>NC_134357.1:431711478-432073978 GCF_048569485.1 Anomaloglossus baeobatrachus | reverse complement strand
CCCTCCTCACAATGTCCCATGCATGCTGCCCCCTCCTCACAATGTCCCATGCATGCTGCCCCCTCCTCACAATGTCCCATGCATGCTGCCCCCTCCTCACAATGTCCCATGCATGCTGCCCCCTCCTCACAATGTCCCATGCATTCTGCCCCCTCCTCCCAATGTCCCATGCATGCTGCCCCCTCCTCACAGTGTCCCATGCATGCTGCTCCCTCTTCACAATGTCCCATGCATGCTTCCCCCTCCTCACAATGTCCCATGCATGCTGCCCCCTCCTCACAGTGTCCCATGCATGCTGCTCCCTCCTCACAATGTCCCATGCATGCTGTCCCCCCTCACAATGTCCCATGCATGTTGCCCCTCCTCCCAATGTCCCATGCATGCTGCTCCCTCCTCACAGTTTCCCATGCATGCTGCCCCCTCCTCACAATGTCCCATGCGTGCTGCCCCCTCCTCACAATGTCCCATGCATGCTTCCCCCTCCTCACAATGTTCCATGCATGCTTCCTCGTCCTCACAATGTCCCATGAATGCTGCCCCCTCCTCACAATGTCCCATGCATGCTGCTCCCTCCTCACAGTTTCCCATGCATGCTGTCCCCTCCTCACAATGTCCCATGCATGCTGCTCCTCTCCATGAGCTCCTAATGCTGCCTTCCTCTTTTCCATAATGACACCTCCATGCTGCCCCATTCATCATACTAAGACCACCACACTAACGCTTATGCTGAGACACCCCCCCCCACACACACACTCTTGATATTGACTCCCCTACATTGCTCCACTCCATACTGAGCCCACACATGCTGCCCTTCTCCATAATGAGCTCCCAATGCTGCCCCCCTCTCATTCTGAGTCCTTACACTCCCCCCCCCCATCGATTTTGTCATTGCACTATCCCTCAACCCTTGTCCTCTGTCTCTAGGATTGGCCCCTCTCTCCCATTCCCCCAGCAGCAGCCGCTCTCCCCCGCCTTCACCAGCAGCCTCTCCCCCAGCATCAGCCTCTCTCCCCCCAGCCCCCCCAGCATCAACCTCTCTCCCCCCAGCGTGCCCCAGCTTCAGCCTCTCCCCCCAGCCTCCCCCAGCTTCAGCCTCTTTCCCCCAGCTTCCCCCAGCATCAGCCTCTCTCCCCCAGCTTCCCCCAGCATCAGCCTCTCTCCCCCAGCTTCCCCCAGCATCAGCCTCTCTCCCCCAGCTTCCCACAGCATCAGCCTCTCTGCCCCCAGCATCAGCCTCTCTGCCCCCAGCATCAGCCTCTCTGCCCTCAGCATCAGCCTCCCCCAGCATCAGCCTCACTCCTCCCAGCCTCCCCCAGCATCAGCCTCCCACAGCATCAGCCTGCCCCCTCCCAGCCTCCCCCCTCACAGCCTATCCCAGTATCAGCCTTCCCCAGTATCAGCCTCTCTCCTCCCAGCCTCCCCCAGCATCAGCCTCCCTCAGCATCAGCCTCCCTCCTCCCAGCCTCCCCCCAGCGTCAGCCTCCCCCCATCCCAGCCTTCCGCAACATCAGCCTCCCCCCTCCCAGCCTCCCCCAGCATCAGCCTCTCTCCCCCAGCTTCCCCCAGCATCAGCCTCTCTCCCCCAGCTTCCCTCAGCATCACAGCATCAGCCTCTCTCCCCCAGCTTCCCCCAGCATCAGCCTCTCTGCCCCCAGCATCAGCCTCTCTGCCCCCAGCATCAGCCTCTTTTCTCCCAGCCTCCCCCAGCATCAGCCTCACTCCTCCCAGCCTCCCCCAGCATCAGCCTCCCACAGCATCAGCCTCCCCCCTCACAGCCTCTCCCAGTATCAGCCTCCCCCAGCATCAGCCTCCCTCAGCATCAGCCTCCCTCCTCCCAGCCTCCCCCAGCGTCAGCCTCCCCCCATCCCAGCCTTCCGCAACATCAGCCTCCCCCCTCCCAGCCTCCCCCAGCATCAGACTCTCTCCTCCCAGCCTCCCACAGTATCAGCTTCTCTTCCCCCAAGTCTCCCCAAGTATCAGCCTCTCTCCTCCCAACCCATACGCAGATCTCCAGTCTGCATTAGAGACACCCCCACGCTCCTTATGAATCTTCAGCTCTGCGAGCACTTACCTGCTCCAGGGCCCGCCGTCATCTTCCTGGCTCACGTGAGTATCCTCTTCTGACACCGGCTTCCATCGCGGCGTCCTGCTGTGTGCTCTGCATGTGAAATCCACACAGCATTGGACGCAGCACAGAGGAAGGAGCTGATTGGCGCGCCTGTGACCCCGGAAGTGCAGGCGCCGGCAGTCCCGGGGTCAATCAGCTCACACATATATACACACACACACATATATACACACACACACATATATACACACACACACACACACACACATATATATACACACACATATATATATACACACACATATATATATATACACACACACATACACACACACACCCACATATATACACACACACAAACACCCCCACACACACATATATACACACACACACACACACACACACATATATACACACACATACAGTGCCTACAAGTAGTATTCAACCCCCTGCAGATTTAGCAGGTTTACACATTCGGAATTAACTTGGCATTGTGACATTTGGACTGTAGATCAGCCTGGAAGTGTGAAATGCACTGCAGCAAAAAAGAATGTTATTTCTTTTTTATTTATTTTTTTAAATTGTGAAAAGTTTATTCAGAGGGTCATTTATTATTCAACCCCTCAAACCACAAGAATTCTGTTTGGTTCCCCTAAAGTATTAAGAAGTATTTCAGGCACAAAGAACAATGAGCTTCACATGTTTGGATTAATTATCTCTTTTTCCAGCCTTTTCTGACTAATTAAGACTCTCCCCAAACTTGTGAACAGCACTCATACTTGGTCAACATGGGAAAGACAAAGGAGCATTCCAAGGCCATCAGAGACAAGATCGTGGAGGGTCACAAGGCTGGCAAGGGGTACAAAACCCTTTCCAAGGAGTTGGGCCTACCTGTCTCCACTGTTGGGAGCATCATCCGGAAGTGGAAGGCTTATGGAACTACTGTTAGCCTTCCACGGCCTGGACAGCCTTTGAAAGTTTCCACCCGTGCCGAGGCCAGGCTTGTCCGAAGAGTCAAGGCTAACCCAAGGACAACAAGGAAGGAGCTCCGGGAAGATCTCATGGCAGTGGGGACATTGGTTTCAGTCAATACCATAAGTAACGTACTCCACCGCGGGGGCGTGGCCTGGACGGCAATGTGAAGAGACGTGTTTGTGGAGCTCTCCTGCAAACTCCCTTGATAAATCCCTGAATACCGCTGTTATCACTGCCTCAGCCGGCTGTCAGGAAGATAAGGTGGTGAGGACTTATCTGGAGTGAGTCTGGTGGATGCAGAGAGGTGCCATGGTCCGTCACAGGCAAAAAGATAATGGAGGCGGGAAAGTCCCCAGCTCTCAGGATGGTGCCATGATAAGGCAGGAAGCTGAGAAAGTGAATGCAGCCTGTCAGGAGAGGATGCAGGTCGCGGCAAGGCTGGAGAAATTTGCCCGGACTTCAGAGAAATCACATCAGCATACAGATAACAGAGGTGAGGAGGGAGAAGACAATGCCAGCTCTGATGAGATGGGGGATGGTGAACAGCAGCAAGATAAGACAGGAGAAGTAGAGGAAGCACATAGTGCAGACCAGGCTCCAGAAAACCCCACTTTAAAGGACATTTTTGCAGTGGTGTCTTTTTGTAAAGAGGCTCTGACTTCCCTGACGAAGCAAGTTAAGGGATTACAGGCAGAGGTTGCTGACATTAAGAAAGACCTCAAGAAAGCAGACCTGAGAACAACGGCTGTAGAGGAGAGAGTGGGGATAACAGAGGATCATATTACAAAACTACAAAAGTCTGAAAAAACATTTGCACAGCAGATAGCTGAAATCACGGCAAAAAATGATGATTTAGAGAACCGCTCTAGAAGAAATAACATCCGAATTGTCGGCATCCCTGAGAAAGCGGAAGGAAGAAACCCCACTGAATATGTAGAAGACTGGCTCAGGGGGAAAATGGGTGCTAATGTCTTATCCAAGCTCTATGCTGTGGAACGTGCACACAGAGTCCCGATGCAGCCACAACCAGCAGGAAGGGGCCCTCGCACTATGCTAGCCAAGCTCCTCAACTACAGAGACAGGGACACTATACTGCGAAAGGCAAGAGACATGGAGGATCTTATGATTGACGGCCAGAGAATTTCCATATACCCGGACTACTCCATTTCTGTTCAAAAGCTACGTATGACTTTTACAGGAGTAAAGAGGCGCCTGCGAGAGATGGGGGTGCAATACTCAATGATGTTCCCGGCAAAGCTAAGAGTGACGGCGTTGGAGCGGGTGCACTTTTTTACAACTCCAGAGGAAGCCATGCAGTGGTTGGACGCAAACGAAAAGCGGATCCGTTTGAAGGAATGAGCTGACTGTCTGAATCTGCAGTGTGTTGGAGAAGGCCGGCTGAGGCTCTACAACATCCTTAGGAGCTTACAGGGGACCCTTCTTGTTTTTTCTTTTTTTTTTTCTCCTTCCCTTTGGGATTGAGGTAGTATGCAGGGGGAATGCGAAGGGTTTGATGTGAGCTTCGCAGGACATGGGGACTGCCTAATTTGGCGCGGTGGGGGTATTTACAATTTGAGATTCCAGTTTAATTACTGTTCGCCATTTTACTGTTATATTGGTTGAGTGGAATATGATTATACATAGAAAGGGGGGGAGTGGAGAATTGTTGGAAAAGGGACGAGTTTTAAAATGTGTCTAAGAGGGGAAGGCGAGGGAGGTAGGGGGGAATTTAGTAGGGATTATGGACCAGGTTTGGAAAACCCGATGCTTCACGGGAGTACTCGAAAACAGGAAGTGGTGGGGAGTAGGAGGGGAGGGGAGCAGGGGGGAGGGGGGAAAGGGGTAGGGTAGAGGCAGCATGGGGAGATACTACAAGGTTTGATGGTTTTACTGGGTGGGATAATGGGGGATAGAATTAAGGTGTTGAGTTGGAACATTAGAGGGTTATCAGATAGGTCTAGGAGAGCGGCAATAATTAAATATGTTCAAGACCAGAACCCGTCAGTAATATGTCTACTAGAAACGCATCTCACAAAGGAGACAACACATGTTTTAAATAGGAGATGGGTGCAGAAGGCCTATCACTCCACCTTTTCCAACTATGCAAGGGGTGTATCACTGCTGATCCATAACTCTGTGCAATATGAAGAGATAGAAGTGTATGTGGATAAAGAGGGACAGTGTGTGGCCGTCAAGTGTAAAATATTTGGCAGACTCATGTGTATAGCTGCAATATATATACCACCTCCATATAAGTGCACCAAACTAAGGGAGATAAGGGAGTTCTCTGAGAAGGGGGGAGTAATCCCTTTTTTACTGGTGGGGGACTTCAATAATGTGATAGACCTGTACTGGGATAGGAGTAGTAGACCTCCAGGTATTCAGGATAGTTGTATGACTTCGTTTGGCACTCTTATTGGGGAACTTGGAATGGTGGATGCCTGGCGAGTGAGGAATGGGAGGGTATCCTGCTTCTCTTGTTATTCGGCTTCACATAACACTCTGTCCCGCATTGACATGGCTCTAGCTAGTGATCTGATGGATGCAATGATAAGTGACGTGCAATATCTGACAAGAGTGATTTCAGATCATAGCCCAATTCTAGTGTCCATACGACGGGGAACCCTGACAGGGGGAAGGAGGGGAGAGTGGAAGCTTCATCCAGCATGGATCCGTCATATTAATATGGGGAATATAGAACGGGATCTTGGGGATTTCTTTATCCACAACGAGGGTAGCACTGGTCCGCTGGTGGTATGGGATGCGATGAAGGCATACCTCAGGGGGCTCCTGTTCAGGGATATCTGTAAACGTAAAACACAGACGAGGCAGGATGAGAAAGATAGGCTGGAGGCCTTAGATAAGGCAGAGCTGGAAGCAATCCGGAGTACTACTACGGACGCGAAGCAAAATCTTAGGCAGGCGCATGAACAGGTTAATAAGATGCTTTTGGAGAAGGCGGTAAGGAAGCAGGCATTCCAAAAATTGCATTTTTATGAGGAGGGGGAAAAAGTTGGTCATCTATTATCGGTCATAGCTGCAGCTCAAAGGAGTAGTTCATTTGTGCATGGTATGGACACGGTGGAGGGGACACAGGTCACTGAGGTTGAGGCGATCCTTGAGGTCTTTAAAGATTTCTATCGCACGCTATATTCTTCTAGCGGAGAGATGAGGGTGGAAGAGGTGGACTCATTTCTTGAGCGAGGTGAGCTTCCTGTGTTGTCTGTGGTGGATAGAGATAAACTGGAGTCACCTATTACTATTGATGAACTGGAGGGCGCTCTGCATGGCATGAGCAATGACAAGGCACCGGGAGCAGACGGGCTACCAGTTGAAATTTATAAACAGTTAGAAGAAATCCTATTACCCAAACTATTGAAAGTCTTTGAGGTGGCGGAGGGGGAAGGTGTATTGCCTGAATCTATGAGAGAAGCAATAATAGTAGTAATTCCTAAGGAGGATAAAAATCCGAGGCTTCCAGACTCATATAGACCCATCTCGTTATTAACAGCGGACGTGAAGCTTCTGGCTAAGGTGTTGTCAAACCGGCTGACTGGAGTTATATCTAACCTAATCCATATGGACCAATCAGGGTTCATGGCCAATAGGTCGACAGCTGCTAATATCAGGAGATTATATCTTAATCTACAGTTGCCGCCTGACAACCCTGGCCGGAGGGTGATCGCTTCGTTAGATGCCCAGAAAGCGTTCGATAGTGTTGAGTGGGGGTATCTGTGGAAAGTGTTGCAGCATATGGGTTTTGGCCCACGGTTTGTAAAGTGGGTGCAGCTGTTGTATAATAGGCCTACTGCTAAAGTTAGAGTTAACGGTATGACCTCCTCAGCGTTTGAGTTGCACCGGGGAACGAGACAGGGCTGCCCACTATCGCCGCTCCTATTTGCTATTGCAATAGAGCCTCTGGCGGCGGCCATTAGGAAAACAAAGGAGATCCATGGATTTAAGTATGGGCATTTGGAGGAGAAAATAGCTCTTTATGCTGACGATTTATTACTTTTCTTGGGGGATCCATCAGCCTCATTGGATCATGCCATGCAGATAATAGAGAAATTTGGAGAAGTTTCGGGACTGACCATTAATTGGTCTAAATCGAGCCTCTTTAAGGTGGATGGGGAAGTAGCCTGGACAAATGAGGATACTGGGGCTAACAAATTGAAGAATGTGGACGAATTTAAATATCTAGGTATCCAGATATCTCTGCCAGTAGAAAAATACATACAGGTGAACTTATGGCCGCTCCTTAAAAAATTGAGAACCAAGGTGGATGCCTGGAACAAGCTACATTTGTCAGTTGTTGGAAGGGTTAATTTACTAAAGATGGTAGTAATGCCTAAACTCCTATACATACTGCACAATGCCCCTGTTTGTATTTCAAGGAAAAGATTTAAAGGGATAAACTCGCTGTTTAGGGACCTGGTGTGGGGTAAAAAGCAGCCTAGGGTGCGATTAGAGACTTTACAAAGGCCGAAGGATGAGGGGGGTCTAGCAATCCCAAATCCGGAATTGTATTATATAGCGGCGCAATGTCAACACCTCAGGGGTTGGTCTGATCGAGAGAAAGATGGGGGCATTAAAGAAGTACTGGAATACATAGTGGGTAGAAGTCCATTGGTAATGGGACTAGAGGATGGTGCGGTGGGGCTCCTGGGTAGAACATCTCCTACAATGGCAGTTATAAATAAGACCTGGGATAGGCTGAAAAGGGTGAGAGGGGTGACCCGGTTAACCAAGTTTACACCTATCTGGGATAACAGTAATCTCCCGGAGATTCAGAAAATGGGGAATATTGAGGAGTGGAGACGCAAGGGTGTAATATACATGCATCAGATATTGGACGGAGGAATTGTGAAATCGTTCCCGCAGTTACAGAGTGAGTTTCAGTTACCGGCGTCCGGCTGGCTCCACTACAGACAATTAAAACATGCGATTGCAGCCCAAGCGGCTAAACAAAGTGTGGCCATACAGACTGACCTGGTACTGGAGTATGTGTGTAAGGGCGGAGGAAGCACTAAAGGGATCATTTCTGGCACGTATAAAGATATACTACATACCTTTCTGTTAGAATACCCAATTAAAACTAAATCTAAATGGGAGGAGGAAGTTGGGCCGATAACGGAGGAGGTGTGGGAGAGTATCCTGGCGTATGTCCCTAAACTTTCCATGAGCGAACCGGCCAGACTGTCTCACCTATACGTGATTCACCGGGTATATAGGTCTCCCTTACTGATGTTTAAAATGGGGTTGAAAAGGAATTCGGAGTGTCCAAGGTGTCAGGGATCTGACGCAGGTATTTTTCACATGATGTGGTCTTGTCCGAGACTGGTCTCCTTTTGGACTAAGGTTATCCACAAGATAGGAAGAACATATGGGTGTGTTCTCCCCAGGGAACCAGTGATCTGCCTATTGGGATATGTTGAGGAGCTTGGGGTGGAAAATACTATGAAAATTGTCATTGCTAGGCTGCTGTATGCGGCAAGAAAGCTAATCGCCAGGTCCTGGATTAAAAAAGACCCCCCGACCAGGGGAGAGTACATTAAAAGGGTGAAGTGTATTCTTCAGCTGGAACGGGGAGTGTATGAAAGAAGGGGGAATGTTAAAATGTTTGAGAAGCTCTGGTCTCCTTGGTCTCCTTGGCTGCAATGCGGATAGGACGAGTGATGGACCAGTAAACTGATATGGGACGGGGATAGCCGTCTGAGACCTCTGATGTGTATGTTTTGTTTTATTTGTGTTACTAGTTGTTCCTCCTGCACAGCGGGATGGTTCTATACTACAGTTGAAGGGTATTATAAGTGTGTACTATATGGGATGTAGTATCGGGGAGAAGTGTTGCTGCCGGGGTGGGGGAGGGGGCGGGAGGGGGAGTTAAAGGGGTAATAGATGTGATAAATTTAATTTGGATGCCGATTTGTTATTCTGTTGTATGTACTCTGTTTTAATAAAAAAGTATCTGATTTAAAAAAAAAACGTACTCCACCGCAATGGTCTCCGTTCCAGACGAGCCCGTAAGGTACCTTTACTTTCAAAGCGTCATGTCAAGGCTCGTCTACAGTTTGCTCATGATCACTTGGAGGACTCTGAGACAGACTGGTTCAAGGTTCTCTGGTCTGATGAGACCAAGATCGAGATCTTTGGTGCCAACCACACACGTGACGTTTAGAGACTGGATGGCACTGCATACGACCCCAAGAATACCATCCCTACAGTCAAGCATGGTGGTGGCAGCATCATGCTGTGGGGCTGTTTCTCAGCCAAGGGGCCTGGCCATCTGGTCCGCATCCATGGGAAGATGGATAGCACGGCCTACCTGGAGATTTTGGCCAAGAACCTCCACTCCTCCATCAAGGATCTTAAGATGGGTCGTCATTTCATCTTACAACAAGACAACGACCCAAAGCCCACAGCCAAGAAAACCAAGGCCTGGTTCAAGAGGGAAAAAATCAAGGTGTTGCAGTGGCCTAGTCAGTCTCCTGACCTTAACCCAATTGAAAACTTGTGGAAGGAGCTCAAGATTAAAGTCCACATGAGACACCCAAAGAACCTAGATAACTTGGAGAAGATCTGCATGGAGGAGTGGCCCAAGATAACTCCAGAGACCTGTGCCGGCCTGATCAGGTCTTATAAAGACGATTATTAGCTGTAATTGCAAACAAGGGTTATTCCACCAAATATTAAACCTAGGGGTTGAATAATAATTGACTCACACTTTTATGTTGAAAATTTATTAAAATTTAACTGAGCAACATAACTTGTTGATTTGTAAGATTTATGCATCTGTTAATAAATCCTGCTCTTGTTTGAAGTTTGCAGGCTCTAACTTATTTGCATCTTATCAAACCTGCTAAATCTGCAGGGGGTTGAATACTACTTGTAGGCACTGTATATACACACACATATAAACACACACACACACATATACACACACACATATATACACACACATATATACACACACACACACATATATACACACAGCTATATACACACACACACATACACACACAGACACCCACACATATACACACACACATATATATATATATATATATATATATACACACACATATACACACACACACACACACATATACACACACACACACACATACACACACACACACATATACACACACACACACACACACATATACACACACACACACACACACACATACACTATAAACAGCAGAACAGTCCGTGCACGCGAGTATAGCGGAGAAGTCCCTGGGACCACGGAGTCAAGGGTGGTAGTCCGGGTGACGCAGCTCAGGTTCGGAAGCCGAGATGATGTCAGGCGGGGTCCGGAACCTTTGGAGCGAGATGACGGGTCACCGCAGGGATCCGAGATGGTGCGGACTGTCAGGATGGCAGATGGACAGCGTTCGGGGTTCAGGATACGGCAGGACTGGATGGCGAGGCAGGCACGGCTCTACAAGAGAGATAGGTGAGTATATGCACAGAGACACCAGGAGACCTGACTCCTAGCTTAGGAAACACGAAGATCAGGCCCCGCCCCCTTGGACAATAAACCCCTTTATACCCTGTACCTGTTTAGCCTCATTTCCTGTTAATGGACGCTGGCCCTTTAAGAAAGGGTCAGTGACCGCGCGCGCGCCCTAATGCGCATGCGCGCGGCCCGGGTGCCAGAAGCCAGGGAAGGAAGCTGAGAGGAGGACGCAGGGGAGCCGGCCAGGGCCTGGGAAGCCGTCGGGCGCCGGGATCGGAGACCAGGGGACCTGGGAAGGACGGGCACCGGAGGCTGGAGAGCGGGGAGCGTGGCAGGTGAGCCGGGGAGTGGGGCTGAGGACCCGGGGAGCGGAACAGAGGACCCGGGAAGGGGAGCCGAGGACCCGGGGAGCGTGACAGTACCCCCCCCCCCACGCCCCCCTCCCCGCAACTGGGACAGGAAGGCACAGATCAGAGGAGTGCCTACGTTCTCCCTGGGCTCCCAGGACCTATCCTCAGGACCATACCCTTCCCAGTCCACCAGGAAGAACTGGCGACCTCGTACGGTCTTCATGGCCACGATATCCCTTACCGCATAGATGTCGTCATCGGCAATAGGTGGAGGAGCCGGACTGGCAGCAGCGGAGAAGGGACCAAGGACAACCGGCTTGAGCAGGGAGACGTGGAATGAGTTGGGTATCCTCATCGTGGCCGGGAGCTGTAGCTTGTAGGAGACCTCATTGATCTTGTTGAGGACTTTAAACGGCCCAATGTAGCGAGGACCCAGGTTGTATGATGGTATCTTCAGGCGGACGTACTGGGAAGCAAGCCAGACGAGATCTCCAGGAGAGAAACACGGAGGATCCAGACGTTTCTTGTCTGCGTGTCTTTTCATCCGCAGGGAAGCACGCCCAAGGGACGCTTTGACAGAGTCCCAAATGGTTGCAAAGTCACGGGCTACTGTATCTGCAGCAGGGACATCCGAAGAAGGGGATACAGGCAATGGGATGGAAGGCTGAAGTCCGTAAACGACATGGAAGGGAGAGCTGGAGGACGACTCACTGATGTGGTGGTTGTGGGAGAATTCAGCCCAAGGAAGAAGAGCGGACCAGTCGTCGTGATGGGCGTTAACATAGTGACGTAAGAAAGAGGTCAAGATTTGATTGACCCTCTCTACCTGGCCATTAGACTGAGGATGGTATGCAGATGAAAAGTCCAGAGTCACTCCCAGATGTTTACAGAGAGCCCTCCAGAAGCGGGAGGTGAACTGAGTTCCTCTGTCGGATACGATGTGTGATGGAAAGCCATGCAAGCGGAAGATGTGTTGTATATAGGCGTCCGCGAGTTCCTGAGCAGAGGGCAGTCCAGCCATAGGGACGAAATGGGCCATTTTAGAGAACCGGTCCACCACGACCCATATGACTGTGTGTCCGGATGACAATGGCAAGTCCGTAATAAAGTCCATTGCTATGTGTTGCCACGGAACTGAGGGTATCGGCAGAGGCAGAAGACGGCCATATGGGAGGTGTTTGGGCGTCTTGTTCCTGGCACAAGAGGAACAGGCGGATACAAAAGCAGCGACGTCCGTGCGAAGGGATGGCCACCAATAATGACGTACAATCGCACCCCATGTCTTTTTCTGACCAGCATGACCGGCTGTTTTCGAGGCATGACCCCAGTGTAACACTTTTTTCCTGTCTACCTCGGAGACATAGGTCTTCCCGGGCGGTATCTGGGCCAGGGTGACAGGGGCCACCGGAATGATTTTACTAGGACAAATGATGGGTTGGGTAGTCTCTTCCTCCTGCTCCATGGGCATGAAAGACCTGGACAAGGCATCAGCGCGTACATTCTTGTCCGCGGGTCGGAAGTGAAGCTGGAAATCAAACCTGGCAAAGAATAGGGACCACCTGGCTTGCCGTGGGTTCAGACGCTGAGCGGACCGTAGGTATTCCAAGTTCTTGTGGTCCGTGTAAATAATCACGGGGTACACTGCACCTTCCAGGAGGTAGCGCCATTCCTCCAAAGCCAGTTTGACTGCCAAGAGCTCTTGGTCACCGATGGTGTAGTTGCGTTCAGGCGCTGAGAAGCCCTTGGAGAAGAATCCGCAAGTCACCATCTTCCCGGAGGAGGACTTTTGCATGAGCACTGCTCCGGCTCCTGAGGAGGAGGCATCCACCTCCAAGGTGAACTGGCGGTTTAACTCCGGACGGTGAAGTACAGGAGAGGAAGCAAAAGCCCGCTTCAGAGAGCCAAACGCGGCGTCAGCCGCAGGTGACCAGTCCTTTGGATTAGCCTCCTTCTTAGTCAAAGCGGAGAGAGGAGCAGTCAAGGCAGAGAAGTGAGGGATAAACTGGCGGTAGTAGTTGGCGAATCCCAGGAAGCGTTGGATTGCCTTTAGTCCAGAAGGAGGAGGCCAGTTGAGAATGGCGGAGACCTTCTTGGGATCCATCTGCAGGCCAGTATCAGAGATGATGTACCCCAGAAAGGGGAGAGAAGACTGCTCAAAGACACACTTCTCATGCTTTGCGTACAGACGATTCTCTCTCAGTCTTTGTAGAACCAGCTGTACGTTTTCTCTGTGGGTTTGGAGGTCCGGAGAGAAGACAAGGATTTCATCTAGATACACTACCACACAGATGTAGAGAAGGTCCCGGAACACGTCGTTCACCAGTTCTTGAAAGACGGCAGGAGCGTTACACAGGCCGAAGGGCATCACGCAGTATTCATAATGTCCATCGCGCGTATTGAACGCGGTTTTCCATTCGTCACCAGAGCGGATGCGTACCAGATTGTAAGCACCCCGAAGATCCAGCTTGGTGAACACACGAGCTCCTCTAAGCCGGTCAAACAATTCGGGAATGAGCGGCAGAGGGTACTTGTTTTTTACGGTGATTTGATTCAAACCCCGGTAGTCTATGCATGGGCGTAAGTCGCCCTCTTTCTTCTTGACAAAGAAGAAACCTGCTCCAGCAGGAGAGGAGGATCTCCGAATGAACCCCCTTGCCAGGCTCTCTGAGATGTAAGCAGACATGGCCCTTGTTTCGGCTGGAGATAAAGGATATATCCGTCCTCGTGGTGGTGTTGTTCCTGGGAGCAGATCGATGGCACAATCGTATGGACGATGTGGCGGCAGTACCTCGGATTCCTTTTTATCAAAGACATCTGCAAAGGACCAATAGGCCGAGGGCAGCCCCGGTAGGTTCTCTGGAACCGGAGGTCGTCGGATGGGTTGTATGGACTTTAGGCACCTCTCATGACACGAAGAGCCCCATCGGGTGATTTCGCCAGTGCCCCAGCTAACTGAGGGTTCGTGTGTCCGCAACCATGGAAGTCCCAGCAGGATCTGGTGGGACATGTGTGGGAGGACGTAGAAAGCGATGTTCTCGGTGTGAAGGGCACCGATACGCAGTTCGACCGGCCTGGTGATCCAGGAGATGGTGTCAGAGAGGGGTCTCCCATCCACCGAGGCAATCACTAGGGGCTTGTCGAGTGGAATAACAGGCACCCTGTACTTGTCCACCGTGGCCTGCTGGATGAAATTGCCTGCTGCCCCGGAATCGAGGTAGGCATCAGCCGTGAACCGCGTCTCTCCCATTGTCACTTGCACTGTCCATGTAACCGGGTCAGAGAGATTCCCAGCACCTAGGGTGGCCTCTCCTACCAACCCTAGGCTTTGGAGTTTCCCGGCCTCTCTGGACAGGAGCGTAGCAGGTGTGTGCCCTCACCGCAGTAAAAGCAGAGACCCTTGGCGAGCCGCTCTGCTCGACGTTGCTCAGACTGACGCACTCGGTCGATCTGCATGGGCTCGTGGACGGGAGCCCCAGCTGTCGATGACTGAAGTACGGAGGGTTTCTGCGGAGGAGAGGAATGCCGTACCGGACGTCTCTCACGGGACACTTCCTTGGATCGCTCCTGAAAGCGAATGTCCACTCAAGTCGCTAGGGCAATCAGGGCATCCAGGGTGGTCGGTACGTCACGACCCGCCAGCTCGTCTTTAATTCGCCCTGAGAGTCCTTCCCAGAAGGCGGCGGTTAGGGCCTCGTTGTTCCACCTGAGTTCTGAGGCCAGGGTGCGAAACCGGATCGCGTATTGACCCACCGTCAGAGTCCCCTGACGTAACCGGAGAAGAGACGAAGCAGACGCGGAGGCGCGTCCGGGCTCATCAAAGGTACCACGGAATGCCTGCAGGAAGTCCTGGATGTTCGTGGTCACAGGATCCCCCTTCTCCCACAAGGGGTTCATCCACGCCAGTGCCTCACCCTCTAGATGGGACATGATGAAGGCGACCTTGGCTTGGTCGGAGGCAAACAAATGCGGCAGCTGCGTGAAATGGAGGGAGCATTGGTTTAAGAATCCCCTGCAGGTCTTGGGGTCTCCGGCGTACCGGGGTGGTGAAGCCAACCGAAGTCTGGTGGTATCTGAAGAAGTCGCCACAGGAGCTGGATCCGTGGATTGACTAGTGGAAGCCCGAGATGCTGAAGACGTGACTGCCGCTTGTAGCGTGTTCAGGCGGGCGTCCACAGAAGACATGAATTGCAGCATGCGGGTCTGAGTCTCACGCTGGCGTTGGAGTTCCTCCTGTACGGCTGCTAGTGCTGCAGCGGGATCCATGGCCTGATCTTACTGTCACGGCCAGGTGGACGGGCAGACCCAGGAGGTGGATCCACTGGGCCGAACTCCTAGATGGTAGTAAAGAGTCCGGTAGCTGGAACACTATAAACAGCAGAACAGTCCGTGCACACGAGTATAGCGGAGAAGTCCCTGGGACCACGGAGTCAAGGGTGGTAGTCCGGGTGACGCAGCTCAGGTTCGGAAGCCGAGATGATGTCAGGCGGGGTCCGGAACCTTTGGAGCGAGATGACGGGTCACCGCAGGGATCCGAGATGGTGCGGACCGTCAGGATGGCAGATGGACAGCGTTCGGGGTTCAGGATACGGCAGGACTGGATGGCGAGGCAGGCACGGCTCTACAAGAGAGATAGGTGAGTATATGCACAGAGACACCAGGAGACCTGACTCCTAGCTTAGGAAACACGAAGATCAGGCCCCGCCCCCTTGGACAATAAACCCCTTTATACCCTGTACCTGTTTAGCCTCATTTCCTGTTAATGGACGCTGGCCCTTTAAGAAAGGGTCAGTGACCGCGCGCGCGCCCTAATGCGCATGCGCGCGGCCCGGGTGCCAGAAGCCAGGGAAGGAAGCTGAGAGGAGGACGCAGGGGAGCCGGCCAGGGCCTGGGAAGCCGTCGGGCGCCGGGATCGGAGACCAGGGGACCTGGGAAGGACGGGCACCGGAGGCTGGAGAGCGGGGAGCGTGGCAGGTGAGCCGGGGAGCGGGGCTGAGGACCCGGGGAGCGGAACAGAGGACCCGGGAAGGGGAGCCGAGGACCCGGGGAGCGTGACACATATACACACACACATATACACACACACCAACAAAGCACAAACACAGAACCACGTATGTATATTTACCTTAAAAAAAAGTGTCTGTCCATGCAGTGGAGCCGGCCTCAGCGGAGAGCAGAAACAGTGCAGGAAGTCAGGAATCAGCTTCTTTGAAGTGAAGCTCCGGCCCCGCCCCCAGGTCAGCTCCGTGTGAGAGGCTGAATGCAGCTTCCGTAGAGCAGTGTGTGCAGCTGCCGGCTTCCTGTCACTACAGACATGGAGCTTCAGGGCCGGAGCGGCCACACACACCAATGAGACAGGTAGTCGGGCGGCCCCCCTCCCCCCATAGGTTACTAATAACCACTCACCTCTCCCTTCTTACTGTCCCTCCTCAGGCACCTCTGTATGTGCCCCCCGCTCAGCTGCTTCTCCTTCACATGGCCAGGCTGCACCGATGCTGTGTTCCTAGGAGCCCCCGCCTCTGCTTCTCTCCGTGCGGCCCCGGCTGCTGCAGTTTCTTCTGCTGCCGGGCGGGAACTTTTCAAATGACACACGCGCGCCGTACTGACGACATCAGGGCGCGCGTGTGTCACACAGAGCATCTGGCGGGCAGGGAACAGAGGACAGATTCCTGCGTTCCGCTGCCTGCACTGACTGTGCGACGCTGCAGGAACTGTTCTCTGTTCCCTGCACGGCACGCAGCGTGTGATGAGGGCAATCTGAACACGGGCCTCCCGGAGCCTGGAGCTCCGTCAACAGGTCAGATTGCTCTCATCACTGACCGGCAAGCAAGGACGCCCGGAGCCAGGCGGGTCGGTCACAGAGAGTAGGCGGGCCGGATGTGGCCCGCGGGCCGCCCCTTGCCCAGGTCTACCTTAGAGTCACTCATATTGTGCCACAAACTCTGTCTTATGTATAAGCAATCTTATTGTGAAGGTAAACAATCCATTTCGTTTCGTGCCATTGTAGATTGTTGTAAAGTCATTATAATAAAGCTATAGGACTATAATCCTAGCAGACAAAATGGTTAAAACATTATTACTGAAAGAATAGAATACACAAATCGATGGAGCATAGTTATTAGTGCTGTCTAATTTTTAGACAGCTCAAACATAAAGGGAAATCTGTCAGCAAGATCTTGCTATATAATTTGAGGACAGCATGAATTAGGGGCTGAAATAGTGATTTCAGGGATATGTCCCTTATGAGGCTGTGTGCTGTTTTCATACAATGGGTGTTTTATCAACAGGAGATTAACACCACCCAGACTACAGCTCACTTGCCAGCCAGCACTGATAAGCCACTCACTTGTTAATAGACAATGTACACAGAAACTATGGTCTTGTCAGGGTAACCTTTCTGAGCTCCCCTACATCTAAAACCTACTGATTGTGTTACAACTGCTACATGCAGTAAACATTACTGCACTCAGTGTCTCTTTACCTACATTATGCAGCGCTCAGGTAAGGTAGCAAAAACCTGTTGACAGATTCCCTTTAGAGGGAATCTGTTAGCAGGTTTTTACTACCCCATCTGAGAGCAGCATAATGTAGGAGCAGAGACCCTGATTCCAGCGATGTGTCACTTACTGAGCTATTTGCTGTCATTTGATAAAAATCAATGTTTTCTCTTCTGCAGATCAAGCAGTTATTCAGAGCTCATGAATATACTGGAGTACCTGGCAGCAGGCCTATTAGTCGTGTAATGATAATCTACTGCTGGTTAATCAATGATTTTTATCAAAACTACACTAAGCAGCCCAGTAAGCGACACATCGCTGGATTCATGATCTCTGACTACAGCGGCTCTACTGTGGAGTCTACACGAGCCGTTGAGTTCAGCGACTGGCTGCAGTACTGTTGACGTGACATCACCACTGCAGCCAAAAAGCAGAGACTGGTGCTGCGGCCTAAACACATCGCTAAGGTTAAGTAAAGCTTGGTTTGTATTTATTTAAAGGTAACTGAGCCTAAGATATGAGGAAAAAACTTCAAAAAGGTGACTACCCCTTTAAATCAAAGGTCACTGTGAAGAATTTTCACTTCTTCAGCAGCTGAGAAACATGCTTTGATTTATGATTTATGAAGAAGCGGCTGCTCTGTAAGAAATCACAGAGCAATCGCTGCCCATGATACACCAGATATTGCCCTGACTATACATATTAATGTGTACTGGGGTCAGATTAAGTGTAGAGGGAAGTTCAGTCTCCAGCAAATGTACAATATCTAAAGCAAATATCCGAGGGTTTAGAAACACAGATACATTTTGACATGACAATGTCAGAATAAAAGCAGAGAACGATTCGTCTGTCACCTCATCTTCTTCATATATAAGTCATTATTTTTTCCTTATGGTTTTCTTCCTTGTCTGATATTTAAGTGAATGGCACTGAGTTGTAACAAAAGAGTGTTTGGGGCTGCATGGCGACTTTAGGGTTGGCACAGGTCATGTGGTAAAAGCTTGGTTTGTGCCGCTGCTACCGTGCTTCCGCAAAAATAAGACACTGTCTTGTATAATATTTTGCCCCGAAAAATGCCCTAGGGGGTTATTTTTGGGGTAGAGCTTATTCTTGGGAAAACACAGTTGGGGTTAAGTTACAACTCCCCCCAAAAAAGCAGATCCCCCTTCCCAGGAGACTCTTACTTACCATACCCTGGATGTCTGCGTTGCTCCAAGGTCCTCTTGTGATATTTGGCGGGTGCTCCCAGCAGGTATGCTCCACGCCGTCCTCCATTGCCTTCTGGCCGACACTTGCATACATCAGATCGCACACACACACACGCTCATATACACACATACATTAGATCGCACACACAATCACACATCAGATCGCACACACACACTCACCACATCCGGTGATACCGATTGCTTCTGGCTGGCAGGGGAACCTGGGCCACAGTGCAGTGGAGCGTGACGCTCTGTGGTGAAACGCATAGAAGACCTGCGGTGGAACGCATCTATGCGTTCTACCGCAGGTCCTCCATACGTTCTACCGCAGGTCCTCCATACGTTATACCATAGGTCCTCACGCTTCACTGCACTGCGTCCCAGGTTCCCCTACCGGGCAGAAGCAATCGGTATCACCGGATGTGGTGAGTGTGTGTGCGATCTGATGTGTGTGAGTGTGATAACAACTTGTATTTTCTTTTGTGATTGCCACATCTTGTTGTTCACAACGTGGACCCACTCACTTTCATAATGCCGGGTGACCTGTGTTGTGATGAAATCCGCAATGTAGTCACTGCCCAATTTACAGAAGTGATCATGCATTAGAAAAAAAACAAGAACACTTTTTTTTTTCCAAAGAGAAACTCTTAGGGCGGCTTTGCACACTACGACATCGCAGGTGCGATGTCGGTGGGGTCAAATTGAAAGTGACGCACATCCGGCATCGCATGCGATATCGTAGTGTGTAAAGCCTTGATGATACGATTAATGAACGCAAAATCGTCGTAATCGTATCATCGTTGCAGCGTCGGCGTAATTCATAATTACACTGACGCGACGGTCCGATGTTGTTCCTCGCTCCTGCGGCAGCACACATCGCTGTGTGTGAAGCCGCAGGAGCGAGGAACATATCCTACTGGCGTCACTGCGGCTTCCGTAGGATATGCGGAAGGAAGGAGCTGGGCAGGATGTTTACATCCTGCTCATCTCCGCCCCTCCGCTCCTATTGGCCGCCTGCCGTGTGACGTCGCTGTGACGCCGCACGACCCGCCCCCTTAGGAAGGAGGCGGGTCGCCGGCCAGAGCGACGGTCGCAGTGCAGGTGAGTGCGTGTGAAGCTGGCGTAGCGATAGTTTTCGCTACGCCAGCTATCACACGATATTGTACCTGCGACGGGGGCGGGCACTATCGCGTGCGACATCGCAGCATCGGCCTGCGATGTCGCAACGTGCAAAGCCCGCCTTAGGGCGCGTTTCCATCTACGATTTCCTGGTGCGAGTGCGATCCAATAAAAAAATCGGACTGCACTTGCACCAGTGTTAATCAATGAGACAGTTTCCTCTGTCCCATTTTTTCTCTACACGAATCGGACTCTCGGTGCAATCACAGCATGCTGCGATTTGCACCGAGTCTCAGCTCACGTGTGTAAAATCGCACTGCACTCGCAACAGACAACGGAGGAGATGGAGAGAAAGTGCTCCCTCCATCTTCTCCATAGCTGTGATGTGATCGCAAGATCGCATCACAGTCACATGACCCTCGGCTGACACCCGCAGCAGAGGGTTATTAGCATATTGCTAACTACACCTTGTCCCAGAAATGTAAAACAAGACACGCCTGTAATGATGCTGCATTTTTGGTGTGTTTTTTCAGTGGAAGCAAGCCAAAAACGCAAGTTAAAGGGAACCTGTCAGGTCCCATATGCATTCTGAGCTATAAGTAGGGTGTTATGTGGCCTAATGACTCCTTGCTACCCAACATTGTGTTGTAATATTGTGGAATATGAAAGTAGTAAAAAATGTTTTATTACTTACATATTTCCTATGTAAATGAGCAGGGTCTCTAGCTCCATGGGCGTCACATTGCCCCTGTGGGCGTGATACCATGGATTTACATGTGAGACGTCACCATCAGCGTTTTCAGATCCCACGCGTGCGCGCTTACCATTGAAGCAAGCCGTTATCTGGGTGCTTGCTTTTCTGCTTCAGACGCGCACTGCGCATGCTCAGGAGACTCCTGCGGTTCCGGTCATGCGCAGTGCGCATCTGAAGCAGAGAAGCAAGCAACCGGATAACAACGTTACGGGAATGGTAAGTACGCACATGCGAGATCTGAAGACGCAGATGGTGATGTTCCACAACTGAATCCATGGTATCACGCCCACAGGGCCGTGATACCACAGAAAACATGCAAACGCCCACAGGGCAATGTGATGCCCATGGGGTTACAGCCATTGCTCATTTAGGCCCTGTACGCACACTGCATTTTTAACCGCGTTTTTTGTGCGGTTTTGCTGCAGAAATTTCTTGAGAGAATGGTTGTAACCTTTCTGCAGACATTCCCCAGCAAAACCTATGGAAAAAAAAATTAGCTGTGCGCACATTGCATTTTTTTCTCAAGAAAATTCTTTCTGCAGAATTTCTTGAGAAAAAGAATGTGCATGTCACTTCTTTTCCGCAGGTACCTGCGTTATTTGACTCAATTGACTGTATGTAATCATGAAATACTGCAGGGAATAACGCAGGTAGCAAATTACGTGCGTTGCATTGCGTTTTCCTGCGTTATTCCCACGTTATTTCGCATTTTTCGGGACATAATGTTTATCACGGCCCTGCGTTTTGCAGGGAAGTGATGTCATTATGACAGAAAGAGGAAGTTGAGCAGAGAATAAACACAGATCACACTCACACACAGACATATAGAAAGCACATAAAAATCAAACGTACATATTAAAAATAAAAAACGAAAAAAAACGTGGGCTCCGCCATATTTTTACCATCTAGCCAAGGTAAGCACACAGCGGCGGCCCGGTATTCTCAGGCTGGGGAGGGCGAGGGCTATGGTTAATGCCCCCCCCCCCCCGCAGCCAAGAATATCAGCCTGCAGCTGCCCCGAGAATGTTGCATCCAGTATGCGACAGTCCCAGCGTGTTACTGGCTCTTCCCAATTGCCATGATGCGGTGGCAATCGGGGTAATAACGAGTTAATGGCAGCCCGTAGCTGCCACTAAGTCCTAGGTTAATCATGGCAGCGTCTATGAGACACCCGCCATCATTAACCTGTAAGTAAAGTGAATAAACACACACACCGAAAAATCCTTTATTATAACCCTCCGTCACATACAATAGGCACATCTCTTTTACTTTCATTTCTCCTTCCTCCAGATTGTGAGGAAATCCCCTCCCTCCAGGTAGTCTCCTGTCTCTAGTAGCTCTGTGAAACCTCATACCACAGATGAATTGCAGAGCTTCAGGAGGACAGATATAACTGCGCTAATCTCTCAGGCTCATTGTATGTGAATACGTCACACTCAATAAGGTTGGTATTTTATGTTTTTATTCATCACATGCTCTGCAAGTGTAATTTTTCTGGGGAAACTTCAGGATCTAATTCTGATTGAATATGTGTTTAATAGTACTTAAGGTACCTTAAAATTAAGTTTGTTTCCATAAATTTTCTTTGTAGAGTTTTTTGACAGAGTCGAACTGGGGACTATTTGGCGGGAGTTTTTAAATGTTTGTATTTCAGAGTTATTAGTTTTATGTTAAGTAAATGAGTTTTTTTTGCACCTGATTATGTGTAGTCTCTTTTATTACATCCCTATGAAGGTCACTGATCACTCTTAGAGCACTGAAATTGCAAACATTAGATATTATAGGTATTTTTCTAGCCTGCGCCTGACAGTCACATTGTATGTGAACTCGTTAGAACCGATATTGTATGTGACGGAGGGTTAAATAAAATAACAAAAAAGCCCCTTCTTTCACCACTTTACAAACCCTCCAAACACACAGCTCTGGCGTAACCCACAGAGGTCCCACGACGCTTGCATAGTGCTCCAGCCGCGTCTGACACATAGTACTCAATGCAGCCTCGTAACGAGACTGCAAAGGTAACTACAGGTCATTTCTCATGGTCGGTAATGTGAACACATTACCGCTCGCGAGAACTGCAGTGTGTCCTCACAGGGCCTCTCCAGCATCATTGACTGGCAGTGACCCTGCGAGAACTGAGATCTAAGGTCCCGCAGGGTCACTGCTGTTTGAGAAATACTGTGGGAGGGGGGGGGGGGGGTTGGGAAACACAAACATAAAAAATAAAGCTGTAATATGTATCCCTCTATTATCTATCTCTCTAGTTATCTATCCCTCTATTATCTATCTCTCTGTCTATCTCTCTATTATCTATCCCTCTATTATCTATCTATTCCTCCATTATCTATCTCTCTATCTATCCCTCTATTATCTATCTCTCTATCTATCCCTCCATCTATCCCTCTATTATCTGACTATCTCTTTATCTCTCTATTATCTATCCCTCCATCTATCCCTCTATTCTATGAATTTTTCTATCCATCTATCTATCACTCCATTTATTTATTGATTATCTATAGATTATCTATCCATCTATTTATCTGTCTATCTATCGATTAGCTATCCATCAATCTATCTATTCATCTATCCATCTTTTTATCTATCTATCTACGTATCTATCTATTATCTTTCTATTTATTTATCTATCTATTGCTCTATCTGTCTAACCATCTATCTATCTATCGATTATCTATCTATATTATTTATTGCTGTTAAAGCATTAAAAAACGCAAGGACAAACCAGTAAAGAAACGCACCAAAAATGTGGTAAAAATGCATGCATTTTTTGGTGCGCTATTGGCTGTTTTTTTTTAACGCAGGTGCGTTAATCTTTCAGACTCTCAAGAAATTTCTTGAGAAAAATCCTTTCTCTAGTGCACACAGGGCCTTACATAGGGAATATGTAAGTAATACAACGTTTTTTATTACTTTCATATTCCACAATATTACAACACAGGGATGGGTAGGAAGGGGTTATTAGGCCACAGAACACCCTGCTTATAGCTCAGAATGCATATGGGACCTAACAGGTTCCCTTTAACTATCTGACAAACCCTATTTAACTGGCAGCCTAAGGGTATGTGCCCACCGCAGGAGAACCACAATCAGGGCTTAGTGTGTGCTGCGGTCTTTCGCTTGTGTTCTCCCTACGGAGGACGCATGCGAATCCGCAGCAAACAATTGACATGCTTCAGCCTGGAAAGACGCACCGCAGGTCAGAGTTGGCTGCGGAAAAAACACGCACAGTGGGCACCGGATTTCTAGATATCCCGTCCACTATGCTTGTACTGTACAACGCAGCGTTTTGGACGCAGAGAAAACACGCTACATCCAAAACGCTCCAAACACTGATCGTGGGCACGCAGCCTAACTTTCCAGTTTGCACTTACTTTGCAAAAATGGAGTGCTGTTCCAAAGTGACCTGAAATCCTTCTTCAGCAGGTTGTTATGATGAAGGCCAAACGGGTGATCCTATCACAGCCATAGCAAAAGAAGTTGGTCGATCCAAGTCTGTAATATCGAGAATATTGCATCTTTTCAACATCACAAACTCTTTCAAATCCCCCAAGAAGGCTGAATGCCCTCAAAAAACAAATGCAAGAGAGGAAAGGATAATGAGGAGAATCTCCATGGGTAATCGTTTCTACACTGCAGCTGAACTTGCTCACCAGTTCAGCACTGAACAGGGTAAGGATCTGTCTCCTCATACAGTGTCATGACGTTTAGGCCGGCTTTGCACACTACGACATCGCAGGTGCGATGTCAGTGGGGTCAAATAAAAAATGACGCACATCCGGCGACAATTGCGATGTCTTAGTGTGTAAAATCTTTTTGATACGATGAACGAGCGCAAAAGCGTCGTTATCGTATCATCGGTGTAGTCTCCGACATTTCCATAATGCCGGTGCAGCAACAGGTACGATGTTGTTCCTCGTTCCTGCGGCAGCACACATCGCTGTGTGTAAAGCCACAGGAGCGAGGAACATCACCTTACCTGCGTCCCGGCTGCTGAGAAGGAAGGAGGTGAGCGGGATGTTTACATCCTGCTCATCTCCGCCCCTCCGCTGCTATTGGCTGCCTGCCGTGTGACGTCGCTGTGACGCCGCACGATCCGCCCCCTTAGAAAGGAGACGGATCGCCGGCCAGAGCGACGTCGCAGGGCAGGTAAGTGCATGTGAAGCTGCCGTAGCGATAATGTTCGCTACGGTAGCTATCACAAGATATCGCTGCTCAAACAAGGGGGAGGGAAAGGTACACATAATAAGGGCGCACATCAGAATCATACAATGTTTGAATATACAATAAATTTTATTGGGTCAAAAAGGGACAAAGACATCATAAAAACCTTTAAAATACACATATAACATGTGACCTCACTAATACTCCAATTATAGTGAATCAGATTTAGTACAAATAGACAAAAAATGGCTCAATCCATAAATAAACAATATATTGCATGCAGATGACCTTTCTTAGTTCACAAATTGAGGCAAAAATACCTAATACAGTGATTAATACCAAGGCAGTTAACAAACAATGAAGCCCTCAAATAAGTAATCTAGAGGTTGTATCCTGACTGAAGACTGTGCATGTATCAATGATATACAAGTTCGGCCCGTCCAAATGTCAGCCTAACACTGTCTGTCAAGTGGTCCAGATTATATCGGTGGTGGTATGGGATGATGTAATACATAAAGAGCGGCCGGACACTGGGTGAGCTGGGTACAATTATATAAACAATTGAATAAGATCAAGAATGATAATATGAAACAACAAGTCCCAGCCAGGAACTACCTCCATGACAATACAAGCAGGGATAGCCCATTACAATAACTGCATAGCAATCTGCAGCAAGGATTACCAGGATCACCTAAGCTGACATGAATATATAGAGGAGTGTTAGAAGCTCCTCACCCTTACAAAGTGCATGTACCTAGGCACGTGCAGGGGAAATATTGCCAGACACAAAGGGGATCACATAAGCGTGCCCATTGACCACTCAGACAGTGTGGGGGTCAAACAGGTGTGGTTACCAGCCGGGCCCGGCGTAGTCAAAGCATTGCATGCACGGATTATATAGAGGAGTAAAAGCGAGGTCAGCAAGAGGCCCAACGCGTTGCGCTGACTAGCAGCTTCGTCAGGGGAGGTATGAGACACAGGACCCAAAACACACATATTTATACATAAGTAACGATTAGATAATTACTTGCCAATTGACGTTAGGTAGTTGCAGCTGTCTTAATGCGCTAGAAGCCATAGCGGTTTTCCCATGGGAAGATATGCGGTCGCACAATGCATAATGGCGCGTGCGCCGCTGGACCAGGAAGTCTGAAAGTGCACGTGACGACACAGTGGCCACGTGCACCAAACCCGGAAGTATGATTTGTAAACAGATCATGCAGCGCATGCGCGAGCCGTGCATGAAAGGAGGCGTCCCTCCCAGCAGCACAGGCAAATCCAACGCGGCGTATAAAAACATAGGACATAGATATGCACGGGCGCAAGTGTTGGAGAATGGATGAACAATCATACAGGTGGAACAGAGTAAAGCTTAAATGCAAACTATAACTGAGACCTGGAAAGACAAGTCAGATGTATAGAAGTACGTATTAGATGGAACAGCATGCCAACTCTCAAAAAATAGTATAAGCAGTCCATACTGCGAGCATGATTGAAGTATATCAACAATGATTATTGAATAGGCACATAATAAGTGTCTGTAAGGCGACAATGATGCATATGAAATTAAGTCTCAAGTCACCATAATATGCAAAGACTCAAATATAAAGCAACAGCATCCACCTCAGATGGAAATTAAATTTATAAAGTACAATTACAGCGACCATGGAGCAGTACAATAAACTCCCCATAAGAGTCGGGGAACCAATGATACTCATCCAAGGGTTAATCACGTACCATCATGAAAGGGTTTAGCTGATAAGTGCTTTCCAATCCCCACATAATCTCCATAAGTCAGATAGAACAATATAGAGACGAATAGGGTTCAGATACAAATGTACTCATATCGTATCTCTGCAAAGGTCAAAATCAGGAGGCGGAGGCCATAATGTGTTGACACAGCCCAGTCAAATAACATTTGAGACAGAAAAGCGGGCATGAATCGTGCATACCATAAGATGTTCAATGAGAAGTCCAAATATATGTGAAATTATGGCATGATATCCAAAGTGGATCCCGATGGATGCCAACCCCTTGAGTCCATCACAAATTTCATCACTTGGTTCTTTCATAGTGCCTTCTTTTTGCCTTTTCACTGATCTTCGCTTGATCTCTTCCCTGTAGTCGTCAATTGCCATTATCCTCATTTTGAAGGTAGTTCATAATGCCAAATCTTGGTTCAATACCACTGGACAGTAAGCTGCAGAGGAACAACAATTGTAAGCAAAACCATGAGTCAGAACCCCGAGAGCAAACACAGACCACCTAACCCAGGAATTTGGCGTTATGAACTACCTTCAAAATGAGGATAATGGCAATTGTATTATTTTATTATATAATCCGTGCATGCAATGCTTTGACTACTCCGGGGCCTGCTGGTAACCACACCTGTTTGACCCCCACACTGTCTGAGTGGTCAATGGGCACGCTTATGTGATCCCCTTTGTGTCTGGCAATATTTCCCCTGCATGTGCCTAGGTACATGCACTTTGTAAGGGTGAGGAGATTCTAACACTCCTCTATATATTCATGTCAGCTTAGGTGATCCTGGTAATCCTTGCTGCAGATTGCTATGCAGTTATTGTAATGGGCTATCCCTGCTTGTATTGTCATGGAGGTAGTTCCTGGCTGGGACTTGTTGTTTCATATTATCATTCTTGATCTTATTCAATTGTTTATATAATTGTACCCAGCTCACCCAGTGTCCGGCCGCTCTTTATGTATTACATCATCCCATACCACCACCGATATAATCTGGACCACTTGACAGACAGTGTTAGGCTGACATTTGGACGGGCCGAACTTGTATATCATTGATACATGCACAGTCTTCAGTCAGGATACAACCTCTAGATTACTTATTTGAGGGCTTCATTGTTTGTTAACTGCCTTGGTATTAATCACTGTATTATGTATTTTTGCCTCAATTTGTGAACTAAGAAAGGTCATCTGCATGCAATATATTGTTTATTTATGGATTGAGCCATTTTTTGTCTATTTGTACTAAATCTCATTCACTATAATTGGAGTATTAGTGAGGTCACATGTTATATGTGTATTTTAAAGGTTTTTATGATGTCTTTGTCCCTTTTTGACCCAATAAAATTTATTGTATATTCAAACATTGTATGATTCTGATGTGCGCCCTTATTATGTGTATCTTTCCCTCCCCCTTGTTTGATATGCTGTTTTACACATAGGGCTGCACTCAATTGTTTTCAAATTTGTGCTGTGCATCCCCATCCCTCCCACTTACCAGTGTTGTTTTTTCTGGCTTGCCAGGTTCTTGGGATAGCACGCTGTACCGTACATCCGCATGTAGTGATTGAACCCAACTGTGGGTCATTATTGGTCATTGACATTGTTTTCATGCGTGATTGTTACTTTTACTCTTGCCTCATTGTTGTGTTGGTATTAATATGGCTTGGGAAGCCAGAGAAGCCTCGTGGCGCGCACAAGGGGTTGATAACCCATTTTCTATGAGTACCAATTCTACATTGGATACAGATTTCTCCAAGTGTTCACAGGAGCTTTTGGCCTTACATAAAAGAGGGATCGGTTTATATTGGAATATTCGCAGTTTAGAAGAATACTTGGGCGCTAACATCTGCCCTCGGGGATTAAGGGTTCAAATTTTTCCTGCATGGGAACCCACGATACCTTTCAAAAATACATGGGAACAGGGTCTTCTGAAGTGTTCACATATAATAATTAATTTATTACTTGAGCATGACCGTGAACTATTCACCAATATTAAAACGGAGATTAAAACTAAGGAAAGTGATCTGAACAAATTTGATAAGGTGTCACAGGTACAGCCATTTTTGACACAAATGAAGGATTCCTTGGACAAATACGAGGATGATGTCATACAGAGGAAAAAACACAAATTGAATAGAGATCGTAGCGACTTTGAGAAAGGAGTTGCCTTTAAATGGAAACACCATGGCAACTCAAGACGGGGGGCACAATCTAACCCCAGGAATCTCACACCCCATGATAATCTTACCAATGACCCTACAACCAGCGAGGATTTTTTATCCAATACAAGCAGCGATGTGGACACCGGGTCAGAAGGGTCAGGAGGCACAAGAAATCTCAGAAAGAGAAACAACAAGCCTCGAGTCCAGAACTCCTATCGACCGAACAGGAATCACAGACGTTTATGACCATGACCTCTTCCAGCACCAGTTCAGCTGTTCCTGCTACCCATAATACAGGTAATGGTCCTTCGGATGATTCGTTACAGATTATTAATCTGTCGGATCATATTTTGTCCACCTGCGAAATTTCGGTCCTACAGAGGGGGTTAACCTTCGTTCCCATGAATACGCTTGATAAATTTACCTTTACTAAGGACCTATATTTATTTTGCAGGAATTTGGTGTTCAAAACTATGTACAAAAAGCCTGATATTATCGACCATCTTCCTGAAACAGATCGTCAGACCTTCTATGATCTTCTTGATCTTCTTCGTGAGATCGAGAATCCCACGGGCAGGAAGCCTTTCCCACTGAAACGTAAGTCTACAGCCACACCACCGCTGTCTCTGGCCCCTGCCATTAAAACATTCTTCGAGGTAGTCAAATATGACATCTCTAGATTACCTGCCAACTCAGGTACTGGCCAGAATCTAAGCCCCCCCGAGAGAAAGGCCGTACAACAGCTTCGTAGCAACACCAATTTTATTATCAAAGAAGCCGACAAAGGGGGCAACGTGGTTCTGTGGCCAGTGGACATGTATCTGGGGGAAGCCAAAAGGCAGCTTGACAACACGAGGTTTTATCTGAAGATTCCTTCTGACCCGACCTCTGTCTTTTCTAAAAAGCTAAAGACCCTATTGGACAGGGCGTGCACTTTGGGTGTTATAACTACTAAAGAAAAACAATTTATGTGGGTGGAACAACCTGTAACCCCCACATTCTATATGCTGCCCAAGGTGCACAAAAACGTTGACACGCCCCCTGGTCGACCCATTGTGTCGAGCATAGGCAGCCTCTGTGAGATGGTGGGGACTTATTTGGATTTCTTCATGCAAACGATGGTACTGAGGTTGCCTTCACACTTGCAGGATTCAACGGAATTCATTAAATGTAGTACATCTGTTATGATTCCATCCGGGTCCTTTCTAGTAACATGTGATGTAGAAGCTTTGTACTCGAACATCGCGCATCAGGACGGCATCCAAGCACTAACGTACTTTTTGGATGCACAAAGTAACTCTGACAGAATGCACGACTCTTTTCTGTTAGATCTTTGTTCTTTTGCCCTTAATCATAACTATTTTTTATTTGATCGCCAATACTATAGACAAACATCTGGCGTGGCCATGGGGGCGCGTTTCGCACCATCCTATGCGAATCTATTTTTGGGATGGTGGGAGGCAACTGTAGTCTATCCCTCTGGACTCTATGAACGGTTTGTCACTCATTGGAGAAGGTTTATCGATGATGTGATATGCATCTGGACTGGCCCTGAGGAATTATGTCATGATTTCTTAAGATCCCTAAATGATAATGGCATTAATATTTTCCTCACATATACCATCTCACCATCTACAGCCACCCTCTTGGACCTCTCAGTCAGAATTAAGGATGGACGTCTTGAAACTGAGCTATACCGCAAGCCTACGGCCACGCACAGTCTGCTCAGCTTCGACAGCTTCCATCCTTTCCATACTAGAAGAGGAGTGCCGATCGGTCAGTTTTTAAGGGTACGTAGGAACTGTACCTTGCATGAGGACTTTTGTGCACAAGCTAATGACTTAACTCACCGTTTCAGAAATCGAGGTTATCCACGTAGCATTATCTCCAATGCTTATAGGAGGGCGAGAAATGAGACCCAGCAATCTCTCATCAAGAAGCAAACTGTGAAGGGAGACCAACCACTCCGCCTGGTCACAAATTATAACAATCAGTGGAAGCAAGTACAACAGATCTTGTCAAGACACTGGACGATTCTCACCTCAGATCCTCAAGTTTCATCATTGGTGAGTGACATCCCGCTCCTCACGGCACGACGTGCACCACGGCTTAGAGACATGCTCACTAGTAGCCACTTCCGTAGGCCTACGGTGAAGCTACAGAGGGGCATTATTCTGAAGGGCTCTTTCCCTTGTGGAACCTGCAGTGTGTGTCCTCATATGCATCCCACTAGGGAGTGCTTTGTGAACCCCCTTGATGCAAAAAAACACACATTGTATGCCTACATCAACTGCAAAACCATTAATGTCATCTATGCGATTATCTGTGATTGTCCAAAGGTGTACGTGGGTCAGACATCCCAGGAGCTCCGAAAGCGAACCCAAAAACACATCTCTACTATCAATCTGGCAGCCATTGATCTTAAGAAAGGTAAGACCCTCACTTCAATAGCATCCCATTTCTTAAGATTCCACTCGGGCTCCAGCAGAAATTTGAGGGTAGTGGGTTTGGAGAAGATCCTTGAAACCGGCAGAGGTGGCTCCCTTCATAAGGCCCTTCTTCGAGCAGAATCAAGATGGATTTTCCATCTCAACTCACTTGCTCCCTATGGGCTAAATGAAGAATTGCTGTACACCGGCTTCCTGGGTTAGGTGGTCTGTGTTTGCTCTCGGGGTTCTGACTCATGGTTTTGCTTACAATTGTTGTTCCTCTGCAGCTTACTGTCCAGTGGTATTGAACCAAGATTTGGCGTTATGAACTACCTTCAAAATGAGGATAATGGCAATTGACGACTACAGGGAAGAGATCAAGCGAAGATCAGTGAAAAGGCAAAAAGAAGGCACTATGAAAGAACCAAGTGATGGAATTTGTGATGGACTCAAGGGGTTGGCATCCATCGGGATCCACTTTGGATATCATGCCATAATTTCACATATATTTGGACTTCTCATTGAACATCTTATGGTATGCACGATTCATGATCGCTTTTCTGTCTCAAATGTTATTTGACTGGGCTGTGTCAACACATTATGGCCTCCGCCTCCTGATTTTGACCTTTGCAGAGATACGATATGAGTACATTTGTATCTGAACCCTATTCGTCTCTATATTGTTCTATCTGACTTATGGAGATTATGTGGGGATTGGAAAGCACTTATCAGCTAAACCCTTTCATGATGGTACATGATTAACCCTTGGATGAGTATCATTGGTTCCCCGACTCTTATGGGGAGTTTATTGTACTGCTCCATGGTCCCTCTAATTGTACTTTATAAATTTAATTTCCATCTGAGGTGGATGCTGTTGCTTTATATTTGAGTCTTTGCATATTATGGTGACTTGAGACTTAATTTCATATGCATCATTGTCGCCTTACAGACACTTATTATGTGCCTATTCAATAATCATTGTTGATATACTTCAATCATGCTCGCAGTATGGACTGCTTATACTATTTTTTGAGGGTTGGCATGCTGTTCCATCTAATACGTACTTCTATACATCTGACTTGTCTTTCCAGGTCTCAGTTATAGTTTGCATTTAAGCTTTACTCTGTTCCACCTGTATGATTGTTCATCCATTCTCCAACACTTGCGCCCGTGCATATCTATGTCCTATGTTTGTATACGCCGCGTTGGATTTGCCTGTGCTGCTGGGAGGGACGCCTCCTTTCATGCACGGCTTGCGCATGCCCTGCATGATCTGTTTACAAATCATACTTCCGGGTTTGGTGCACGTGGCCACTGTGTCGTCACGTGCACTTTCAGACTTCCTGGTCCAGCGGCGCACGCGCCATTATGCATTGTGCGACCGCATATCTTCCCATGGGAAAACCGCTATGGCTTCTAGCGCATTAAGACAGCTGCAACTACCTAACGTCAATTGGCAAGTAATTATCTAATCGTTACTTATGTATATATATGTGTGTTTTGGGTCCTGTGTCTCATACCTCCCCTGACGAAGCTGCTAGTCAGCGCAACGCGTTGGGCCTCTTGCTGACCTCGCTTTTACTCCTCTATATAATCCGTGCATGCAATGCTTTGACTACTCCGGGGCCTGCTGGTAACCACACCTGTTTGACCCCCACACTGTCTGAGTGGTCAATGGGCACGCTTATGTGATCCCCTTTGTGTCTGGCAATATTTCCCCTGCATGTGCCTAGGTACATGCACTTTGTAAGGGTGAGGAGATTCTAACACTCCTCTATATATTCATGTCAGCTTAGGTGATCCTGGTAATCCTTGCTGCAGATTGCTATGCAGTTATTGTAATGGGCTATCCCTGCTTGTATTGTCATGGAGGTAGTTCCTGGCTGGGACTTGTTGTTTCATATTATCATTCTTGATCTTATTCAATTGTTTATATAATTGTACCCAGCTCACCCAGTGTCCGGCCGCTCTTTATGTATTACATCATCCCATACCACCACCGATATAATCTGGACCACTTGACAGACTGTGTTAGGCTGACATTTGGACGGGCCGAACTTGTATATCATTGATACATGCACAGTCTTCAGTCAGGATACAACCTCTAGATTACTTATTTGAGGGCTTCATTGTTTGTTAACTGCCTTGGTATTAATCACTGTATTAGGTATTTTTGCCTCAATTTGTGAACTAAGAAAGGTCATCTGCATGCAATATATTGTTTATTTATGGATTGAGCCATTTTTTGTCTATTTGTACTAAATCTCATTCACTATAATTGGAGTATTAGTGAGGTCACATGTTATATGTGTATTTTAAAGGTTTTTATGATGTCTTTGTCCCTTTTTGACCCAATAAAATTTATTGTATATTCAAACATTGTATGATTCTGATGTGCGCCCTTATTATGTGTACCTTTCCCTCCCCCTTGTTTGATATGCTGTTTTACACATAGGGCTGCACTCAATTGTTTTCAAATTTGTGCTGTGCATCCCCATCCCTCCCACTTACCAAGATATCGCTGCTGCGACGGGGGCGGGGACAATCGCGCTCGACATCGCAGCATCGGCTTGCGATGTCGCAGCGTGCAAAGTACCCCTTGAAGAGAACCAACAATCAGGATTTTCATATATAAAGTAAGGCCAGTGTTATACTGGCTGTATGATGCTAAATGTAAGTATACCTTTTGTTCCGACATTGGATGTTTTATTTCAGAAATATGTGCAAGTAAAGTTACAGAAATGTACTGGTATTTGACTGATATATAACATACTGCTCAAAAAAATAAATGGAACACTAAAATACCATTTTGTTGTTTAAGTGTTCCCTTTATTTTTTTGAGCAGTATATGTGGGTCGGCTTTTGCTACTTATTCCCACCGTTGTCTGCTACCTGGTAGATGCTAAACTGTATGGGCTCCTTCCAGGTATGAGTCATTTCTGTCACGTTATAGGGGTGTGATCAAAATGCAGCCCATACAGTTTAAGGGTAAGTTCACACAGTGCGTTTTTCGCGGTGTTTTTGCGCAGTTTTCGGGTGCGTTTTTGCTCAGAAAACTGCATGACTTTGCTTCCCCAGCAAAGTCTATGAGTTTTCATTTTTGCTCTCTGCACACAGCGTTTTTTTTCAGCTGCGTTTTTGTGGTGCCACAAAAACGCAGCATGTCAATTATTCCCGCGTTTTTCACTGCGCTTTTCATCCATTGAGTGCAATGGGATGTTGAAAGACGCAATGAGAAACGCAAATAGCTGCGTTTTGGTGTGTTTCTAAGACCAAAAACGCAGCTATAAACGCAGGAGGTGGGTAGTAAAGTGACATGTACAGGAAGAGGATTCCTTCTGTCAGTAAACACAGAAGCGTGAATCCTCCCGGTACCGTCACCGCTGCCTCCACCTCCAGTCCTGTGCATGTATGCTTCCGTGTGGCGTCATGTCTGGGCGGGAGGTGGAAGCGGCTGCGAAAACAAAAGTGAACAGTAGAAAAAAAAAAAAGTCATACTCACCTGTCTGCAGGGTCCCGGTGCCATGCCCGCTCCCATCTTCTCTCACGGTATCGCCACTCCAGCTGTGTGCAGACGGCCGGGACACCTCCGATAGATGCAGGACCTGGCGATGGATCACCTGATGCGGTCATCTGACGCATCATCTGATCGTAAGTATCGCGGTGACACGGGCGCCCGGCCGGTTTAACCTATCAGCGGATGCGTCAGGAGACTTCATCCCTGATTACCGGCAGCTGCTGCAGCGATCGGACGGGATCAGACTCCCGCCCCATCGCTCCAGGAGCTGCCAGTAATCAGCACATAAGTGAGTATTTTTTTTTTTTTGCACCGATGCATCTGCTGATTGTATAAACGGCTTTTATACAATCAGCTGATGTGTGATGTGCTTCAGCCCCTAGAACCTGACACATCATCTGATCGCTTTGCCTTCCAGCAAACCGATCAGATGATATTGGATCCGGATTGGACGGCGCAGGACCCTTGACCCAGGATTACTACGGAGGGGGGGTTCTTTATTTCAATAAAGATGGAGTCACTAATTGTGTTGTGTTTTATTTCTAATAAAAATATTTTTCTGTGTGTTGTGGTTTTTTTTATCTTTACTAGAAATTCATGGTGGCCATGTCTAATATTGGCGTGACACCATGAATTTCGGGCTTAGGGCCATCTATACAGCTAGCCCTAACTCCATTATTACCCAGCGAGCCACCCGGCATCAGGGCAGCTGGAAGAATTGGATACAGCGCCAGAAGATGGCGCTTCTATGAAAGCGCCATTTTCTGGGGTGGCTGCGGGACTGCAATTCACAGCGGGGGTGCCCAGAAAGCATGGGCACCCTGCACTGTGGATTCCAATCCCCAGCTGCCTATTTGTACCCGGCTGGACTCAAAAATTGGGCGAAGCCCACGTCATTTGTCATTTTTTTTTTAAATTATTTCATGAAATTCATGAAATATAAAAAAAAGGGCTTCCCTATATTTTTGGTTCCCAGCCGGGTACAAATAGGCAGCTGGGGTTGGGGGCAGCCTGTACCTGCCTGCTGTACCCGGCTAGCATACAAAAATATGGCGAAGCCCACGTCATTTTTTAGGGGGGCAAAAAACTCCTGCATACAGTCCTGGATGAAGGATGCTGAGCCTTGTAGTTCTGCAGCTGCTGTCTGCTCTCCTGCATACACTAGTGGATGGAGTATGCTGAGCCTTGTAGTTCTGCTCCCTCTGCCTCTCCCTCCAGCATACAGTCCTGTATGGAGCATGCTGAGCCTTGTAGTTCTGCAGCTGTCTGCTCTATTGCATACACTAGTGGAGAATGAAGAACATATTGAAGAAGGAAATGACATCAGACCTTTTTTTTTTTTTCAACAATCTTTAATGGCATTGTTCACTGATAAAAAACGCATAAAGACGCAGTGAGCAAAAACGCAGCAAAACAACGCACCAAATCGCGGCTAAACGCGTGCGTTTTTTTGCCGCGGGTGCGCTTTTGTGCGTTTTTTGCCGCAAAAAAACGCACAAAAACGCAGCTTCAAAAAAGCGCAGTGTGTGAACCTAGCCTAACATCTACCAAGGTCATGCAAGGCAGAGAGGGGTGGGAATAGATAGCAAAACCCACATATATATTCTGGAGCTCCTATCAATCAAATAGCAGTACATACTGTAACTTTATTTGCACATATTTCTGAAATAAAACATCCAATCTCAGAACAAAAGGTATACTTACATTTAGCATCCTACAGCCAGTATAGCAACTGGCTTTATATATGACAATCCTGCTGGTTGGTTCTATTTAAGAGCATTTGGACTGAAAGCCCACTCTGCGGTGACCAAACCTCTCATTACCAGAAAGAATCAAAAGGCTAGACTCACTTTTGGTGAGGAGCATGTTGTGTGGACAGAGGAGCAGTGGTCCACAGTTCATTTTAGTGATGAAAGCAAGTTTAATTTATTTGGATCTGATGGGAAACATTGTATTTATTGACAGACTGGGGAAAGACTGAACCCAAAGTGTGTTAAGAAGTCAGTGAAAGGTGGTAGAGGAAGTGTCATGGCTTGGGGAATGTTTTCTGCAGAAGGAGTTGGACCTCTCATACAGCTACATGGCAGAGTGAATGTAAGTTTGTATCAGAACCTTCTTCAATAACACGTGGTTCCTTACATGCGTTCATCACTCAATCAGCCAGAAATTTTCATGCAGGACAATGCTCTGTCACACAAATTGATAAAGCAGTTCCTTTAAATAGAAAACATTGAAACAATTAAATTGCCAGCCCAGAATCCTGATCTAAACCCAATACAAAACCTCTGGAAAAACCTTGGTGACAAAGTTATGACTAATAAACCCACAATAGTCAAATAACTGGGGAAGAGACTGGAAGAAGAGTGGACCAAAATCACACCACAGCAGTGTGACAGACTAGTGTTGCCCTGTAGCCGCTGATGTGCTGAAGTCATTCAAAGCAAAGGCCTGTACATTTCCTACTGATTGATGACTGTTGTTACCTTCAGAAAATTTACTTATAATCTTTCTCTGTGTTATATACAATGTTGTTCTCTAATTATGATCATCACTTTTTTTGGGCAAAATTAAGGTTTTATGTTGATAAACTTTGGATCTGTTGTAAAGCACTATTCTAGTGGCATCGTGTATCCCTTACAAAAAACCTTCAAATGTTGATCAATGTAGATTATATAATTTCTGGAAAAAAAAACAAGTGATCATACATTGTTCTTGTCCTCTGCGCTTATGCAAAACAGGTATCATAAAGAAAAAACACTGAACCTTTCAAGTCAGCATGGTAGTTCACATAACTAGAAAAACCACAAAGAACTATATCAAAAAAACACCAAAAAGGAGCCAAGACAAATGATATGTGCACACACAGAATGTGGTGAGCCTTCCTCATAAAGATGGCTGCAGCCGAGGTGCAAGATGCTGATGTCACAGCCACTCAACCTCCACACTAGGGGGGAGGGGTGGCTGCTTAGCATAAGACATGCACACTAATAAGGCTTGCACTGGGAGCCCATCATATAATGAGTGAAATGCACAGTGTCTGAACTGTGACCTATAAATGACGCCAGAAACCCAGGTCAGGCGGGCAAAACAGCACTATATAGGTGCATCTCGCACGGATACACGAGACGCACAGTGTCTGAACTAAGGCCTATAAATGACGCACACCACCAGGTCCAGGCGGGTCAGTTAGCACTATAAGTGCATAACACATGACAGGCTCACCATTTAACCACCTGAATTCAAAAGGTCCACACACATCCTGCAAAAATGGATAAAATGTGCCATACCTCAAATAGTGAGATATTAGTTTATATTTTGACCCAAAATATTTAAGCTCACAATCCGTTCGTCAAGGATTCTCACACTTGCGAGTCCCTACACTGAATTAGTTAGAAAAACCACAAAGAACTATATCAAAAAAACACCAAAAAGGAGCCAAGACAAATGATATGTGCACACACAGAATGTGGTGAGCCTTCCTCATAAAGATGGCTGCAGTTCACATAACTACCAGTCTGTATATAAAAAAATCATAGCATTCTCTATTTTTAGCCGCATTTCCTTTCAGACTCATTCAGCCCATTATAAATCAACTGGTTGAGTAAAAATGGAACACACAAAAGCTACCAAAAGTATAATATGCTTTTTTGACAGATTCATTACAATTATTAATGGAGCAGTCCCATAATATTGATTTTTTTTTTTTTTACTAAATCTGTTTATATGTGTATCCTGTGTAGTGTGAGTGTATTAGTATACTCACTTACCGCCACCTTCTCAAGTATCAAGTGCCTCTCCACTCTTGCCTCTCAGTGATGTCACTGATATTCAGACTTGCTGCCTCACTTCATGCTTTATGCACAAGAAAAACTGTGGATTGAAGTGCAGAATACGGCCTTACCAGGTAAGGTAACATGTGAATGAAATTACCTTCACTTATATATTAGGGCTGTGCCAGTCACAACTCCTAAACTCACGTTAAAGATGGCGACTGGCACAAACTTGGAATGCTAGATCAAACGTAATGGGGTGAGATCGGGTGTATGCCCCACGACTACCAGAAATTTAGATGTGGATTATTTAATTTCTTTATTCTTTTATTCAGGTTGATGCGTTTCAGAGAACTCAGTCTCCTTCATCAGGACTGAAAAGAAATGGTTCGTTTTTCTTTGATGTTTTGATGAAGGAGACTGAGTTCTCTGATGCGTCGACCTGAATAAAACAATAAAGAAATTAAATAATCAAAATCTGAATTTCTGGTGATAGCGCGGCATACACCCGATCTCTCCTGTTGTGTTTGACATGCTTTATGCATGAGTCGGAAGTCTCTTTTACAATGTAAAGCGGGCTTTACACGCTACGATATCGCTAGCAATTTCTAGCGATATCGAGCGTGTAAGTACCCACCCCGTCGCACATGCTATATCGTGTGATAGCTGCCGCAGCGAACATTATCACTACGGCAGCGTCACACGCACTTACCCTTAAGGGGGAGGGACGTTCGGAGTCACCGCAACGTCACTAAGCGGCCGGCCAATCAAAGCGGAGGGGCGGAGATGAGCGGGACATAACATCCCGCCCACTTCCTTCCTTCCGCATTGTGGCCGGCGGCAGGTAAGGAGACGTTCCTCGCTCCTGCGGTGTCACACACAGCGATGTGTGCAGCCGCATGAGAGATGAACAACATGGCTAAACAACCCTTACCGATTTTTGAGTTTGGGATGACCTCTCCATGGTGAATGATTTTCACCATTTTTGAGGTCGCTTAAGGACGCTGGTAAGTGTCACACGCTGCGATATCGTTAATGACGCCGGATGTGCGTCACTAACAACGTCACCCTGACGATAAAACATTAACGATATCGTAGCGGGTAAAGCCCCCTTAAGTCTATAGAGCCTTGTTCTAACACTACATAGACTTACATTGTAAAAGCCACTGCTGGGTCACAGAGGATGCAGTGTGAAACGAGGTGTCTGCAGAACGGTGACATCACTGATAAGAGAAGCAGAATGGCGCTGTATACCAAAGAAAGTGGCGATAAGTAAGTATATTAAATACACTCACACTACATTACATAAACAAATATACAAATTTAGTAAAAAAAACTTAATGGGAAGGCTTCTTTAACATATTTTTTATTTCTTAAATTGCTCATTGAAAAACTGGATGCTATACAGATGTACAACATATGGATGTCAATATGAGTGAAAAATCGTATGTCTTTTTTCTGGATAACAAACGAACGATTTGGAATATTCTCGTGTGAACCCAGCCAAATTCAGGATTACTAGGGGATATAGTCATGGTGCTCGGTAGTTTTGCTCCTGAGTAATAACTAGAGTTAAAACATGATTTTAGTCTATAAAAAAAGCAAAAGCAGCATGGCACCAAACAGAACAAACATAATATAAAATTCCATGGTCTTCCAGCAGTCTTTATTTATTTGGCTGCATTGATTACATATTATATGCACTGACATCGCCTTTGCGGTCAGTGACTGGTGACAGAGGTTACATTACACATCAATCTTTTCGTCGTGTTCATAAGTCCTTCATAGGCATAGGATAAATTGATTTTTCAAGTTTTAAACGTTTTCTGTCGAATATCTTCGATGCTAATATGACATATTATATATGGTTTTGTTCAGAAAACAATTTTGCATTCTCTCCCTGTAATATTTTTAGCTTTTGAAGCAGTTTTGCCTGAAATTATTGCAACAATATGGGAATTGAAAGCACAACTAAATATTGTACAGCTTCAGATCCAAAATTAGCCAATCACAGATGAGGTTCTTGTGACCAATCATAACCTGGATATGGCAGCCAATCACATTCCATTCCATTGCATCACATCTGCTGCTTAGTTTGTTAGTTTTATCTGTAGGTCTATCTAGTGAATCACACTGTAGAGCTTTATGATGGGAGCCTTCAGATTTTTGTCAGCGGAGGATTGTGTGCGAGTTGTAGTGCTACATGAAGGGGGTTATACTGGCCCACAGATTGCAAGAAAGGTCGACTGTAATCAGAGGACAGTTGTAAGAATTTTGCAGAAACATAAGAAGCTTGGAATTACCCAGGACAGGCCCAGATCTGGTCGGCCCAGAAAGTCAACTAAAAGGGAGGATAGAGTACTGATAAGAACATCCCTTGCCAATGGAAAGCTCACCTCTCCTCAGCTTCTGCGAGAATGGCAAGAAAAGTGCAATATTGGGGTAGCAACATCAGCTGTTAGGAAGAGATGTTTGGAAGCAGGATTGAGAGGGTGCAAGTCCCGAAAGAAGCCATTGATGACAGCCATACAAAGACAAAGGTGAAAACTGTGGGCATTGAAATATTCAAAATGGAGGAAGGAGGAGTGGGAAGAAGTGCTATTTAGTGATGAAAGCACTTTTTGCATTTTAGGAAATGATGGCAAGTCTTATGTGAGAAGGTTTCCACATGAAGAGTACAACCAGAGTGTTTGAGCTTCTCTGTGACACATCCGATGAAAGTAATGGTCTGGGGCTGTATGGCAGCCAATGGTGTTGGAAGGCTTCATATTGTGGAGGGTATGGTTAATGCAAAAAAAATACATGGACATCCTTAATAAGAAAATGCTGCTTTCTGCTCAACTCCTGTTTTCAGGGGATTATATCTTCCAGGATAATAATGCTCCTTGTCACAGAGCTAAGACAGTAACGGATTGGAAAAAAAAGAACAAGGTGGCTACTACTGACCGGCCAGCCCAGTCCCCGGACCTCAACCCAGTTGAAAATTTGTGGCACAAGGTATCAATAGAGATATCTAAAAAACAGCCAAGGACCAAGAGAGAGTTGATTGAGGCTCCGATACAGGCCTGGAACCACATCATCACTCGTGAACATCTGCAGAAGCTTGTGCACTCAATGCCACAGAGATGCAAGTTGGTGCTCAAGCGCAAAGGCTGGCCAATAAAGTATTAGAAGCTAAAGATGCACTCAAAAGGCCCTTTTCAGGACTCTGAATTACATAAAAAATAATAAATCTTAAAAAGTAAAATTTAAGTCTGTGTGAACTTGCATTGGAAGGTAATGAACTTAGAAACCTGTTCACCATTCTACACACTGTACTGGTGTAGGTATGGTTATGCTGTAAAAAGAAATATCAAAAATGCACATACCATAACAATTTATACACTTGGGACATTCAAAAATGAGTATGGCATACAATGAGGGATTACAAAAACATATATGTTCCACCAGTTTCACTGTAGAGATGCAGAAGTATGAAATATATACCGTATTTTTCGCTTTATAAGACGCACCGGAATATAAGACGCACCCCAAACTTAGACATAAAAAAAGGTAAAAAAAAGAAAAATGGGGTCCGTCTTATACTCCGATGTTCTCTTACCGGAGGGGGGCAGCAGTGGTGGTGAAGCGGGGTCACAGGAGGCACAGGTTGTGCTGGCAGGCGCGGCAGGTCAGTGGCAGCGGGGTCCGTGGTTGCAGGTGCCGTGGCGTCCGTGGTTGCAGGTGCCGTGGCGTCCGTGGTTGCAGGCGCGGTGGTGTCCGCGGTGGCAGGATCCGTGGGGTCCGTGGTGGCGGCAGCAGCCGTGGCATGAGAGCCGTGCAGCAGGCCGGTGCAGTGAGTGTCCGCGGTCCCGGTTCAGTGGTGGCAGCGGCGGCGGCGGCGGCTCAGTGGTGGGAGCGGCGGCAACTGCTCAGTGGTGGCAGCGGCAGGGACTGCTCAGTGGTGGCGTGTGTCCGCGGTCCCGGTTCAGTGGTGGCAGCGGCGGCGGCGGCTCAGTGGTGGGAGCGGCGGCGACGGCTCAGTGGTGGAGTGTGTCCGCGGTCCCGATTCAAGTAATGGCGCCCGGAGCGACGCATGCGCAGATGGAGCTCTCATCCAAGGGCTCCATCTGCGCACGCGCTGACTCCCGGAGCAGCGCGTGCGCAGATGGAGCTCTCATCCAAGAGCTCCACCGGCGCCATCATTTGAAAGTGGGACCGCGGACAACTGGTAAGCTGCACAGCCGCCCGCCCCGCATGCACAGAGTGGCAGCCAGCAGGCTGCCCGCCCACTCTGCGTACAAGCCGCCGGGTACCTGTGCTTGCGTGCGGTGGCAGCCGGGTACCCATGGCTGTGTGCGGGCGGCAGATGGGTGACTGTGTGAGGGCGGCAGCCGGGTACCTGCACGGTCACCCGACTGCCGCTCGCACACAGCACCCGGCTGCCGCCCGCACACAGCCATGGGTACCCGTCTGCCACCGCATGCAAGCACAGGTACCTGGCTGCCGACCCCACACAGCACCCGCTGCCGCCCGCACACAGCCACGGGTACCCGGCTGCCGCTGCATGCAAGTACAGGTACCCGGCCGCTTGCATGCAGCCACAGGCACCCGCCCGATCGCTTCAGACAGGACCCCCCCCCCCCGCTACCGCTTTATAAGACGCACCCCCCATTTTCCTCCCAAAATTTGGGGAGGAAAAGTGCGTCTTATAAAGCGAAAAATACGGTAGTTTTCTTTAAGCCTATGCAGGACTTATGAACACCACTGTATGTCTGTAAAGTTCAATAAAGGGGTTTTCCACTACTATAAGGCTAGATGGACATAAGAGTATAAAAAAAATCGATCCGATTATCATCCAGAAAAGTGGTATGATTTTTTTATCATTTGTTATGTGTGCTGTCCATATAGAATCTGTTTGGTTTTTTTTACTCAGCAGCTGTTAATCATTTACAGTTTCCTGTGCTACAGAATTGTAATGTATCCATAAAAATCAGATTCTATACTGCCGCATTGAACAACATGGGTCAATGTACTATCCGGTATAAAATTGGATAGGACATGTCAGATTTATACAATTGTCTGAACGAGCCCTAATATTAAAGGGAACCTGTCAGGTCCCATATGCGTTCTAACCTACAAGCAGGGTGATGTGTGGCCTAGAAACCCCTTCCTACCCATCCCTGTGTTGTAATATTGTGTAATATAAATTTATAAAAAAAGTTTTATAACTTATGTGTTCTGTATGTAAATGATCAGAGGGGCTAGTCCCCTGGGCGCCGCTTTGCCCCGTGGGCGTTTACATGCTTTCCGTGGTATCACGCCCCTGTGGGCGTGATACCACGGATTTACATGAGCAACGTCACTGTCCGCTCCTGGAGATCCCGTTCGTGCCCGCTTGCCATTCTCGCAGCCTTCTTATCCGGGTGTTTGCTTGTCGGTTTTACAAGCGCACTGCGCATGATCAGAAGACTCCTGCGGTTCCAACCATGCGCAGAGCGCTTCTAAAGCCGGCAAGTAACCCGGATAAGAAGGCTGCACGAATGAGAAGTGCCCACGCGCGGGATCTCGTAGAGTTGACGATGACATCGTTCATGTAAATCCATGGTATCATGCCCACAGGGGCGTGTTACCATGGAAAGCATGCAAACGCCCACGGGGCGAAGCGACACCCAGGGGACTAGACCGTCTGCTCATTTACATAGGGAACACGAAAGTTATAAAACTTTTTTTATAAATTGATATTACACAATATTACAACACAGGGATGGGTAGGAAGGGGTTTCTAAGTCATACATCACCCTGCTTGTAGGTTAGAATGCATATGGGACCTGACAGGTTCCCTTTAATAATTTGAATAGAAGCGGATCTGCAGTACCCATGAGCAGCCACTACACAGTGCTGGAACTGTGCTTTTCTGGACCAGTACACTGTTTATATCTGGCAGCTGCAGGAGCTGGTAGCAACTAATTGGTTGATGGGGGTCTCTGGTATCCTCCCTATCGATAGAAGATCAAAATCATAGATGTTGTAAACCCATTTAATGGGGTAATTCCTACAGGACATGTCGGATAAATGTGAGCCCCTACACTTGTGTGTTCCCCAAATGCAGCCAATACTTCCATTTAAGAAAATAAATGAAAATATGCCACCGCACTTCACTACATTCACTGCTATGGAAATATCTGTGCATGTAACTTTCATTCTCTGCCGCAAAGAGCCACCCACCACCACGAGATTCCCTTTCTCAATGTAGGTGAAGGTCCCAGAAATTGGTCTCATATTTATTAATTTTTATGTATTCTGTAGAAATGCTATAGGCGTCCAAGGTGGGAAAAGAGATTTCAGATAGGGACAGAAGCCATATTAGTCAGTTGTTACAGATAAAGGAGCATTTGAATCGATATTCAAAGGAGGGTGAAGTGTTTTTGGCATGAGGAAGCTCTTCCCGAGAATTTGTCACTGCAGCTCTATTCCCTGTCCAGTGCTAGTGGTTGACTGACAGCTTTGTTGTATTTCTTATATCAATTACAGTATTGTTTATGATGTCCTATATCAATCTCTGTATTCTCAGTTTGTTTATTTTGTCCATTATTGATCCTGACCAACTTACCTTTCCCAACCGAACCCCACGCCCTCCTCCCAACACTTCCCCCTGCGATATTCCAGTTTATGATTCTGTAACCTGTCTTGAGTCCTATGACGTCATACGCTCTCTTCACGCGTGCGTTCGGGTATCCAGGAAATCCGCCTGCCGGGGCTCCTAGATACCGACGCTAGCTCCTTGTCGAACACCGCTCATCCTGCGGGGTAGAATTAGCATTCACCCCTTGAAGCCCGTCTCGCAGAACACCTCCATACTTTGCGCTTGGTGCCAGTCCCGAGGTGAATAACTTCAACACAGGCATCCACGCCACCTGTAACCTCTGCAGCCTACTATGAACCTCCAGATGAGGACACGCATCCATCTAGGTCACCTAGTCTGGTGTATTTATCAGGCAAGTTATATGGTCTCAATTTTACCCTCATATGTCACTTATCACCGGTGTGTACAACGTCTGTTTGTGAGCGCTATAGTCTTCTGGTTATCACTAGTCTCATTAAAATCAATTGGTCTGCACACACATCAGTGATTTTTCACTGGTCGTGTCTCCGTGCGGCGTACAGAGACATGTGCGTTTTTTTTCTGGCATCACTGATGTCCTATGGACCACACTATGGTGTGGTCCATGAAAAACGTACCAGAAAAACACGTACATTGAAAATAAAAAGCTTTTTAAACTTTCTGGCCACTGCTCTCTGCTGCTTCCAAGTCGCCTCATTATTCTCATGTATATGCATTTATGCACTGCACAGCCGACCCGGAAGTAGCTGCAGTGGTGAGAGACACAGCGGCTGGACACAGTATGTGGGTGACGTCAGCACCACAGACAGCAGGAGCGTGGACAGGTGAGTTTATTGCCATGTGCTATCACGGATAGCACATAGTTAACAACCTCATGTCCTACTGATTACCTACTAGCACTCCAAGATACATAATTTGTACACATTTATTGGACATCCCTAGATGACCAAATTAAAGGAGTAACGCCATTTTGCAATAAAAACAAATCTTTATTTAAACATATTTTTTTAAAAAATATTTTAGCAACAAGGTACCGTATAGAAGAGAGACACGGACAGGAAAATAATTAGATCCCTGTATTAGTAACTGGGATATTTACACCCAGGCAGGTGAATGTATATGTAATTACAACCAAAAACTCAGATATTAAATGGAGTAGAAATGGACCTAGTGATCATAACTATATTAATGCCAGTGTAACGCATTACTGCAAAATTCTCACATATATAGTTTTTGTACAAGTATCATATATCATATGGACCAAATGCAGACTCTGCGGCTCCACCTGCGTTTTTCATCTGCAGTGTATAAATTTTTCCATGCAGGGTTCCCCCATAAATAATCTGTACTCATGAGAATAAATAAATGAGTATACAGGTTCCCCACACAGGAATTAATTCCACTAAATGCAGTATAAATTACCAGTAAACGCACATAGTGGTATCAGCAGAGCCCACATGGGTCCATAGATTGCATGAAACCATGACACTTAGGGGTGCTTCACACACAGCGAGCTCGCTGCCGAGATCGCTGCTGAGTCACGCTTTTTGTGACGCAGCAGTGACCTCATTAGCGATCTCGCTGTGTGTGACACTGAGCAGCGATCTGGCCCCTGCTGCGAGATCGCTGCTCGTTACACACAGCCCTGGTTCGTTTTCTTCAAATCCGCTCTCCCGCTGTGACACACAGATCGCTGTGTGTGACAGCGAGAGCGACAAATGAAGCGAGCAGGGAGCAGGAGCCGGCGTCTGACAGCTGAGGTAAGCTTGTATCCAAGATAAACATCGGGTAACCAAGGTGGTTACCCGATATTTACCTTAGTTACCAGCCTCCGCAGCTCTCACGCTGCCTGTGCTGCCGGCTCCGGCTCTCTGCACATGTAGCTGCTGTACACATCGGGTTAATTAACCTGATGTGTACAGCAGCTAGGAGAGCAAGGAGCCAGCGCTAAGCAGTGTGCGCGGCTCCCTGCTCTCTGCACATGTAGCTGCATTACACATCGGGTTAATTAACCCGATGTGTACTGTAGCTAGGAGAGCAAGGAGCCAGCGCTCAGTGTGCGCGGCTCCCTGCTCTCTGCACACAGCGCTGGTAACTAATGTAAACATCGGGTAACCATACCCGATGTTTACCTTAGTTACCAGTCTCCGCAGCTTCCAGTCGGCGGCTCCGTGCAAGCGCAGCGTCGCTTGCACGTCGCTGCTGGCTGGGGGCTGTTCAGTGGTCGCTGGGGAGATCTGCCTGTTTGACAGCTCACCAGCGACCATGTAGCGATGCAGCAGCGACCCTGACCAGGTCAGATCGCTGGTCGGATCGCTGCTGCATCGCTAAGTGTGAAGGTACCCTTAGAAAATGCAGTACACAATAGCGAACCATCTGTGATAATGACCACACAGTCCATATAAGTCCATACTCAAATAGAGATTACTGTAATTAGGCTGACAATAAACATAATAGTATCATAATGTTACATCACCTGACTGGGAAGTATCCTGCCGTGACCCTCGCACTCCGACACGTGTTTCACAAACAGCTTTCTCAAGAAGCGTGTGCTCCTTGAGAAAGCTGTTTGTGAAACACGTGTCGGAGTGCGAGGGTCACGGCAGGATACTTCCCAGTCAGGTGATGTAACATTATGATACTATTATGTTTATTGTCAGCCTAATTACAGTAATCTCTATTTGAGTATGGACTTATATGGACTGTGTGGTCATTATCACAGATGGTTCGCTATTGTGTACTGCATTTTCTAAGTGTCATGGTTTCATGCAATCTATGGACCCATGCGGGCTCTGCTGATACCACTATGTGCGTTTACTGGTAATTTATACTGCATTTAGTGGAATTAATTCCTGTGTGGGGAACCTGTATACTCTTTTATTTATTTATTCTCATGAGTACAGATTATTTATGGGGGAACCCTGCATGGAAAAATTTATACACTGCAGATGAAAAACGCAGGTGGAGCCGCAGAATCTGCATTTGGTCCATATGATATATGATACTTGTACAAAAACTATATATGTGAGAATTTTGCAGTAATGCGTTACACTGGCATTAATATAGTTATGATCACTAGGTCCATTTCTACTCCATTTAATATCTGAGTTTTTGGTTGTAATTACATATACATTCACCTGCCTGGGTGTAAATATCCCAGTTACTAATACAGGGATCTAATTATTTTCCTGTCCGTGTCTCTCTTCTATACGGTACCTTGTTGCTAAAATATTTTTAAAAAAAATATGTTTAAATAAAGATTTGTTTTTATTGCAAAATGGCGTTACTCCTTTAATTTGGTCATCTAGGGATGTCCAATAAATGTGTACAAATCACGGATAGCACATGTAGAACCCACGTGTGCCGTGGAACATATACGTTTTTAACATATACGTTTTTAACACGTCAGTGAAAAACGTCTGTGTTTTTCACTGACGTGTGAAACAGGCCTAAGGGATACCCCTTAGTGAGTAATTTGAGCCCACAGGTGCCTCACAGAACATTGGGACGTTGAAATATAACATTTAGTGGTAAAAATGTAATTTTTTTTATTAGCTGTAAATGTGTCAGTTACACAAGGGTTAAAAGGTGAAAATGGACCTCACAATTTATTGTGCAATTTCTTCCATACGTGGTGATGCCCTATACATTATCAGAAACTATTTGTTGGCCACACGGCAGAGCTGAGACGGAAGGAGCCGTATTCGGCTTTAGGCTATGTGTGCACTTAGCGTTTTTACCTGCGTTTCCGCAGCGTTTTGAACTGCAGCGTTTTAATGCCAAAAGGCATGCGTTTTGATTTTCAAGCAAAGTCTATGGGAAATAGGGATTTCTTGTGTGCACTATACAGTTAAAAACACAGCGTTTTAGTTGCAGAAATTTTGGCAAAAAATCAGCGTTTAAAGAAGCAGCATGTCAATTGTTTTTGCCATTTTGGCAGCGTTTTGCTAACTTTAGAGTCAATGAGAAGTTGCAAAACGCATTCTACATCACAATCGTAGCGTTTTACATGCTCTTTTTGATGCAGAATGCATGCTTTTTGGACCAATTAAATGCATGCGTTTTTGGCAAAATATTAATGGCATGATATGTCCCTTTACACACACACATAGTCCGACAACTAAATATATGAAAATCAATAAATAAATGTAATTTTATGCATAAATATTAGCACACAGTTATCATTTTAATAAAATAAGCCATCCTTGATATGATTTTAATATTGATATTTGTTATCATTTTTTTCCTTTTTTTTAATAGTGTTTGTATGTTTAAACTTTATTTAACATTGTATTTGTAGTCAAAACGCATCTGATTTTAAGCAGTGAAAAAGCATGTAAATTGCGGTAAAAACGCGGCTAAAACGCGGTAAGAACGCAAGCGTATTTATAGCGTTTTTGTGGTCACAACCAACTTTGGCAAAAACCATTTCTGCCAGAGGATGCGTTTAGAACTTCAACAACCTCGAAGCAAAGTGCGAACACAGCCTTAGAAGAACAGATTTTAATAGAATAGTTTATGTTCGACATTTGCAGAGGCCCTAAAGAGCCAGAACAGCAGAAAAAAACAAAAGTGACCCCAATATAAAAGTTGCCCCTCTCAAATACCTTATCTATTGCTGCAGAAACTATTTTGTAGCATCAAGCCACACGCTTTATAAATATGCCAGTTTGGTGCCCACATATTGTGCCCCAATATATTGTAGGGCCTCCATACATTGTGCACAGCGGGTGCATCTGGAGACACACACCCCATAAATTGTTAAGAGTGCTCTCCCCACTACAAAAATGCCACACACATGGTCGCTTACTACGGTTTAGTCACAGAGGGCTCAGAAGGAGGGGGGCATTAAGATTTTGGGAGCGCAGATTTCATTGTGTTGTTTTGGGGGTGGGAGTTATATCGCTTTTCCAGAATCTTTGTTCTTCCAGCAATGTGGGACCCCCGAATCTTTCCAGTGACTAATGACAGACTTGAGTGGGGGCTAGTTTTTTGAGGATAAGTTAGGGATTTTATTGGTAACATATTGAGGTACAGAACATTTTTTGTTTGCTTTCAGTATAAGGCTGCAATCACATTCTTGGGTTTTGCACTGAGCACTTATGTAGGGGTTCAGTTCACTTTATGATCAGAGTGCAATGCAACTGCACTGCGATCCTGGGATTTTTCTCATGATTGCAGTGCGTGTGCAATGCGTGTTTGATGCGTATGGGATCCGTTTTTACTATGTCATCTGCCATTCAGCTCTGCTACATGGCCGCTGACAGCAGGCACAGACAGAGCCATGTAGGAGAGCTGAATGGCCTCTGACAGCAGACACAGACAGGGCCGCACGACCAGAATGAAGTCGGATGAACTTCACCCGACTTCATTGTCATCCCGCGGCTCTTTCTGTGTGGCATGGCCTGATTTTCGGTCACCGGTGAAGGTCTCACCGATGACCGCAAATCCCCTGAGTGACCGCAGTGAGCCGCGCGATCAACGGTGCCGTCACTGAGGTTACCCGCGGCCACAGCAGAAGTCCTCCTTCTGAGATCTGTGGCCGCGGGTAACCTAAGTGACGTCATCGCTGATAGCGCAACTCACTTCAGTCGCTGCGGGGAGCTCACAGAGAGCAGTCGTGACTGCTCTGTCAGTTTCCGATGTAGCAGAGCTGACAGCGTCGAGGGACCTCTGTGGGTTACGTCGGACATGGAAGGGTATTTGTGGACTTGAATAAAGTGGTGAAAGAGGGTTGGGTTTGTTTGTTATTTATTTCGAATAAAGGATTTTTTGGTGTATGTCTTCATTTACTTTATCTTACAGGTTAATCATGGAAGGTATCTAGGACTTGATGGCAGCTATGGGCTGCTGCCATTAACTCCTTATTACCTCGTTTGCCATCGCACCAGGGCAATTCGGGATGGCCGGGTACAGTCCCGGGACTGTAGCAACTAATGGATGCGGCTATTCCGGTCGGCTGCTGGTGGCTGATATTGTTAGGGTGGTTGGCTCCCCATAACAATACCAGCCTCCAGCCGTATGGCTTTACCCTAGCTGGTATTAAAATTTATGGGGAATCACACGCAGTTTTTTTTTTATTATTTATTTATTTTACTGCATGATATAGACCCGCCCACCGACAGCTGTGATTGGTTGCAGTGAGACAGCTGTCACTCATCGTGGGGGCGTGTCTGACTGCAACCAATCATAGGCGCCGGTGGGCAGGGGAAGCAGGAAATACGAGATTGAATAATGAGCGGCCGGCTTTTTCAAAAGAGGAGCCGGAGCAGTATGAATACCGTGCAGCGCCGCGCTGGTGATCGGGAATCGGTGAGTATGAGAGAGGGGGGGAAAGGAATAGACCGACATGGACAGAGAGAGAGCGAGACCGACAGAGAGAATAGAAACCAAGAGGGAGATACCGACTGACAGAGGTAGAGATTGACCGACATTGTGAGACCTCACTCATTTCCAGTGTTTTGTGAAACATGCGATAAATTTAGAAAAACGAATGTCACTAGGATGGTGTGAGTGCCGGTCCGTGTGACATCCGTTTATTTACCCGCTCCCATAGAGTTGCATTGGAGAGACTCGCGCGAGAAACTCTCCAAAACGCAGCATGCTGTGATTTTTTTCTCAGTCTGATTTGGACTGAGAAAAAAATAGCAGATGGGAGCTGCCTCATTGATTAACATTGGTCCGAGTGCAATGCAAGAATTTCTCGCATTGCACTACTGCGAGAAAATCGCAAGTGAGAAGCCGGCCTAACAGAGACCAGACGGAGTCCAAAATATCTCCATCTGCCTTATTATAGTGAGTTGTTCCAAAAGGTGTTTTATCTGAATCGTGTATTTGAGGATTTACACGGAAACCCCAAAACAAGTGCTCAGTGGAGAGCGCAGGATAATTATCATCAGCCGAGCCATATTCAAATTTTTGGGAGGTAGAATGAAGAAATAAACAGCAGTACAGGAAAAGTTCTTATTTTTATTTTTGCTCAGTTCACCGTGCAGTATTAATGATAGGATAGATTTATTCCGCAGGTCGGTGCGATTACAGCCACACCAGATTTATATATTTTTTTTTATATTTTGCTTCTATCACACAGTAAAAAATGTTTTGTTTTTTTTTATAATGTTTCTCCTTTGCAATATTCTGAGAGCTGTAATTTTTTTTATTTTGTTTGTCGAGGAGGGCTGTATAAGGACTTTTTTTGTGTGTGCAATGAGTTGGAGAAGTTTTTGGTACGATGTTGGGGAATATAACATTTTTTGAGCGCTTTTTATTCAGATTTTTCAGATGGAGAATTAATTAACAAAAAACAGCAATTCACTTTTTTGGTTCACTGCGCGGTAAAAGTGATAAGAAAAATGTATTCTTCAGGTCAGCTCTGTTACAGCGATACCAAACTTATATCGCTTTTTTTATACTTTGCTACTTTTACACGCTAAAATCTATATTTTACAAAGATTAATTTGTATTTGCATCGCCATATTCTGAGAGCTGTAACTTATTTTTCCGAATGAGCTATATTAGGGCTTGTTTTTTGAGGGACAGTTTGGCGTTGTCATTTATACCTTTTTTTTTTTACATACTGTATTTTTCGCTTTATAAGACGCACTTTTGATCCCCCAAATTTTGGGGGAAAGTAGGGGGTGCGTCTTATAATCCGAATATATGGATTACTACAGGTCCCAGGAGAGGTGGGGGCAGCTCTGGAGTGGTGCTGGAGGCTGGTGAAGGCTGCTGGAGGCAGCAGGAGATCTCCTGCTCCCGCTCATATAATATGCACTGCCACTGTCCATCACCAAGGTGCTGAAACTGCATCACGGTAATGGGCTGGGGGCAGCGGCGCATATTATATCTGCCTGCACCCTCTTTGATGGCACATGCCCCCCCTGTGTTAGATATGGCCTCCATGCTGCTGTCCATAGTAAAATAAAAAACTCTTTACTTACCGCCTCCAGCGCTGATCTCCCGGTCTCTCTGCTGCCGCTGTGATCAGGCATGCAGAGATGATATCACTCTTCTGTGCCGATCACATGACCGGCACCGAGAACCAGGAAGTGCAGGAGCTCAGCAGCACGGAGGGAGACACCGGGATTGCAACGCTGGAGAAGGTAAGGAAAGAGTGTTTTATTTTACTATGGGCAGCAGCATGGGGGCCATATCAAACACAGGGGAGGTGTGCCATACATAGGGGGCCATATCAAACACAGGGGAGGTGTGCCATCCATAGGGGGCCATATCAAACACAAAGAGGTGTCCCATCCATAGGGGGCCATATCAAACCCAGGGGAGGTATGCCATCCATAGGGGGCCATATCAAACACAGGGGGAGGTGTGCCATCCATAGGGGGCCATATCAAACACAGGGGGAGGTGTGCCATCCATAGGGGGCCATATCAAACACAGGGGGAGGTGTGCCATCCATAGGGGGCCATGGGCAGCACAGGGGGACGTGTGCCATCCATAGGGGGTCATGGGCAGCACAGGGGGATGTGTGCCATCCATAGGAGACCTGTGAAAGCTGTAGGAGATGTGTGCCATCTATAGGAGACCTGTGTCAGCTGTAGGGGATGTGTGCCAGCACAGGGGGACGTGTGCCATAAATAAAGGACGTGTTCCATCAATAGGAGACATGTGCCAGCAATAGGGAACGTGTGCCAGCAATAGGGGATGTGTGCCATCAATGGGGGCGTGTGGCATCACTGGGGGACGTTTGCCAGCACAAGGGGGCTATATTCAATATAAGGGGGCCATATCCAAATTAAGTGGGCTAATTTTAGGATGGGGGGGCTATAAGGGACATATACTCTATATGATTTGTTGGACAGACACTGGCATTATAAGACGGACCCCATTTAACATTAAAAAAAAAAATTCTCTTTTTCTTCACCAAATTTGGGGGTGCGTCTTATAAAGTGAAAAATACGGTATGTCTTTTTGATCACTTTATATTCACTTTTTTTCTATCAGTGTGATGAAAAAAATGCAATTTTTGGCTATTTTTTTCATTTTTTTTTTACGGTATTTGTCATACGGAACAAGTAACGTGACATTTTTATAGATTGCATCATTCCGGATGAGGCAATACCAATTATGTGTACATTTCATTGTTTATTTTTGTACGTAAAAGCTGTGTTTTTAGTGGTAAAATGGGTTTTTGTGATTTGTCTGCGCATTTTTGTGTTTTGTTGTTTTACTACATTTTATTTCACTTTTTTTTACTTTTTCACTTAGTCCAGTGGGACATAATTTTTTTTTTTTTGATCACTCATCTCATATGATGTTGCAGTTCATGAGATGTCTCACTGACTTTGCCTGAAAGACCCATCTTATAGCTGTATCTTAGAGGCCACTGTACTGTGGGGTCATCAGATAGCCAGGGTACCATGGCAACAATTGGCACCCACAATTATCATCACAAAGGTCTGATCTGGCCATAGGGGGTCTGTTAACCCCAGTTTAATCACTTAGATACCTCTGTCGCGATTGACAGGGGGATTTAAGAGGTTACTTGTCTCCGATTGGTTCCAAAACCGGTTGGGCCGATCCTTGTGGGTATCAGCTGTCATGTACAGCTGTCACCCAAGGGATTTTCATGTGAGGGGCACTGCTACTCACTTATTCCTCCGCACCATTAAAAAGCAGCACTGAGGAATAAGGCCCCTGTAGATCGCTGTTAAAAGGCATATTGGCGATTGTTAAGATACTATCAATAAACACTGCATCTCACATCTCAAAAAAAAATGGCCATTTCACAGCTCTATTGACCATAAAATTACAACATTACGCATTTCAGAAATTCATAATACAAGTGAATTATTTTACGAATTTCTGAATTTTTTTCACCACTTAAAAAAAACTATATAGGGTCTGTGCGCACTGGGAAAATGTGTTTCTTAAGTAAAATCCGTAGAATTCCGCACCTGCGGCAAAAAACGCACCAAAACGCACCCAAAATTCGCATGCGGTTTTACCGCGGTATGTTGCGTTTTTTGGTGCGGATTTGCCACGGTTTTTAAACATTATTCAATGGCAAAACCGCCTGTACCTGTGGAAAAGAAGTGACATGCTACTTCTTTTTGCTGCAGAAATTCTGCAGCAAAACCTATAGGGAAAAAAAATGCAGTGTGTGCACAGCATTTTGATTTTCTCATAGATTTTTCTGGGGAAGCACTGCAGAAAGGTTATGAACAAAAACTGCACTTTTTCTGCAGCAAAAACCGCGGCAAATTCACGGCAAAAAACGCAGTTTGCGCACAGGGCCTAAAAAAAAGGTATCGTCATAATTGTACTGTCCTAAAGATTTGACTTAATTAATAATACAGCATGACTGTTGTAAAAAAAAAAAAAAAAAAAAGCCTTCCCCTCGCAATAAAAAAATTGAAGATTTTTTTGTGCAATTTCTCTGCATTTTGATTTTTTCCATACTTTTTGGTAAATTGAATGGTGTCATTCAAACAAAAATTCATCTGACAAAAATCAAGCCATTATGTCTATGTCGTTGGTAGGTCTTGTAAAAAGGATAGTAAAAAAAAAAAAAAAGTGTAAATATGGAAAATAATAATAATTTTATTCATTTATATTGCGCTATTAATCCCACAGCGCTTTACATACATTGGCAACACTGTCCCCATTGGGGCTCACAATCTAGAGTCCCTATCTGTATGTCTTTTGAGTGTGGGAGGAAACCGGAGACCCCGGAGGAAACCCACGCAAACACGGGGAGAACATACAAACTCCTTGCAGATGGTGTCCTTGGTGGGATTTGAACCCAGGACCCCAGCGCTGCAAGGCTGCAGTGCTAACCACTGAGCCACCGTGCCGCCCTAAAATCAGCTCAGAAAGGGGATAACAGTACATTTCAATCTATTATATGACTTATAGATGGGTCTTCACCCCAGGAATCACACAATTGGGACTAAAGCAGCAATTTCTCTCATTTCCTAAAGTTTTCAATGGAGAATTGCCCATATAATATCAGAGATGGAGCCCAGTCAGCTAGTGTGGTCCTGTGAACCTCGTTTTCCTCAAAGTTGTAGCTCCAGGAGGTGAGCCCAGTTTAATCCACCTCCCTCACAGTCTGAGTCTGCATGTTAATAACTGCAGCGAGCACACACTAATGAATGCACTATGGAGACCCCATATACGTTATACCTTACTGTGCAGTTTTGAGGAAGCAGTGAATAAATAGTGGTAAAGTGTCAGTATTTCACTATGCCTTCACTCAGTGACGGATACAACCGCTGCGGTCACACACTCTGACAGCCAGGAGCGGCAGCTTACCTCAGCCTTTTAAGTTGCCGCCATCTTAACTCTGAAAGAACACTGCGGCTGATTGGCTGGAGGCAGCGGGGTTCCGCAGCAGGCCACGCCCCTTGGTAAGACACAGTTTTTGACTGCGCAATGGCGGCAAACTCCTGACGTCCTCCCCTGAGGTAACGACGACGTCTGGATCTACCGGACGAAACAGATAACGTCCCAGGCGCCACAAACCGAGAGAGCTGCACGGTGATAGGTAGTGACTAACTCTGTGTGAGATATGTGACTGGAGAACCTACAGACCGTATTAATGGTCGCAATGTCCTGTGTCTACCTATAGTTCTGCTGTTTATATGTTTCTGTGTGACTTCCAAAATGGCCCCCACTGTGGTGGCTTGGCACCCAGTCGTCCCATATAATGCTGCCTTAAAGGGAACCTGTCAGCAGAAATTTTGCTCTAAACCTAAAAGATCCCCCTTCTGCAGCTCCTGGGCTGCATTCTAGCAAGGTTCCTATAGTTTTTGTGCCCCCTTTTAGACCAAATTAAATACTTTATAAAGTTGTATATAGTTTTGGTATGCAAATCTTCTAAATTATCCATGGGGGCGGGCTGTCTGGTGTCCGTTACTGTCCCTCCTGCCGATTTACGCCGTCCACCAAAGCTCCATTTCATGCCTCAGGACGCCGCCCAGTGCGCCTGTGGTCCCGCGCATGCGCCATGCGACTGTAGCGGGACTGTGCACTGTGTGCACAGTGTGACCGCTGGTGACGTGTTGCGCAGGCACGAGATTATGGGCGGCGCGGTGATTGTCATCAGCAAGTGCCGCCCATAATCTCGTGCCCGCGCTTTCCCCTCTGCCTCCAGTGTTCTGCACAAGCGCTGGCCAGATGACCTGACGAGGTTTATTGCGAAATTTCTGCTGACAGGTTCCCTTTAAAGGGAACCTGTCAGCAGAAATTTTGCTTTAAACCTAAAAGTGCCCCCCTCTGCAGCTCCTGGGCTGCATTCTAGCAAGGTTCCTGTACTTTGTGGCCCCTTTTAAACCAAATTAAATACTTTATAAACTTGTACCTTTTGCTATGTAAATTTTGTAAATCGTCCATGGGGGCGGGCTCTCTGCTGACCGTTGCTGTTCCTGCAGCAGATTTACGCCGCCCCCCAACGCTGAATTTCATATCTCAGGACGCCGCCCCTGGGCGCCCGTGGTCCCGTGCATGCGCTGTGCGACTGTAGCGGGACTGTGAACTGTGTGCACGTGTGACCGCTGGTGACGTTTGGCGCAGGCACGAGGTTATGGGCGGCGCTGTGTCATCAGCAAGTGCCGCCCATAACCTCGTGACCGCACTTTCCCCTCTGCCTCCAGCGTGGTGACGTCAGGTCATTTGGCCGGCGAGCGCTTGCGCAGAACGCTTGAGGCAGTGGGGGAAAGCGCGTCCACGAGATTATGGGCGGGCACTTGCGATGCAATCACAGCGCCGCCCATAATATCGTGCTTGTGACACACGTCACCAGCAATCCTGGCGTGGGCGGCACCTCGGGCGCAGTGGGCGGCGTCCTGGTGGATGAAATGGAGCGTGTGGGGACAGCGTCAATCTGCTGGAGGAACAGCAACAGTCAGCAGAGAGCCCGCCCCCATGGACGATTTACAAAATTTACATAGCAAAAGGTACAAGTTTATAAAGTATTTAATTTGGTTTAAAAGAGGCCACAAAAAGTACAGGAACCTTGCTAGAATGCAGCCCAGGAGCTGCAGAGGGGGACACTTTTAGGTTTAAAGCAAAATTTCTGATGACAGGTTCCCTTTAAGGGCTAAAAAACGCACAAAGAATTGACATGCTGCAGTTTGTTTCTGCACCAAAAACTGCAAAGAAAAAAAAAAAAAGCAATGTGTGTACAGCATTTCTGAATCCTCAGACTTTGATGGGAGAAGGAAAGACATACATTTTCGGGCAACAAACTGAACCAAAAAAAGTGGCAAAAAATGCAGTGTGCGCTCACGCTGAGTTTTTAGTTGCAGATTTGGTGCAGTTTATCGTACAGATGCCAATAAAGTCCATGAGAATTCTGAAGTGCTATGCACACGTGGCTTCTGTTTTCCTTGCAGTTTTGGGTGCAGAAAAAAATCTGCAGCATGTCATATGTGTTGTGTGTTTTTTTTTAGCCCTTTGACAAAACATTTCATGGCAAAAAAATTACACCAAAAACCGCCTGCATTTTTTGGTGCAGAAAATTTCTGCATCATTCGCACATACCTTAAAACTGAGGGTGATTTTTTTTTTTTTTATTATGCGCTACACTCAGTGAAAAAAATAAATCCCCAAACAAAACCAATTATATAAGGGAAAACACCTTATATATGACAACATACAAAAAAGGTGAAAATTCACACAAACATAATAAATATAACTTTATTGATACATAATGATGATAAAATCACAGTGAAAAAAGAGAGGGAATAGGCTACAACCGGCTAATATGAAAAAAACATATGGACTAGGGCATATATTAAAAATAATAAGGTATGGAAAGACAAGACAAACCTCCTCCAGACTTCAACATAGGTTTCGCACGGAGCTTTATCAAGGAGTCACGCATCAAGCTTTTTGAAGCGAAACATACAGCGGAGTCTGGGGGTGGTTTGTCTCGTCTTTCCGTACCTTATTACTTTTACGGAAAAATATTCCAGCACGTCTTCTAAGTAATTAAAATATTTTTAGCATTACTTTTAATATATACTCTAGCGCAGGGGTCTCAAACTTGGCTGGGTGTATGGGCCGCACAGAGGAAAAAATAATTTCGGGGGCCGCATTCTTTGCAGGACAAAGTGACATTTTTATTGGTACCATATTTTTTCTATATACCTTTGGATCACTGGTTTTGAAAATTTTTCACTTGTTTATTATAACAAATGTGCACATTCTTTGTTTAAATATATAAAAACAAATTTGATGGTTAAAAAAAAAAAAAAAAAAAAGTCATGCCTTATTTTGATTTTTTTTTTTTTTTAACACTTTATCCCTTTCTTGTAACTAATAGTGTTACAATTAGCACTATATAGAAATTTTGGCCAACATCTTTTAGTAATGTTCCCCATCTTGTTGTAATGTGCCCATCCTTGTCCCCTTGTAGCAATCTCCCTATCCTGTAGTACTGTCCCCATCATATAGTTGTCCCATCCTATACTAATGTCCCAATCTTATAGTAATGTTCCCATCCTATAGTAATGTGCCAACCTTGTCCCCATCCTATAGTAATGTCCCAATCCTTTAGTAATGTGCTCACCTTGTCCCCAACCTATAGTAATGTCCCCATCCAATAGTATTATGCCCATCCTTGTAATGCCCCCAGCCTTGTCCCCATCCTATAGGTATGTGCCCACCTTGTTCCTATTCTATAGTAATGTGATCACCTTGTCCCTATTCTATAGTAATGTCCCCATCCTGTAGTAATAGGTGGGGGGCAGTGGCGGCGGCTGAAAGGGAGCAGTGGCGTTATAACTTACCGACCGTCTCAGGCCCCAGATCCACAGTGATTGGATAGATCGGTCACTAGGCCGGTCTCTCCAATCAGAGCTGGGGGCGGGTGAAACAGAGGTCACCCAGCTCCAGCCAATGATCAGGGCTATAGCTGCACTGATCATGGCTGGATTTCAATGTTTCAACCATATTCAATGGCTGAAACATTACAGTGGCTGTGATTGGCTGACGAACGCCGCTCAGCCAATCACAGCCTCCGTAGGTCCGGGGAGGAAACACCACCCCTCCTGAGGTCCCCTCCACCCCGAATCTAAGGGATTTGCAAAGCGATCACAGCCACCGGGGAGCCATGACGTACCCAGTACATCATATGTCGCTAAGGGGTTAGTGTGCCGTCCTTCACATACACACACAAAAAAACCCAAAACACCATTCTTCTCACCTGTCCCGCATTCCCTCGGCTGCTTCATCTCTGCTTCGTGCGGCCCCCAGGCCCGTGCCCCCGGTGACTATCGCGGCCGGTGCAGGGGCCGCAGCCACCGTCAGCGATTTATGTCAGATGAATGTTTTGCCGGCGCAGCGCGCGCAGAGTCAAGCTCTCTGCGCGTGCAGTGCTGGCAAAACATTCATCTGACATAAAGCGCAGACAGTGGCATCGGCCTCTGCACCTGCCGCGATAGTCAACAGGGGCACGGGCCTGGGGGCCGCAAGAAGCAGCCGCGTGTTTGAGACCTCTGCTCTAGCCTATAAGTTTTTTTCATATCATCTGGTTGTATCTAATTCCCCCCTCTTTTTATATTGTAATTTTATCATTATGTATCAATAAAGATTTACATTTTATTTACCAGATTTATGTGAATTTTCACCTTTTTGTGTATTTTTTTTATTATATTTAAAAAAAAAAAAAAAATTATATATATATATATATATATATATATATATATATATATATATATATATATATATATATATATATATATATATATATATATATATATATATATATTTTCATTTGTGTCTTTATTTTTTTTTTAGGTAATATAGGGGACTTGACTTCGATCATTTAACTTATGGTCTATAAATGATAATCTTTGGGTTTTTGTTACACAACTTAATTCGTTTTATAAATTGGTAAACTTGACTTTTACGGAGGCGGCAATATCAAATATGCTTATATTTTTTCTACTTTTAACCTGTAAAACTGTGGGTGATTTTTATTTTTTTTTATTATGTTTTTTAAAATATATATTTTTAATTTTTGTCTTTATTTTTTAGGCAACGTAGGGGACTTTAAAATGATGGTCTATAAATGATAATCTCCTTCTACAGACATCCACATGCCATGGCAACCAATCAGCACCCTACAGTTCTGTAGGGTGAAGGACACTGATGGGCCATTGACTGTAATGGAGCACACTACGTTAGTGTGTGCTCTGTTTTGTACCATTTTTGCACATGTACGTTTTCTGCAGACGGACAACCGAACGTAGTCGACTACGATTGGGTATCCGTCTACAGAAAACGTGGCCAACCCCTTTAACTTTTCTGCTGTTAGCTACATTTATTTTAAATCATGGACAATCAGTCCTTACGTTCTGCTTATTTTTACATTATACATACAATATAATTGTACTTTCAATTATTCATTGTTTTTTTACAGATCATATTCTCTATCACAATGCCTGTTAAAGAAGATCTGAAGGTATAGCACAGCAAGACATGGCTGGTAATGGTTAGCACACTTGAGTGGTGATAGGATCTTTTTTTTTATTTTTAGTTAGAAGCAAACATTGATCATGCTTTAAGAAGACATGAGTTTCGTTTCCTTGAAGAACTTCTAACGAAAGAGCCCAGTCCTCAAAAATGTAGCAAGGAGTTGCTTCTGAAATTTGACCAGCTGGTTTCCAGGGTATTTGCACTGTACTTTTGTTATATTTTAGATTACATATATTGAAGCTGTTATAATGTATTATGTTTTATTAAAGAGGTTGTCTGTGGCATAAATATGAGATTGGTATGAAACTGACACTAGACAACCCCACCATTTAGCTTAAATTCTTAAATTCACTCCTGCAGTGACCAAATATACCGTATTTTTCGGACTATAAGACGCACCCTGGTTTTAGAGGAGGAAAATAGGAAAATAAAACTTTAAGCAAAAAAATGTGGTCATGAAACACTGTTATGGGGCGAGGATCTGCTGCTGACATTGTTATGGGGGTAATGTCCCCAAATTCTCTACTAAGGTACCCCATCCTGGTAATGATCCTCCTGCCTTGTATATGATCCTGCTATAAACCCCCATCCTGCTCATATACCCCCATCCTGCTTATATACCAGCATCCTGCTCATATTCCCCCATCCTATTCATATACCCCATCCTGTTCATATACCCCCATCCTGTTCATATACCCCCATCCTGTTCATATACCCCCATCCTGTTCATATACGACCCATCCATCCTGCTCATATACCCCCATCCTGTTCATATACCCCCATCCTGTTCATATACGCCCTATTCATCCTGCTCATATACTCCCATCCTGTTCATACACCCCCATCCTGTTCATATACCCACCATCCTGTTCATATACCCACCATCCATACTGTTCATATACCCACCATCCATACTGTTCATATACCCACCATCCTGCTATATGCCCCCATCGTGTTCATATACCATCCTGGTATATGGCCTGTATCCTATAGCACAGAGAAAAAAAACAAACAAACGTTTATACTCACCTTTTCCTCACTCCCTGCAGCCGATCATCTTCCTCTCTGCACCACTGACACGTGTGTGTGTGTGTGTCCCCGTTCCCCTGCAGCACGCGATGTCTTCCTGTCTGTGCCGATCAGCTGACCAGCACAGATCAGCTGACCGGCACAGACAGGAAGACATCGCGTGCGGCAGGGGGACGGCTCCACACACGGGGACGGGTGAGTACACTGATTCACTGCTCCCCGCGCTGATGATGACCGCGCGGGGAGCAGTGAAAACAGCCGCACATGAGCACTCCAGGCTGTAATTGCCAGGGGTGATCATGCGGACCGGCTCGTCCTCCCGCCCACCTGTCAGCGCCGGCTTCTGTGCTGAGAAATGGGCGGGAGGATGGGCATGCATATGTAATGAGCGGGCACACGTGGTCACAGTACGCTGCTACAGCCTGCTCGTGCCCCCGATGACCCGCTCCACCGCAGCACCTCATTCCCCGCAGCCACTGTCAGACCATAAGACGCACCCCCAACTTTCCCCCAACATTTGGGGGAAAAAAAGTGCGTCTTATGGTCCGAAAAATACGGTATGTACTGTACTGTGAATAGGAGATAAAGTGCAGTACTTAGCAAGGGTTATCAATCCATATACTGAGCTGCTTTTTACTGTTCTGTAAATCACTTATATCCAGCTGCTGCAAATTTCAGTTTATCACTGGGGATGCAAGGTGTTGGATCCCTCCTGATGTCATATTGCAACCCGGACAGCCCTCTTAAATTTATTGATTGGCATAACTCTGTAAACATTTATTTAATCCCTTCACGACTTTGTGGTACGTATACGTCATGTTCTGATAGGGATTCCTGACTGATGGCATATATGTACAGCATGCCGATCATGCGGAGCACAGCCACACGTTTGCTGCCAGCGTGATAGCTAAGCTCTTGCTGTCAAGGCACAGTGCCTACAGCGCACCCAGCTGTTTAACCCTCTAAATGCCACTATCAAAAGTGATTGAGGCATTTAGGAGGCTGTGAGAAGGAGTGCATGGGCTGACAATCGTTGCCATGGCAAACCGAGGTCAAATAATGACCGCCAGGTTTTCTAGCTACGTTGGCCTGGTAGATCATTACAAGTCCCATAGAGGGAATAAGTAAAAAAAAGTTTAAAAAAAGTAAAAAATATTTAAAAAACAAAAAACCCACACACAATGAAGAATTGAAAAAAATATTATACCAGTAAATACATTTATGTAAAAAAAGTACACATATTTAGTATAGTTGTAGAAGAACCAGATCTATAAAACTGTTACACTATTACCCTCTTTAGTGAGCACCATAAAAAAAGAATAGAGCAATGCAAAATTAATTATTTTTTCTATGAAATTGTTTTTATTGTGTAAACGTGGCAAAACCTAAAAAAAAGTATATAAATGTGGTATTGCTGTAAGCATACCGTCATGATAAGTAAACGGAAGTACCAAGCAAACTGCGGAAGGGAAGGGAAGCCCTGTGTCTAGGGAAGGGGAAGATGGTGACCCATGACCAAACTACTGCTGGTCTCTGGCGTCCCTCCCCACCCTATATAGGTTCCGCAGCTATGAGCTGAGCCGGATACATGACCCCAGATATCCCTAGTACTGGGCCCTAAATAGGAAACAGATGGAATGAGCTCTTCGTCAACACCATTAAACACTATAGAAAACACAAGGAGGACACGGGAAAGTGCATGTACTACTTATCCACAGATGACTCAGGTAGAAGTGCAACAAAGTTACAGCAAGATGCCACAGATGAGAGCAAGCCTCCTGCTTGCGACCAGAGCTGAATGAACTGAATAATATCACCATCAAAAGTCCAGGGAAGGTGGGAGTATATAAGCACAAGGGAAATACTGATAATCATCAGCTGGATGGAAGGAGCGCTCTCCTGGGTCCTAAAGGAGAATAGATGAAAATCCACCAGGAAATCTACTTAGTACAATGAATACTTACACCAGGAACAACAGAAAATCAGGGTGCATTATGCGCAGCCAAACGCTCTGACCTTCTGTTGCCAGAAACCACATGAAAATTGCGTTATTACCGTGTTTTTTGCCATGGGTGAGGTATTCTGCCAGGGGGTGCGAATTTTTCTTAAGAAATGTCCATTTTCTAGTGCGCATATAGCCTTAGATAGTTTCTGCTTGTAGTTATAATATCCCAGTGTCCGTGGTGATCCTCCATTTGGTGAACAGTGATTTGTTGTCTGGACTGCATGATTGCTCCGTGGTGTGACTAAAGGCCCTGTCACACACAGAGATAAATCTGCGGCAGATCTGTGGTTGCAGTGAAATTGTGGACAATCAGTGCCAGGTTTGTGGCTGTGTACAAATGGAACAATATGTCCATGATTTCACTGCAACCACAGATCTGCCAAAGATTTATCTCTGTGTGTAACGGGGCCTTTAGGCCCTGTGCGCACTGGAAAACGGAATTTTCTTAAGAAAATTCCGCAGGGTCTGAAAGATTACCGCACCCGCGGTAAAAAAAAACGCGGCAAACCGCACCCGAAAGCCGCATGCGGGTTGGTACATGTGCTTTACTGCATTCAATGCAATAAAGCACATTAAGAAAAAAAAAGTAATTTCCTTCTGAGATAGATAGCAGACAGATAAATAGATAGACAGATAGAAGAATAGAAGATAGATAGAAGGATAGATAGAGGGATAGATAGATAGAGTCCCTGTGAGCACACGCTGCATTTCTCCCGAACGGTAATGTGTTGTTCACATTACCGGCCGTGGGAAATGCCCTGTGGTTACCTCTGCTGTCTCGTTGCGAGGCTGCATTCAGCGCTGTGTGTCAGTCGCGGCTGGATGCAAGCATCGGAGGACGTGGATTATGCCGGAGCTGTGTATTTCGGGAGGGGTTAATGAAGGGGTGAATCAGGGGCTTTTTTGTGTTTTATTTAAAATAAAGGATATTTCGGTGTGTGTGTTTTTTCACTTTACTTATGGGTTGATCATGTCAGCTGTCTCATAGACGCTGCCATGATCAAGCCTGGACTTAAATGGCAGCGATTCGCCGCCATTAACTCCTTATATTACCCTGATTGCCACCGCATCACGGCAACAGGAAGAGCCGGGGACACTCCGGGACTGCCGCATAATGCATGTGACAGTCCCGGGGCAGCTGCGGGCTGATATTCTCGGCTGCGGGAGGGGGGGGCATTAACCCTGCCCCTCGCCCTCCCCAGCCTGAGAATACCGGGCCGCCACTGTGTGCTTACCTCAGCTGGACGGTAAAAATACGGCGGAGCCCACGTGTTTTTTTTTCTATATGTCCGTTTGCTTTCTATGTGTATTCTTTATGTCTGTGTGTGAGTGCGATCTGTGTGTATTCTATGTCTGAGTCTGTGATATGTGTGAGTGTGATGTGTGTGTGTTTACTCTCTGCTCCGCTTCCTCTTCCTGTCATAATGACATCACTTCCCTGCAAACCGCAGGGCAGCGATGAACATTACCACAGGTAAACTGTGAAATACCGGAGGGAATATCGCAGGAAAACGCAATGAACCGCACAGAATTTGCTGCCTGCGTTATTCCCTGCGGGATTTCACGATTACATGGCAGTCAATGGAGTGAAATCCCGCAGCGACGTGCGGAAAAGAAGTGACAATTGTTTTTGCTGCGGGAATCCGTGACATGCAGCTGTCAAAATCCGCATAGTGCGCACAGCATTTTTTTCCCCATAGGTTTTGCTGGTGAATCACTGCAGAGATGTTGTGAACATAACATGCAGCGAAACATGCAGCAAAACCGCAGGAAATCCGCGGCAAAAACCAGCACGTGCGCACCAGGCCTTTTGTCTCTCCTCTGTGGATGTTTGTGGTGTGAGTGAGTTTCAGTTTATCCCCGTGTCTTTGTCTTTTGGAAGGTGTCCTGCCCAGCCCTGAGTTGGAGGGTGCGGGGGTATTAGGTCGGGGCCCGATAGGAGACAGGGACGGTGGTGGCTTGACTCTGACAACCTCCAATTCTACCGTCGGGACAAGGGACAGCACAGGGTCCCCAGCCTTAGGGTCAGCTCAGGAGCCCTTGTGCCATCTGTACTCCCTGTGACCTTATCTTCGGCCGCACAAAAAAAAAATAACCCTCTTCGCTCATGGATTACATCACCAGCCTGGCTAAATGCATGCAGGCTTTCACCATGAGGGTGGGCGAGCTAAGGGGGGCAGTTCAGCTGCAGGCCCAAACCCCATCTACTGGGCAATCAGGAGTTGTGACCAAGGCCCCTGAGGCCAAATTGCCGCTTCCTGAGCGGTTCACTGGGGACCACAGTCAGTTTGTCTGTTTTTGGAATTCCTGTAGACTGTACTTCCGACTGCGACCCCACTCTTCCGGTGACGAGGCCCAACTCGTGGGGATTGTTATCTCCCTTCTTAGCGGAGACCCACAATCATGGGCTTTCTCCTTACCTCTTGACTCCCCTGTGTTTGGCTCGGTGGTGGTTTTTTTCAGCATTCAAGCTCATCTACGATGACCCCGACAAAGTGTCGCTGGCCGATCCCAAAATCCATACTCTGAAACAAGGGAGTCGAGGATTTTTGCACTGAATTCAGGCGTTGGTCTGTGGACACTCAGTGAAATGACCCTGCTCTTAGGAGCCAGTTCCTACAGGGCATTTCAGAGAGCGTCAAGGAGGCTCTAGTCATGTATGAGAACCCTTCCTCGCTGGAGTCTGCTATGGCGCTGGTAGTCCGCATAGATCGCCGGTTCGTTCAGATATCTCATGAGCTTTCATCCACCGGGGTGATGCCTGTCTCCCTGGCTTCATCTCCGGAGGTCTCTGACGAACCAATGCAGCTTGGTGTTACCACCCAGGTGAGAGAAGCCCCCGTACTCATAGGTCTGGCAGGGCATGTTTTCTCTGTGGGAAGAAGGGCCACTATGTTAATGCATGCCAGCACATTCCGAAAGGGGGGTGACTGGCGGAAAACTCTTAGTCTTAGGAAGGTTGGGAGATTCCTTCCTGGGCCTACGTTTATCCTCTACATTGGCCACTCAGTGTCTGCTCCCCGCTAGGGTAACTATTGGGGATCGTGGGGTCACTATTAAGGTTTTTCTGAATAGTGGGGCGAGGCAAACATTATTGAAGAGAGTTTTGGCCATCCGGTGGGGTTAAAGGTGGTGAACTTACCCACTCTGATTTCAATTATAGCTATTGACTCTTCTCTCCTGTCCCAGGTGGCCTTCAGGGACTGCGTACATGATGTTAAACTCCAGATGGGGGTCCTGCATAGTGAGTTGCTTACATGCCAGGTACTCAAAGATCTGCCAGCACCGATTGTGCTGGGATTGCCATGGCCTACGCTTCACAACCTTGTTGTGGATTGGAGGTCCCACGATATCATATCATCCAATGGAGCCCGTACTGTAAGGCCCACTGCCTAGAGTCATGTGTCGCTATGGTCTCGCCCAGCGTTCTTGAATCCTTAAATGAGTTCCAGGAGGTATTTCTCTGTGAAGGATTGCCAGGAGTTACCTCCGCACAGACTGTACGACTACACTATCAGGTTGAAGCCAGGGGCAAGGTTACCTAAGAGCAGATTATACAAGCTATCTGGACCGGAGAGGCAGGCTCTTGAGGAGTACATTACAGAGAGTTTGGCCAAGGGGCACATTAGCCCTTCTTTTTCACTGGTCGAAGCCGGTTTCTTTTTTGTCTAAAAGAAAGATGGTGGTCTGTGACCATGACTGGATTTTCCGGATCTGAATCGGTGCCTCTCATTCTGGATCTCTTTAATCAGATCACGGGAGCTAAGTGGTTCTCAAAGCTTGACCTCAGGGGGGCCTACAACCTCATCAGGGTTCGAGAGGGGGAGGAGTGGAAGTCTGCCTTTAATACACCGGAGGGGCATTATGAGAACCTGTTTATGACTTTTGGGTTAACTAACGCACCAGCAGTCTTCTAGCACTTCATTATTGACGTGTGTGCTCATCTGTTGGGGAGGTTTGTGGTCATTTACCTCAATGACATCTTAATCTACTCTTAGGATCTTGAGTCACACAAGGGGCATTTGAAATAGGTGTTACAAGTTCTTAGGGCAAACAAGCTCTATGCCAAATTGGAGAAGTGTGTGTTTGCCATCCAGGAAATGCCCTTTTTGGGGTACATTATTTCAGGATGGACCCCTTTAAGGTGAAGGCAATTTTGAATTGGGACCGTCTTAAGAACTTTAAGGCTTTGCAGCGGTTCCTAGGTTTTGCTAATGTGCCGCCTCCGCGACAGCCGACGGGCTGCTCGGATCCGGATCCGCAGTGGCTCGAAGGGTCTCCGGACCCGAGGCGGGGTCACGCGGCCGCTCCAAATGAAAAAGGGGGGTTTTATATTTACAAGGGGTGTAGAAAATAAAGTTCGTGACGCCACCCACGGGTCGTGGTAATGTGGGATAACACCGCTGCTGCGTTTGGGGGAGCGCCCGGAAGCGATGGGATGGCAGATTGTCATGTTAACCCCTCCGTGGGCAGGTGGAAAGTGTCCCAGGGCGACCCGTCGGGAGGAGAGGGGCACAACGTACTCACACAGTCCAGAGATTCTGACACAGACAACGGGTAAACCAAAGTCCTGAATGCCCTGTAGCCGTTGTTGGAGTACGCTGGGTCCGTGCCCTTTTGGCATTGCTGGTTGGTCTGAAGCCTTGTCCCTTGGCACTGTGTTTACTCTTTGTGGATCCCTTTTGCCTGAAACTACTCGGGTCCCGCTCACCCGCGTGGCTAGCGGAGTGAGCTTGCTCTCAGGGTTCACGCTTGGGATTTTCTGGATGGTTTTGGGAAGTCCTATGCCTCTCGTTGCGCTAGTACGCCGATCCTGGAGCGGGTGGAAAACGACTCGTGAAGACTCCGTCCTCGTCGGGTGAATTACTGGGCTGCGTAAAGCTACAGTCATATGAAAAAGTTTGGGCACCCCTATTAATGTTTACCTTTCTTCTTTATAACAATTTGGGTTTTTGCAACAGCTATTTCAGTTTCATATATCTAATAACTGATGGACTGAATAATATTTCTGGATTGAAATGAGGTTTATTGTACTAACAGAAAATATGCAATCCACATTTATGTTTAATCTTTATTAAAGTAAACGAGAATTTACAGGAAGAAAAAAAAAAGAAGATTCAAATACGTGATTACTTCATGTCAACTTACAGAGAAGAGTATAAGCCACATCCTAACTAACACCCCTTCTCTTACTAACTATCATAAGGCACGCATATGACATGTAACCACCTTTTATAATACAGACAATCTCCTTCCAATTGAGAACTACATCTCAAACAAAGTGGGGCTACTGCCGAAAACAAAAAAGAAAAGGAAAAAATGTGAAGATTTAACGAGAACCAGAGAGAAAGGAAAGTAGCAAGGGGGAAAGATAAGGAAAAGAAGAGAAGGAAAAGGGGGAGAGAAGAGCAACAGAAAGAGAGGGAGGGAAGGCATGGTAGGGATTACTTCCCCAGTACTCGGGCCGCTACATTGGACTAACGTAACACGCGTCATGCGTTACCAATAAGGTTCTGAAATGGTAGAGAATCAAGAGCCAGGGGGTCCAGATCCTAAGAAATTTATCCACTGAGTCATTGGTTTCTGCCGTTAGGGACTCCATCCTGTGGATGATGGCCATCTCCGCAAGCCACTCCCTCACAGATGGCACCCCAGTCGATTTCCAGTATCTCGGGATCACCATGCGTGCCGCCGTAAGACAGTATCTCAGAAGGCCCGCTTTCTGTGATTTAAGCGATCCCGGGAGAATTGAAAGCAGCTCCATCTGAGGGGAACCCACCAACTGCTCTCCGCAAATCACAGCGTATGCTTTGAACACGGACCTCCAGAAAGGTTGTATCAATTTGCAGTCCCACCAGATATGCAGCATTGTCCCCCTTCCCCTTCCGCACCTCCAGCAGCTATCTGAGACCCTGGGAAATATTGCGTGTAGAGTATCCGGGCACCTGTACCAACGGGTCAGAATCTTATATTTTTTTTCCTGTGCTGCACAGGCGATGGAAAATTTATGAGTGAGGATAAAGGACTTTTTCCAGTCCTCCTCAGGAATGAAAGTCCCCAAATCTCTATTCCACTTCTCGATATATTTAAGGTCTCCCATGTCCACCTCTGTAATCAGGAAGGAGTAAACCAGAGACAAGAGATGCCCGGGAGAATCCTCCCTCAAAAACAATTGTTCAAATTTTGTGGGCTGAGCCGCAAAAAGCCCAAGTCTGTTGTCAACCATCAAGAAGGACCTAAGTTGAAGGTATTCCAGCCAAGCCGTTGGATGCCGACCCTCTGAGAGCAAAAGGGCCGAAAAGGGGGGTACTTCCAAACCGTGCAAAGTCTGGGCTATCCGTGTGTCCTCACCCCTCCTCCAACCTAAGAAACGCTCGACTCCCATCCATGGGGGGGAACTCCGAGTTAGAGAAAAGCGGTGAGAGTGGACCAGGACCCCTTGAGAGAGATCCCCGCCTGTACTCAACGTCCCAGACCCTCAGGGATTCCCTGAGAAACTCCGCCTCTCCATCTATCCGTCCCCTCCGTAGCGGTGTGAGCCACGGGAGGAACCGCAGGGGCGTTTCAGAGCAAACCTGCTCCAGACTCACCCATTGTTTAGTGCTCCTATTAAATTGCCAATCCATTAGTCTCAGCAGAAGAGACGCCTTGTGGTACTTTTTAAAGTCTGGCAACCCTGCCCCCCCCTCTCCCTTACCTCTACTCAACACTCTCCTCCCCACCCGAGAGCTCCTCCCTCCCCAAACAAATTTGTTAATAATTGACTGTATTCTGGTAAAGAAAAACGATGGTAGTGCTATAGGGGCCGTTTGAAAGATATATAGAAAACGAGGGAGAACATCCATCTTGATGACATTAATACGTCCAAACCAGGACAGTTTCTGTCTATCGATTTGTTTAAGATCTCTTATAGTGCGTTCCAACAAAGGGAGGTAATTGAGGTGAAAAATCTTGGTACTGTCCCGTGGTACCGCCACCCCCAGATAAGTCAGGGCCGATGTCTGCCATCTAAAAGGAAAGTTGGATGCAATATGATCTACTTCCCTCCCCGGCAGAGTGAAATTCAAGGCTTCTGATTTATTATAGTTAACTTTAAAGTTGCTTATATGTCCGAAGTTTCTCAATTTCCTTAACCAAGGAGGGAAAGGATATGTGGGGCTGTGTAATGTATAGGAGGAGGTCATCTCCATATAAGGCCACTTTACAATGATGCTCTCCCACCTCTATCCCTTTTATATCTGGGTTCTGTCTAATGGCCAAAGCCAAATGCTCCATTACGAGAACAAATAGGAGGGGGGATAAGGGACAACCCTGTCTGGTACCATTTTTTATGCTAATTGGCGCGGACAAGGACCCATTTACCTTTATTCTGGCAGTCGTGTACTATAAAGGGAGGCCACTCCTCTAAGGAACCTGTCACCTATCCCCACCTGTCTCAACGCTGCCAACATGAAACTCCAGCTGACCCGGTCGAAGGCTTTCTCCGCATCTATGGAAAGTAAACACCTAGGTAGTGCCTTTGCCTTCACCCGAGCCAGCAGAAGAAAGGTCTTACTCGTGTTGTCTCTTGCCTCTCGGCCCCCCACAAAACCCACCTGGTCCGTGTGTATCACTTTTGTAAGCAAAGGTGCCAGTCTATTGGCGAAAGCTTTTGAAAAGAATTTGACATCTATATTAATTAATCATATGGGACGGTAATTGGAGACATTAATGGGGTCTTTCACTGGCTTCAGAATTACACATATATGAGTTTCCTCGGGTGAATAAACCTGGCTAATGCCCTTCCACACTTGTCTGCATGTTCATATAAGTATCTCTGTAAACGTACCCTCTGTGCATAGTATTTTTGATCTAAGAGCCCCCTAAGTTCCTCCCGGGATCCCACCAATTCAGCGTACACCGAGGCCGATAAGGAGTTTTTGTGGTATGCCTCCAAGGTCTGTATTCACTGAACCAAAGAGGTAATCAGAGAGGCCCTCTCCCGTTTAAGTCTTGATCCATGCTTTATTAATATACCCCGCACCACACATTTAAGGGCCTCCCACTGTGTCGGCAAGGCCGTCTGGTCCGGAGCGTGAATTTCCAAGAAATCACTCATCATCTGTCGTATTTCCGCTACACATAAGTCGTCTTTATTAAGACGCCACGTCCATGGTCGCCGCGAACCGTCTGGGGGAGTGAGTTGGACGAACACCGGTGCATGGTCCGATAGACATATAGACCCTATGGAGGCCTGGGCTCGCCATGGCATGGCGTGTTGGCTAATCCACAACATATCTATACGGCTGTAAGATGAATGAATTGCGGAGAAATAAGAGTAATCCCTCTCCATGGGATGCAGTGCCCTCCAAATATCAACCAATTGTAATGCTTGCGACTATTTCCCTAGTGCCAACATCCTTTTTTGTGAAATAAAACGCCGCCCCGAGGAGGTATCAATTGCCGGTTCAAAGGTGAAATTAAAGTCCCCCCAGCTATTAAAGTCCCTTCTGCAAATTCCGCCAGCCGAGACAGGAGGGAAGAGCATGCCACAGTGGGTCTGGAGTTTGGTAAATACCAGTTAGCTACGGTATATATGCCCACACCAATCTGGAGCTTCAGAAATATAAATCTACCCTCAGGATCCACCAAAGAGTCGATCACGGAGAACACCAATGACTTATGGAGACCCCCCCGGATTTAGCAGTCGGGTTAGGGCTGTGAAACCATGTTGTGTAAAATCTATCCCTAAGAACTGGGACCTGGCCTGCTTTAAAATGGGTCTCTTGTAATAATAACACCTGAGTCCTCTGTTTATGCATAGCATAAAATATTTGTGATCTCTTTTGCGGCACATTCAACCCTTTACAATTAAGGGAGCCAAAATTAAGTTGCGTCATGCCGAGCACTGGGGTTCCACACTTAAGGATAGGGGTGAAGAAGGGGAAAGAGAGATGACCGGAGTAAGGAGCAAGAAACGCGGCAAGAATCAAGAAAAGATTAGGCTGTGAAATAGAGAAAAAGAAAAGGGAAAACAAAGATTACAAACTGTAAGCCCAACAAATGCGGTAATTCCTGGGTATTGCTTTCAAGCGTCACTCAATCCGCGACGCGTAAACCCAAACCAGGCGTGTACTTTCCAGGACGGAAGCCCCCCCCCTCCCAGGCCTCATTATAAAACCCAAACCACAGACAAACCCCAGCTCAGATGCGCGCCCCGCAATTCCCACCCACCCCCCTCAGGGGAAGGGAGGGAGGGAGAAGAGAGAGGCAGAAAGAGAAAAGAAAAAAAAAAAACAGGGGGAAAGGAAAAAAGGGGGGAAGGAGAGAAAAGAAAAAAAAAAGGGGGGAAAGGAAAAAAAGGAAGGGGGGAAGGAGAGAAAAAAAAAGGGGGGGGCGGGGGACAGGGGGGACAGAGGGCCACAGGGGGCAAGAAGAAAGGGGGAAGAGAGAGGTCGAGGAGCACGGGCCCGAAAAGAGGCGATAAAAGTCCAAAGGGGACACAGAAGGAGGAAGCGGAAGGAAACATGAAAAACGGGGGGGTGTTAATCATAACCATACATGTCCTATATGAAACTGCTAGGAATTCTGTAAAAGCATGAAACTACAAGAATCGGGGGCAGGAGGGCAAAATTGTAGCGGCAGAGAGAGGGAACCGTTTCGACTCACGTCAGTTATTATATCTAGCGTTAAACCTCGCCCATGCCTTCATTAAATTAAACTTAGCCCCTCAATAAGCCCTCCGCATCCAACCCTCGAATAACAATACTACTCAAGTACAGTATAAAGTGTGAGAAGCATACAAGCCCAGTCTTGACGAACATCAGTCCTTGGTAGAGGGACGACCTCCTCCTCCCGTCTTCCTCTCCCCGCGATTACTTCTTGGAGGATGCTGAGGAAGCCCCCGCGAGAATTCTCTTGGAATAGAAGGCCAGTCCTCAGTTTCAACTCTGGGTAGATTCAAGGCCTCCGAAAAGGGTGTCAGATCCTCTGGTGAATGAAGAACGTGCATTCGGCCGCCACTGCGGACTTGAAGCCGAAAAGGGAAGCCCCAGCTGTACACCAAGTCCCGTGACCGAAGGAGCTCCAACAGAGGCCGTAGTGCTCTCCTCTTCTGGAGAGTAAGACGAGAGAGGTCGGGTAGGATCTGCGACTTAATCATTTGGAAAAGGATCGGTACCCCTTCCCGGAGCTTCAGCAGAATAGACTCCTTTTGTAAATAATGCTGGACCCGACAGATCTGGTCCCGCGGGAACTCCGAGTCCGCTGGTTTGGGTCCCAAGGATCTGTGTGCTCTATCAAGTTCGATCTCCGTGGCTGGAGGGAGCCCCAATATCTTGTTGAAGATTCTTTGGAGGACACGTGGGAGTTCCCTGGAATCAACGGACTCTGGCAGACCCCGTACTCTCAAGTTGTTGTGTCGTCCTCTGTTCTCTACATCGTCCAGTGCTTCAGTCAGGTAGTGGAGCTGGCGAGATTGGGTCTCTAGCAGCTCTTTATGAGAGGATAAGTCCTTCTGCATTTCTTGTAATTGGGTCTCCTGAGACAGGACCCTTGCATCTATATTCTGCACACTGAAACGCACTTCTGTCAGCTCTGACCTGCACGCCTTCTCCAATCTGGAGATACAGCCTTCCATGTCCTCTCTGGATGGGATGCTGATGATTCTTGCTCTGAGCTCCCTTAGCTCCCTCAGGACACCGGAACCTTCCTGCCCCAGCCCCAGAGTGCTGACATGCTGAGAAATATGGCTGGTGGAGTGCTCCATACTCTCCATATCTTCTATATTAGCTCTGACCTCTGTGCCTGTCACAGCAGCTGCAGTGCCACTGAGTAGCAATGGGCTGGAGGTCCAGGGAGCCCCATCCTCCTGTCCCTCCTGGAGCTCCATTGACAGTGAAGGGCTCAGGGGCAAAGTCAGATCTCTCTCCCCTCCTCCAGGAGAAGCTGCAGAGTCTGCATGGCCCAGGACTCTCACCTGCCGCCCGTCCACCTCCTCTCCCTCTGCCAGGACCTGCTCCCCATGCTGTGAAGACACCAGAGCCTGCTCCCTCCGAGTACCTGGCTCCTCAAACCCCACTTCTCCTCCAGCTGCACAGGATCTGTCACCGTCTGGATTCCTGCTGTGGGCCTCTGACAGGTACTCTGTGCGCCCCCTCCCCCGCTGCCACTGCTGCATAGTTGACAAGGCCAGCGGGCATCTTACTTCCCTCCTGCTCCATCTGTGCCACTGTTGGTTTAGCCAGAAATCGCTGGATGTTGCCTCGATTCTGCCTGGAAAGGTGTCCCTGAGCTCCCCTCTGCCTCCTCGTGCTCATAGTTCGGGATAGAGGGCCGAAAAAATTAATGTAGTAGCTGATTTCCTGGGAGATAAGGGGGAGCTGAGGCAAAGCTCAACCTCACTCCCTCATGGCCAGGACACGCCCTGCAATCCGCATTTAAACAAAATTTGACCGGTGCAAAAGTATGGGCACCTCAACATAAAAGTGACATTAATATTTTGTAGATCCTCCTTTTGCAAAAATAACAGCCTCTAGTCGCTTCCTGTAGCTTTTAATGAGTTCCTGGATCCTGGATGAAGATATATTTGACCATTCCTGTTTACAAAACAATTCCAGTTCAGTTAAGTTTGATGGTCGCCGAACATGGACAGCACGCTTAAAATCATCCCACAGATGTTCAATGATATTCAGTTCTGGGGACTGGGATGGCCATTCCAGAACATTGTAATTGTTCCTCTGCATGAATGCCTGAGTAGATTTGGAGCGGTGTTTTGGATCATTGTCTTGCTGAAATATCCATCCCCTGCGTAACTTCAACTTCGTCACTGATTCTTACATATTATTGTCAAGAATCTGCTGATACTGAGTTGAATCCATGCGACCCTCAACTTTAACAAGATTCCCGGTGCCAGCAGTGGCCACACAGCCCCAAAGCGTGATGAAACCTCCACCAAATTTTACTGTGGGTACCAAGTGCTTTTCTTGGAATGCCGTGTTTTTTTGCCTCCATGCATAACACCTTTTTGTATGACCAAACAACTCAATCTTTGTTTCATCAGTCCACAGGACCTTCGTCCAAAATGTAACTGGCTTGTCCAAATGTGCTTTTGCATACCTCAGGTGACTCTGTTTGTGGCGTGCTTCCAGAAACGGCTTCTTTTGCATCACTCTCCCATACAGCTTCTCCTTGTGCAACGTGCGCTGTATTGTTGACCGATACACATTGACACCATCTGCAGCAAGATGATGCTGCAGGTCTTTGGAGGTGGTCTGTGGATTGTCCTTGACTGTTCTCACCATTCTTCTTCTCTGCCTTTTTGATATTTTTCTTGGCCTGCCACTTCTGGGCTTAACAAGAACTGTACCTGTGTTCTTCCATTTCCTTACTATGTTCCTCACAGTGGAAACTGACAGTTTAAATCTCTGAGACAACTTTTTGTATCCTTCCCCTGAACAACTATGTTGAATAATGTTTGTTTTCAGATCATTTGAGAGTTGTTTTGAGGAGCCCATGATGCCACTCTCATAGGAGATTCAAATAGGAGAACAACTTGCAAGTGGCCACCTTAAATACCTTTTCTCATGATTGGATACACCTGCCTATAAACTTCAAAGCTCAATGAGGTTACAAAACCAATTTAGGGCTTTAGTAAGTCAGTTAAAAGTAGTTAGGAGTGTTCAAATCAAGAAATTGATAAGGGTGCCTGTTATGATCCGGAACCATGGAAGACCACCACAAATCATTGGCAAAAGGTGACAAGAGCATTGGCAACTAATCTGGCCGCCATCCCCTTACTAACCATCACAACTAGAAGTAGCCGAGGGGTGAACTAACATCCTGTGCACCGCGAACCCAGCCGGAGAACTAAGTATCCTAAAGGTAGGAAAGATGAATAACTATCTGCCTCAGAAAATAGACAAGAATAGCTAGCCCCCCATATTGAAAGACTGCGGTGATATAGGAAAAACACAATACACAGGTAGATGACAGGATTAGCAAAACATGAGGCCCCCACTGACTAAAATAGGAAAGGACAGGAAAGGGACTGATGGTGACCAGAGAAAAACCCTGCAAAATACCAACTTCCTGATAGTACAAAAAAGGCCCTCAGATCGCTCGATCTGAACTCCGTCCTATACCAGGTGCCCTTGTCATACCAATGAACAGAAAACAAGAATTATAACAAATTCAACAAGCCACAAACACATAGACCCAAAGGAGCTATACTCCACTCAGAACTGCAGGGAATTCCTCAACAATCCACTAAGGGGGAAAATCCCTGGAAGGAAATAAACTGAAACCAACCACAACAAATGACAAACCCAGATAAGCAAAAGAACCAGACAATAAATAAAGAGCAAACACTTATCTGGAGTAGATGTGGTGTAAAGCAGGATTAAGCAGGTTGGAGATACAAAGAACAACTGACATCCGGCAACAGCCTACAATCAGACCGGGACTTAAATAAGCAGAGAGTTAGCAAAGGAAACACCCACTGCACAACACACCTGGTCCAAGTCCAAACCATTCCTTGCCACCAGAGGGAGCCTCCCAGCAGCCAAAACATAACTAACATTCACAACAGTACCCCCTCCTTGAGGAGGGGTCACCGAACCCTCACACACGCAACCGGGTCGCTCGGGATGAGCATGATGGAAGGCGCGAACCAACCTTTCCGCATGAATGTCAGAAGCCACAACCCAAGAGTTATCCTCCTGCCCATAACCCTTCCATTTCACAAGGTACTGAAGCTGACGCCTACTGCGACGGGAATCCAGAATTTTTTCAACCTCATACTCCAGATCCCCTTGTACCAAAACAGGGTCAGGAAGCGCTGCTGCAGGAACTGCTGGCTCCACATGTTTCTTCAACAAGGACTTTTGGAAGACATTGTGAATCTTAAATGACGCAGGCAGAATCAAACGGAAAGATACAGGGTTAATAATCTCCGAAATCTTATAAGGTCCAATAAATCTGGGCTTAAATTTAGGAGATGGAATTCTCATAGGAATATTTTTAGAGGACAACCACACCATGTCCCCTACTTTAAACCGGGGACCAACAGACCGACGCCGGTTGGCAAACTTTTGGGCAGTTTCTTGGGACTGAAACAATTTATCCACTACCTGCCCCCAAATCTACTGCATTCTATTGACCACCGAATCCACCCCCGGACAGTCAGACGCCTCAAGCTGCCCACTTTCAAAATTTCTGACAAAACGTTTCTGCAGAATCCAAACCCTGAGTTAAGGACAACAAGACCTTTTCTGCTTGGTCCACAATATTGGGTTCGTCATATAATAATCCCAAGGCCTGAAAAAAAGGAGTCCACATCATTAAGAATCGGATCATCAGACGCTAAAGAGAAGGCCCATTCCTGAGGGTCACCACGCAGCAAGGAGATAACAATCTTAACCTGCTGTACGGGATTACCTGAGGACTTAGGCGCAGGTCAAAAAATAATTCACTATTATTTTTGAAGGTCAAAAATCTCGCCCTATCTCCCGAAAAAAATTCAGGAACAGGAATCTTAGGCTCTGCAAGGGGAGTCTGTGCAAGATAAGACTTATATGACGAACTTTAGCATCAAGATGAGCAACACGCTCACCCAATTCATCCATTCTAGAAAAAGAAATCTTCCACAGAACCCAAAGAAGAAGAGGAAAAACACACAAAAAAAAAAAATATTTTCTCAGCAGCTTTTTTTTCCTCCTTAAGAGTACCCTTTAAATTTGTTGGCCAGATGTACTGTTATGATCCGGAACCATGGAAGACCACCACAAATCATTGGCAAAAGGTGACAAGAGCATTGGCAACTAATCTAGCTGCCATCCCCTTACTAACCATCACAACTAGAAGTAGCCGAGGGGTGAACTAACATCCTGTGCACCGCGAACCCAGCCGGAGAACTAACTATCCTAAAGGTAGGAAAGATGAATAACTATCTGCCTCAGAAAATAGACAAGAATAGCTAGCCCCCCACATTCAAAGACTGCGGTGATATAGGAAAAACACAATACACAGGTAGATGACAGGATTAGCAAAACATGAGGCCCCCACTGACTAAAATAGAACAGGAAAGGGACTGATGGTGACCAGAGAAAAACCCTGCAAAATACCAACTTCCTGATAGTACAAAAAAGGCCCTCAGATCGCTCGATCTGAACTCCGTCCTATACCAGGTGCCCTTGTCATACCAATGAACAGAAAACAAGAATTATAACAAATTCAACAAGCCACAAACACATGGACCCAAAGGAGCTATACTCCACACAGAACTGCAGGGAGTTCCTCAACAATCCACTGAGGGGGAAAATCCCTGGAAGGAAATAAACTGAAACCAACCACAACAAATGACAAACCCAGATAAGCAAAAGAACCAGACAATAAATAAAGAGCAAGCACTTATCTGGAGTAGATGTGGTGTAAAGCAGGATTAAGCAGGCTGGAGATATAAAGAACAACTGACATCCGGCAACGGCCTGCAATCAGACCAGGACTTAAATAAGCAGAGAGTTAGCAAAGGAAACACCCACTGCAGAACACACCTGGTCCAAGTCCAAACCATTCCTGGCCACAAGAGGGAGCCTCCCAGCAGCCAAAACATAACTAACATTCACAACAGGTGCCCATACTTTTGCACCGGTCAAATTTTGTTTAACCCCTTAAGGACGAAGCCAGTTTTGTACATAATGCCCAGGCCATTTTTTGCAATTCTGACCAGTGTCCCTTTATGAGGTTATAACTCTGGAATCCTTCAACGGATCCCGGTGATTCTGACATTGTTTTTTCGTGACATATTGCACTTCATGATAGTTATAAATTTAGAACAATGTTTTTTGCTTTTATTTGTGAAAAAATCGGAAATTTGATGAAAATTTTGAAAATTTTGCAATTTTTAAACTTTTAATTTTTATGCCCTTAACCCAGAGAGTTATGTCACACAAAATAGTTAATAAATAGCATTTCCCACTTGTCTACTTTACATTAGCGCAATTTCTGAAAGGGGTCAAAGTTCATCAGCAATTTCCCATTTTTTCAACAAAATTCACAAAACCATTTTTTTAGGAACCACATCACATTTGAAGTGACTTTGAGAGGCCTAGGTGAAAGAAAATACCCAAAAGTGACACCATTCTAAAAACTGCACCTCTCAAAGTACTCAAAACCACATCCAAGAAGTTTATTAACCCTTCAGGTGCTTCACAGGAACTAAAGCAAAGTGGAATGAAAAAAAGCAAAAAATAAAATTTTACCTAAAATGTTGCTCTACCCCAAATTTATTCACTTTTAGAAGAAATAACACAACAAAATGAACCCCAAAACTTGTTACCCACTTTCTTATGAACGTGCCAATACCCCACATGTGGTCAGAAACCTTTGTTTGGACAAATGGGAGGGCTCGGAACAGAAGGAGCAATATTTGAATTTTGGAAAGCAAATTTGGCTGAAATAGATTGCGGGCACCATGTTGCATTTACATGTCCGATAAGCTACCTAAACAGAAGAAACCCCTCACAAGTGATGCCATTTTGGAAACTAGACCTCTCAAGGCTTCTATCTAGGGGTATAGTGAGCATTTTGGACCCACAGGTATTTCACAGATTTTGATAACGTTACATTATCACATTGAAAATTTTCATTTTTTTCTCAAAAATGTTGCTTTAGCATCAATTTTTTTTCACTTTTTCAAGAGATAATTCCAAAAATTTGACCCCAATGTTTGTTACCCACTTTTTTATGAGTGCGGTAGTACATCACTTGTGGTCTGAAACCTTTATTTGGAGAAATGGGAGGGCTTGGAACGGAAGGAGCAATATTTGAATTTTGGAAAGGAAATTTGGCTGAAAAAGATTGCGGGCACCATGTCGCATTTGGAGGACCCCTAAGGTACGTAAACAGCAAAAAAAAACCACAAGTGACCCCATCTTGGAAACTAGGCCCCTCAAGGAATTTATCTAGATTTTTGGTGAGCACCCTGAAGCCCCAGGTGCTTCACAGAAGTTTATAACGTTGAGCCATGAAAATAAAAAAATAAAATTTTACCACAAAATTGTTACTTCAACCAGGTAGCTTTTTTTTCCAAGGGTAACAGGAAAAAAATCACCATGAAATTTATTGCGCAATGTCTCCTGAGTTTGGTGATATATTGTATGTGGTGGAAATCAACTGTTTGGGCACACGGCAGGTCTCAGAAGAGAAGGAGTGCCATTTGACTGCAAAATTGGCTGGAATCCATAGCGGACGCCATGTTGCATTAGGAGAGCCCCTGAGGTGCCTAAACAGTGGAGGTCCCCCACAAGTGACCCCATTCTGGAAAATAGACCCCACAAGGAATTTATCTAGATGTTTGGTGAGTACCCTGAACCCCCAGGTGCTTCACAGAAGTTTATAATGTTGAGCTGTGAAAATAAAAAAAATATATTTTTACCACAAAATTGTTACTTCAACCAGATAGCTTTTTTTTTAACAAGAGTACACGGAAAAAATCAGCATAAAATTTATTGTGCAATTTCTCCTGAGTATGCTGATACCTTATGTGTGGTGGAAATCAACAGTTTGGGTGCACAGCAGGTCTTGGAAGGGAAAAAGTGCCATTTGACTGAACAATTGGCTGGAATAATTAGCGGACGTTATGTTGCATTTGGAAAGCCCCTAAGGTGCCTAAACAGTGGAGGTCTCCCACAAGTGACCCCATTCTGGAAACAAGACACCTCAAGGCTTTTATCTAGGTGTATATTGAGCATTTTAAATCCACAAATACTTCACAGAATTTGATAAGCTTAGGTTGCCATATTGAAATTGTCATTTTTTTCACAAAAATGTTGATTTAGCATCACATTTCTCACTTTTTCAAGAGGCAACAACAAAACGTGGACCCCACAGGTTGTTATCTAATTTCTTGTGAGCACAGGGATACCCCACATGTGGCCAAAAGCTCTGTTGGGATAAATGGGAGGGCTTGGAATGGAAGGAGCACCATTTGAATTTTGGAAAAGTTGAAATAAATTGCGCGCACCTTGTCACATTAGCAGGGCCACTTTGGTACCTATACATCAGAAACCCCCACAAGTGACCCCATTTTGGACACTGGACCCCTCAAGGATTTTATTCAGGAGTATAGTGAGCATTTTGAATCCACAGGTACTTCACAAAAATGTTGCTGTAGCAACAAATTTCTCACTGTTAGGCTATGTGACCATGATCCAGAGACACGGCGTCTAGTACAGAGGTTCCCAACTCCAGTCCTCAAGGCACACCAACAGTGCATGTTTTCAGGATTTCTTTAGCATTGCATGGGTGTTGGATTCAGCACCTTTGCAGGTGATTAAATTATCACCTGTGCAATACTAAGGAAATCCTGAAAACATGCACTGTTGGTGTGCCTTGAGGACTGGAGTTGGGAACCTCTGGTCTAGTACACAGCGTCAGACTTCCTGCAGAGATGTGAGTGTTGTCCACGGGAGAACGCAGCTGCCCATGCCCACGATTTGGGTTCAGGCTGCTGTGGAGCTCTATGCTACCTGCAGAGAACACTCTTGTCTCCGCAGCATAAATTGACATGCTGAGGCTCGGGAAGCTGCACCACAGGTCAGTTTATTCTGCGGAGAAGAGACGCACAGTGGGCACGGGATTTCTAAAAATCCTTCCACTGTGCCTCTACTGCACAACGCAGCGTTATGGATGCAGGGAAAACACTCTGCGCCCAAAACACTGCAAACCCTGATTGTGGGCACACAGCCTAAAATGCTACAATGGATGAATGGATAGATGGCAAACACATATAACATCCCACCCCCCTGCATATTCTAAGCTGGCGCCCTTCAGTGACTTTCATGTTGCACTAAAGGGTGCCTAGCCTTCTATTTAGCCCAAAAAAAAAAATTAAAATAAATGACGTGGGGTTCCCCCTATTTTTGATAGCCAGCTAGGGTAAAGCAGACAGCTGTAGCCTGCAAACCACAGCTGACAGCTTCACCTTGGCTGGTGATCAATTTGGAGGGCTCCCCAAGCTGTTTTTTTTTTTTAATTATTTATAAATAAATAATTAAAAAAAACAACGTGGGATCCCCCCAAATTAGATCACCAGCCAAGGTGAAGCTGACAGCTGGGATCTGGTATTCTCAGGGTGGGAATAAATAGCCTAAAAATAGCAGGCCGCAGCCGCCACAGAAGTGGCGCATCCATTAGATGCGCCAATCCTGGCACTTCGCCCCAACTCATCCCGTTGCCCTGGTGCGGTGGCAAACGGGGTAATAAATGGGGTTGATACCAGATGTGTAATGTCACCTGGCATCAAGCCCAGCAATTAGTGATGTCACGGCGTCTATCAGATACCAGACATAACTAATTGACAGTAATAAAAAAAAAAATTGACAACAAAAAAAAAAAATTTATTTGAAAAAACACTCCCCAAAACTTTCCCTCATTCACCAATTTATAGAAAAGAAAAAAAAAATCTGTCCGCTGTAATCCATTTGGACGTTCCGCGGCGATTCTGGACCTTCTAGAATATGGGGGGGCACGTTCAGGGAACGTATCCCCCATTTGCTAGGAGTGCAGACCCTCCATTTGAGGAGAGTGGGTGCAAAGAATCTGCACCCACTCTCCCCGGGTCAGAGCTGCAGAGTGCGAGCAGCAGCAGCAGCAGCCAGCTCTCTGAAAGCAAAGCAGGAAGCTGACCTGGCAGGGCCTGGGGAGCAGGTTTCTGTCGCATGTGTTATGGCACATACGACAGAAACCAAAGGAAAAGGGTGATTGCGGGCGGCGCGCTGCTGTGCGCGCGGCCATCTTGAATTTTCGGAAGGGGGTTGGGGGTCGGGGGGGTGCACTTTGGCGACACCGGGGGACCGGAGAAGACCGGGAAAGAGATTTATCTCCCATCTGACATGTTTGATCATGCCAGATGGGAGATAAATCATTTTTTACCGGCGATGTCATTTACTATAACTTGATGATCGGTATACGGTGTATACCGGTCATCACGTGACTGGGGACCGAAAAAAAACGGCCCGAATCATGATCTCCAGGGTCTCGGCTACCCCCGGCAGCTGAGACCCCGGAAATTTTCTGACGCTGGGGGCGCTATACACTTATTTCTGCCCGCCGTTTTAAAACGGCAGAAAGGAATAAGTACCTGATTCTGCCGCCGTTTTAAAACGTAACGCGGTCGTAATGGGGTTAAATGCGGATTGCACATTTTCTGTTAGTACAATAAACCTCATTTCAATCCAGAAATATTAATCAGTCCATCAGTTATTAGATATATGAAACTGAATAGCTGTTGCAAAAACCCAAATTGTTATAAAGAAAAAAGGTTAACATTAATAGGGGTGCCCAAACTTTTTCATATGACTGTACTTCCCAGCCTAGGGTCCTCGTACCCCGTCGTGCCCTGGCCCCTGCTCGGTTGTAGCACAAGGCCGCCGAACTGCCCTCCATGGCAGTACTGTGCCCCCTGTCACTACCCCCTGCGACCAGGGTTCCAGCTCTTTCCAGGCCAGGCCAACGTCTGGCACCTGGGACGGGTACAGGAGCCCAGCTCCGCAGCGTGACCTTTCACTGTCCCTGCTGCACTCAAACTGACTACTGACTGACACTTCTGGCCCTCCTTCTACCATCCCTACATTTGGACGGCCCTATTCCCCTCAGGCTGCCCAATGGGTGTCTGGTGGGTGTGTTGCAGAGTGTGCCTCAGGATTTGTGTATAACTGTTCTTAGCAACACCAAAGGGACAGGACCCGTAACCAAGGAGGAGCGGGTACCATGTAGGAAGGGCAGATTGCACGGCCCCCTTGTGACGACCTGATAGGCCAGGGCGTCACACTAACTATTTTAGGAAATTTATTAAAAACTTCTCCGCTATTGCCAGACCCCTGACTGATATGACAAAGAAAGGGACAGACTTCTCTGACTGGTCGTACAGTGCTGTACATGCATTTGAGTGTCTGAAGAAGTGTTTTGCATCAGCACCAGTGCTCATTCAACCTGATGTGTCTCTCCCGTTTACTGTTGAAGTCGAAGCATCTGAAGTAGGGTTGGGGGCGGTGTTGTCACAGGGTTCATACTTGGGTATTCTTCGCCCAGGTGCGTTCTTGTCCAGGAAGTTATCGCCTGCAGAGCATAATTATGATATTGGTAACAGGGAGCTCCTTGCCATCAAGTTGGCATTTGAGGAGTGACAACACTTCCTGGAGGGCACCACACACCCGGCTTCGGTAGTCACAGGCCACAAGAACCTCCTATATCTTGAGACTGCTAAATGCCTCTCTCCGAGACAGGCTCGGTAGTCCCTGTTCTTTTTTTTTTTTTTTTTAAACATCTTTTTATTGAATTTTAACCGAATTTCTTTTACAATCTGCTCTTATACAAAGAGCATTTCATTGATGACATTATAATCAAAACAGTCCTGCCCACCCCTCCCCCCGCTCTGCGTGCGACCAGAAGCAACTTAAAATGGTAACTTATGTAATTGGTATGTGTCTATTGAGCAGTTCAAGAAGGTACCAAGAGGTCTGTCCAAACTGAGATTTAAGTCTATCCTTAAGCACTGTAGCCAAGTTAGGTATAAATAAAGACCATGTTTCCAAGAAACGCTTAGTCAACTTCTCCTTATTCGACAGTGCATCCAGCCAGTCCATTTTGAATATGAACATTAGTTTTGTTTGGATAAACGCTAGAGAGGGTGCTTCAGGATTTACCCAGAGATGTAGGATACTTTTCCTAGTGGCCGAGGCCCAAATAGTTAACATTGCCCTGGTACCTCTCGGAAGACTTTGTTGAGCCTCCTCCAACATGTTAAAAATCACCCACTGTGGTGTCAGAGCAAACTGAATATTGTATGTGTTTTGTAAGACTGAGTGAACGCTTCTCCATACTCCCTGTATCTGAACACAGTCCCATAAGTGGTGAAACAGGTCAGTGTCTCTTATGCCACATTTAGAACAAGAGTATAAGGCATTTGTGTCCATTTTTGATTGAAGTTTTGGAGTAATATATGCTCTATGTAGAATCATCAAGGCCATATCTGTGTAGCTACTGGACGACAGAAATTTACGTTGCAACAGCGTGGCTTGTAAAAAATCCTTTACCTCGAACTCTGGCATGTCTACCTTCCATTTTGCTGCACCTGTTGTTTTCCCCTCCCATGTCCAAACTGTACGCAACATTGAATAAACCTGACTAGTCGAGGACGCCTGGCTTCTTGCCCTCCTAAGAAAGTTATCCACACTTCCTCCAAGATCTCCCTTTGGCTTGTCAACAAGATATTTTTGTGCCAAGCTACGCGCCTGAAGAAAAAGAAAAGGCTGACCCACAAAAGCTGGAAATCGGTGTGCCGCCTTCTCGTAAGAAAGCAACGACCAATTAGGCTCCATTAGATCTGCAGCATAAGCACAACCCTGCATTGACAATGTTTCATAAATCCTTGGAGGGCGACCCTGGAGGAATCTCGGATTTCCAATAAAGGGTTGAAATGGGGAACTTGAAGTGTTAATTTTACCAAGTTTCCTCACCTTCCTCCACGTTTGTATAGTATGCCATAGTGTTGGATGATCCCTAACCTCACTCGGTATTTCCTCGTTCCCTAAATGCAGCAATGCTGTTAACGAGACTTGTGAACATAGCTGTTGTTCCAATTGTACATTGGCAAAGTGAGATACTCCTCGCACCCAGTCCACCACATATCTAAAATTTGCTGCTAGATTATATCTGCCCAGATCTGGAAGATTTATGCCCCCTGCCCCTTTTGGTAATTGAAGCTTGATTAAGCTGATCCTAGTACGCCCCTTGTGCCCCCAAATGAATTTTCCAAAGGATGAATTTAGTAGCTTAATATCTGATTTGCGTAGAGGCAACGGGAGAGTCTGAAATAAGAACATTATTTTGGGGAATGCTACCATTTTAATTAAGTGACATCGGCCCGAAAAGGATATTTTCAGATGTTTCCAAGATTGGAGTAGATGTATTAATGAATTTATAAGAGGCTTATAATTAATTTGATATAGTAACAAGGGGTTTGCTGGGAGCTGAATCCCCAAATATTTAATGGACCTGGTACACCACTGGAAGGGAAATAAGTTGTTATCAATTTTACCCGATTTGTACATTGCCAATGCCTCAGTTTTTTTGTAATTTACCCTGAAGCCTGAGGCCTTTCCAAAATTATTCAATGTGTTCATTATCTCTGGAATCGCTTGAGAGGGATTGGCAATAAACAATAAAATATCATCGGCAAAAGCCAAAAGTTTAATTGTTCTCCCACCGACTCTCATGCCCTGAAATATTGCTAAATTATGTAGGGTCCTCAACATTGGGTCCAGAGCCAAATTAAACAATAAAGGTGACAAGGGACACCCCTGCCTCGTTCCCCTCTGTACCTCAAATGGCTCAGAGAATGTATTATTTATAGATAGTCTGGATTTGGGTTCTGTATATATCATCTTGACTGCTTCGCAAAACCAGGATCCCACCTGGCGACATGCCAAAAGATTATGTAAATAGGCCCAAGAGACCCTGTCAAAGGCCTTGTCCGCATCAAGGCTAACTACTATATGTTTGGTACATCTATGCTTCCTGCTGTAAGAGATAGCCCCAATAGCCGTCCTGATGTTATAGGTGATGGATTTCCCGTGCACGAATCCCGTTTGGAAGGGCAGAATAAGATCTGGAATCACTTGTTGTAATCTACCAGCTAGTATTTTAGTAAAGATTTTAAAATCAGAGTTGAGTAATGAGATGGGTCTGTATCCCTCCACCTGTAGTGGGTCTTTTCCTGGCTTAGGTAATACTATAATGTTTGCCTCATTGAACCTGTTGGGAATTATTCTATCTTTGACTATCTTATTATACACTGCACATAGATGAGGACCGATAGAGGCTCCCAAGATCTTATAATATTCGTTACTAAATCCATCGGGCCCTGGGCTTTTGGCTAGTTTAAGAGTGCCAATAGTTTTTACTATTTCTGAAATATTTATAGGGGCGTTTAGTACTACTCTTTGTTCCTCTGTCAAGATGGGCGCTACGGTACCATGGATAAAATCAGCTTCCCCGTCAACCTCCCTCGGTTCCGCCTCATACAGCGAACCAAAGAATGCCCTGAACTCCTCCACTATTTCCTCATCTTTTGTTACCATGGTACCATCTTTCTTTTTAATTTTGTGGATTCTAGTGGTGGTTCTAAAGGGTTTGGTTAAAGAAGCTAGTAATTTCCCAGGTTTGTTGCCCCATTTAAAGTATTTATGTTTCTGGTAGTCCAGGTTACTAAGTGCCATCTCATGGGCCAAGGTGTCCGCCGCCTCCTTGGCCTCTAAGAAATGTTGTTTGTCGCATCCGTGTTGTTATTTTTAAAATCTTTATATGCCTGCGTGAGAAGTTTTTGTGCTGATATAGTTTGTTCCAGGAGCTTTTCTTCATCGTTCCTTATGGGAGACCCAGACCATGGGTGTATAGCTTCTGCCTCCGGAGGACACACAAAGTACTACACTAAAAAGTGTAGCTCCTCCCTCCTAGCATATACACCACCTGGATAACCAAATCTAGCCAGTTCAATGCTTTGTGTTCAGGAGGTACACATCACACATGCATTCTCATCTGATTTTTGATTTTAAAGAGTTGGAAGAAAAGTGGGTCCAAGCTGGACTCCCGGCATGTCCCTTCTCACCCCACTGTGTCGGCGGTGCTGTTAAGGTTGATTTCAAGGCTGGAGCCTTACATGCCGTGCTCCTTCACCATCCCTCGGGCTCTGGCTTGAAGTGGGAGCCAGCACGGTTCTCACTGCTTTGCAGGAGACCGGTCACCATCCGCAGCCCTCTCAGGACCCTGCCGGACGGAGCACTCACCCCTCAGGGACCTGGCCCTGCGTCTCTCAAGCTAAGTATTTGAGACGTTATTGTGGGTCCCTTGCATTTTTTATTGTTGGGGAGAGTGTGTTAGTTATTTTGGTGACATTTCCGGCCGGTTCTCTGGTTTTCCCCTGAGAACCGCGCCGAGGGTGCCTGCTCGCCGGCCGCATTGTAAAATTTAGTCCCCGGCTTCGGCTGCGGCCTACTTTCGGTTTCACTGCCCCTGCATGTCAGTCATGCAGAGGGACAGTGCGGCGCCGCCCACCGGCCGTTCAGCAGAGGGGAGGACACTCCTCTCTGAGGAGATATTTCCCTCCCCTGTATATCCCCTTGGCCCTCCGGTTCCCGCTCTTGGACTAGGCGCCGCCCTCCCTCCTCACTCCGGCGCCATTTTATCAGCGTTTTCACACTGATCGGCGCTGGCTGCTGCATCTCTGCAACCTGACTGGGGGTCTGAGCTGTGGGATCCGGAGGGCACACAAATCGGTCTGGTAAGCCACAACCTCTGGTTGTGGACTTTATTATACACTCTCTGGGGGTCATTCTGAAGGAGTGTGTTCTTACTGCAGAGCACCCACCTCAGCAGCATGTCTCACACTAGGAGCAAGGCTGCAAGGCTGTACTCAATATGCACTGCATGTAAGCTCGTACTGCATGAACCGAGCACATATCCTCATTGTGATGCCTGCTCTAACATGGTGGTGCCTCAGCCTGGAGTCTCCCCAGTGGTCCCTCAGGCTGCTCCGGCCCCTGTGGCTGAACCCCCGGCTTGGGTAGAATTGTTTACTAAGTCTATCTCCCAGTCCTTTGCTGACTCCATGGGAGAGCTGTCCCGGACTCTGCTGAACATGCATCAGCCCCCTTCACAGGGTGCCCCTGCTGCTTCAGCTCGCTCTCCAGAGTTCACAGAGGATTCCTCATCTGCTCCCAGACCCCGTCCTCCTAAAAGGAAACGCAGGGACCCCTCTCCTTCCTCGTCCCGCGGCTCCGATTCACGAGCCGACTCGCAGGACGAGGAGGATGTCTTTACTGGGGGCTCGGACGCCACCTCTATGTGCCCCATTGATCTGACTGAGGGGGATGCAGATGTTAGTGATTTGATTGCGTCCATTAATACTGTACTGGACCTCAATCCGCCAGTATCAGAGGAGCAACCCTCTCTGGCAGAAAAGCACCAGTTCACTTTGCCTAAGAGACCAAGGAGTGTGTTCTTTAAAGGGAACCTGTCAGCAGAAATTTCCCCTAAAACCTAACAGATTCCCCCTCTGCAGCTCCTGGGCTGCATTCTAGAAAGGTCCCTGTTATTATTGTGCCCCCTTTCTGACCAAAAAAAAGAGTTTATAAAGAGGTACCTTTTTGGCTTCGGATTCTATAAATGTGACACGGGGGCGGGCAGCCTGATGGCCGTTATTCTGCCCCCTGGTCCTGTATGCCGCCCCCATCGCTGATTTCCATACTTTTGGACGCCGCCCACTGCTCCAGCCATCCCCGCGCATGCCCAGTGCCAGTCTCACGGGACTGAGCACTGTGACTGCTGGTGACGTGTGCGCAGGCAAGTGATTATGGGCGGGACTGTGACTGTTATCAGCAAGTACCCGCCCATAATCTCGTGAGCGCGCAAACCTCTCCAGCGTCACACTGTGCTCAGTGTAGATGCTAGACTGTATGGGCTGCTTCCAGGGATGACGTCCCTTTGTCACGTGATAGGGGCGTGTTCAAAATACTATCACGTGACAGAGGGATGTCATCCCTGGAAGCAGCCCATACAGTCTAGCATCTACACTGAGCACAGTGTGACGCTGGAGAGGTTTGCGCGCTCACGAGATTATGGGCGGGTACTTGCTGATAACAGTCACAGTCCCGCCCATAATCACTTGCCTGCGCACACGTCACCAGCAGTCACAGTGCTCAGTCCCGTGAGACTGGCACTGGGCATGCGCGGGGATGGCTGGAGCAGTGGGCGGTGTCCAAAAGTATGGAAATCAGCGATGGGGGCGGCATACAGGACCAGGGGGCAGAATAACGGCCATCAGGCTGCCCGCCCCCGTGTCAGATTTATAGAATCCGAAGCCAAAAAGGTACCTCTTTATAAACTCTTTTTTTGGTCAGAAAGGGGGCACAATAATAACAGGGACCTTTCTAGAATGCAGCCCAGGAGCTGCAGAGGGGGAATCTGTTAGGTTTTAGGGGAAATTTCTGCTGACAGGTTCCCTTTAACCACTCCAGTTTTCAGGCCACTGTGTCCAAGCCCAGAGCCTATGGGGAGATAAGGTATGCACACCAGTGACTATGTAAGGGGAATACATGTAATAGCAGAAACTGCTGTGTGAATACTGACATGAAAAATTCAATAGCTATGTGTAAGAATGAAATGTGAAAAATGGAACCTGCATTACTGCCATGAATATATGAATAAAGAGAAATTTAGCTACTGAATTGATCAATGCAATAGAGCCCCAACACTACGCCAAAGTATTTCTCTACGTTGGGGTCCCTAGCTTTTGTGTGTCCTCTCATGCAGTTAAAAAACTTACCGTGTATGGGAAGCTGAGACCCAGGCTATATATACGATGTGGATTGGCAATAGGTGTGTATGGGGAGGGTTCACAAAGGAAAAACTACTAACAAAAAAGAAATAACGTTTGGAACTCCATTCTATGTCTGAACTGGGTGCAAAAACCTAAAAAAACATCACTATTGGGAGATAAGGTATGCACACCAGTGACTATGTAAGGGGAATACATGTAATAGCAGAAACTGCTGTGTGAATACTGACATGAAAAATTCAATAGCTATGTGTAAGAATGAAATGTGAAAAATGGAACCTGCATTACTGCCATGAATATATGAATAAAGAGAAATTTAGCTACTGAATTGATCAATGCAATAGAGCCCCAACACTACGCCAAAGTATTTCTCTACGTTGGGGTCCCTAGCTTGTGTGTGTCCTCTCATGCAGTTAAAAAACTTACCGTGTATGGGAAGCTGAGACCCAGGCTATATATACGATGTGGATTGGCAATAGCTGTGTATGGGGAGGGTTCACAAACGAAAAACTACTAACAAAAAAGAAATAACGTTTGGAACTCCATTCTATGTCTGAACTGGGTGCAAAAACCTAAATAAACATCACTATGGGGAGATAAGATATGCACACCAGTGACTATGTAAGGGGAATACATGTAATAGCAGAAACTGCTGTGTGAATACTGACATGAAAAATTCAATAGCTATGTGTAAGAATGAAATGTGAAAAATGGAACCTGCATTACTGCCATGAATATATGAATAAAGAGAAATTTAGCTACTGAATTGATCAATGCAATAGAGCCCCAACACTACGCCAAAGTATTTCTCTACGTTGGGGTCCCTAGCTTGTGTGTGTCCTCTCATGCAGTTAAAAAACTTACCGTGTATGGGAAGCTGAGACCCAGGCTATATATACGATGTGGATTGGCAATAGGTGTGTATGGGGAGGGTTCACAAACGAAAAACTACGAACAAAAAAGAAATAACGTTTGGAACTCCATTCTATGTCTGAACTGGGTGCAAAAACCTAAAAAAACATCACTATGGGGAGATAAGGTATGCACACCAGTGACTATGTAAGGGGAATACATGTAATAGCAGAAACTGCTGTGTGAATACTGACATGAAAAATTCAATAGCTATGTGTAAGAATGAAATGTGAAAAATGGAACCTGCATTACTGCCATGAATATATGAATAAAGAGAAATTTAGCTACTGAATTGACCAATGCAATAGAGCCCCAACACTACGCCAAAGTATTTCTCTACGTTGGGGTCCCTAGCTTGTGTGTGTCCTCTCATGCAGTTAAAAAACTTACCGTGTATGGTAAGCTGAGACCCAGGCTATATATACGATGTGGATTGGCAATAGGTGTGTATGGGGAGGGTTCACAAACGAAAAACTACTAACAAAAAAGAAATAACGTTTGGAACTCCATTCTATGTCTGAACTGGGTGCAAAAACCTAAAAAAACATCACTATGGGGAGATAAGGTATGCACACCAGTGACTATGTAAGGGGAATACATGTAATAGCAGAAACTGCTGTGTGAATACTGACATGAAAAATTCAATAGCTATGTGTAAGAATGAAATGTGAAAAATGGAACCTGCATTACTGCCCTGAATATATGAATAAAGAGAAATTTAGCTACTGAATTGATCAATGCAATAGAGCCCCAACACTACGCCAAAGTATTTCTCTACGTTGGGGTCCCTAGCTTGTGTGTGTCCTCTCATGCAGTTAAAAAACTTACCGTGTATGGGAAGCTGAGACCCAGGCTATATATACGATGTGGATTGGCAATAGGTGTGTATGGGGAGGGTTCACAAACGAAAAACTACTAACAAAAAAGAAATAACGTTTCATGTCAGTATTCACACAGCAGTTTCTGCTATTACATGTATTCCTCTTACATAGTCACTGGTGTGCATACCTTATCTCCCCATAGTGATGTTTTTTTAGGTTTTTGCACCCAGTTCAGACATAGAATGGAGTTCCAAACGTTATTTCTTTTTTGTTAGTAGTTTTTCGTTTGTGAACCCTCCCCATACACACCTATTGCCAATCCACATCGTATATATAGCCTGGGTCTCAGCTTCCCATACACGGTAAGTTTTTTAACTGCATGAGAGGACACACACAAGCTAGGGACCCCAACGTAGAGAAATACTTTGGCGTAGTGTTGGGGCTCTATTGCATTGATCAATTCAGTAGCTAAATTTCTCTTTATTCATATATTCATGGCAGTAATGCAGGTTCCATTTTTCACATTTCATTCTTACACATAGCTATTGAATTTTTCATGTCAGTATTCACACAGCAGTTTCTGCTATTACATGTATTCCCCTTACATAGTCACTGGTGTGCATACCTTATCTCCCCATAGTGATGTTTTTTTAGGTTTTTGCACCCAGTTCAGACATAGAATGGAGTTCCAAACGTTATTTCTTTTTTGTTAGTAGTTTTTCGTTTGTGAACCCTCCCCATACACACCTATTGCCAATCCACATCGTATATATAGCCTGGGTCTCAGCTTCCCATACACGGTAAGTTTTTTAACTGCATGAGAGGACACACACAAGCTAGGGACCCCAACGTAGAGAAATACTTTGGCGTAGTGTTGGGGCTCTATTGCATTGATCAGTTCAGTAGCTAAATTTCTCTTTATTCATATATTCATGGCAGTAATGCAGGTTCCATTTTTCACATTTCATTCTTACACATAGCTATTGAATTTTTCATGTCAGTATTCACACAGCAGTTTCTGCTATTACATGTATTCCCCTTACATAGTCACTGGTGTGCATACCTTATCTCCCCATAGTGATGTTTTTTTAGGTTTTTGCACCCAGTTCAGACATAGAATGGAGTTCCAAGCCCAGAGCCTGTCCTGACAAACGCTTTCCTAAGCGTGGTTCTGATGACCGTTTTCCTTTTCCACCAGAGGTGGTCAAGGAGTGGGCTCTCTCACCAAAGGTGGCCCCTTCGGTGTCTAGACTCTCAGCCCGGACAGTTGTATCTGTGGCTGATGGCACCTCTCTCAAGGATCCCACTGACCGCCAGGTTGACCTCCTGGCCAAGTCTGTTTATGAGGCGACAGGGGGCTCGTTCTCCCCATCTTTTGCAGCAGTGTGGGCTCTCAAAGCCATCTCTGCTTCCCTGGAGGAGATGCATACCCTCACTAGGGACTCTATGCCTGAATTGGTTGCTTTAACTTCCCAGGCTTCAGCCTTTTCAGCCTACGCCATGTCTGCCATGCTGGAGGCCTCTCACCGCACTGCGGTGGCCTCCGCCAATTCCCTCGCTATCCGCAGGATCTTGTGGCTTCGTGAGTGGAAGGCAGATGCTTCCTCAAAGAAGTACCTTGCTGGGCTTCCATTCGCTGGGTCCAGGCTGTTCGGTGAACAGCTGGATGAAATTATTAAGGAGGCTACTGGCGGGAAGAGTACTTCCTTGCCACAGACTAAAGCCAGGAAACCTGTCCAGGACAGGAACCAGTCGAGGTTTCGTTCCTTTCGTTCCTCCAACTGGTCGTCCTCTAAGCCCTCGGCCTCGTCCACTAACTCAGCCAAGGACCAGAAGCCCACCTGGCGCAAGAAGCCGCGTCCACAAGGGTCCGCAGGAGCTGCTGGCACCAAGGCAGCCTCCTCTTGACTATCTGGCCGAGCCAGCAACGTCCTTGGTCGGTGGCAGGCTCTCCCACTTTGGCGACGTGTGGTTTCAACACGTCTCCGACCAGTGGGTGCGGGACATTATCTCCCACGGCTACAGGATAGAGTTCTCTTCCAGCCCGCCAAACAGATTTTTTCTGTCAACTCCCCCCTGCTCCAAGGCCGCCGCCTTCTCTCAGGCCGTGGCATCCTTGCAGGCCAACGGAGTAATTGTACCGGTTCCCGCCACGGAACGGTTCAGAGGTTTCTATTCAAATCTCTTCCTAGTCCCCAAAAGGACGGTTCCTTCCGGCCCATCCTGGATCTCAAGCTTCTCAACAAGCATGTTCAGGTGCGGCATTTTCGCATGGAGTCTCTGCGATCAGTCATTGCCTCAATGACCCAAGGAGATTTCCTGGCATCCATCGACATCAGAGATGCCTATCTGCATGTGCCAATTGCAGTTTCGCACCAGCGTTGGCTACGTTTTGCAATCGGAGAGCAACATTTCCAATTCGTGGCTCTCCCCTTCGGGTTAGCCACGGCCCATCGAGTATTCACCAAGGTCATGGCAGCAGTGGTTGCGGTTCTGCACCTCAAGGGGTAGGCAGTAATTCCTTACCTGGACGACCTTCTTGTCAAGGCTTCATCCGGTGCAGACTGTCAGCGGAGTGTCTCGCTCACTCTCGCCACTCTTGTTCAATTCGGGTGGCTTGTCAATCTGCCCAAGTCCACTCTGACCCTGACCCAAAAACTCACGTACCTAGGGATGCAATTCGAAACTCTGCCGGCACTTGTCAAGCTGCCCTTAGTCAAACAGCAGTCCCTCCATCTGGCGGTGCGTTCTCTGTTGAGGCCCCGCCGTCATTCCATCAGGCACCTTTTGCAGGTGCTGGGTCAGATGGTGGCGTCAATGGAAGCGGTTCCCTTTGCCCAGTTCCATCTGCGTCCTCTGCAGCTGGACATTCTCCGCTGTTGGGACAAGCGGATTTCTTCCTTGCACAGGTTGGTGGCTCTGTCGCCACAAGCCAGGAGCTCTCTTCAGTGGTGGCTTCGGCCTCTCTCTCTGTCTCAGGGACGCTCCTTCCTGACCCCGTCCTGGGTGATCCTCACCACGGATGCCAGTCTATCCGGCTGGGGAGCAGTATTTCTCCACCACCGAGCACAGGGCACTTGGACTCCGTCCGAATCAGCCCTCTCGATCAATGTGCTGGAGATCAGAGCTGTGCTTCTAGCTCTCGTAGCCTTTCACCACCTGTTGGCGGGCAAGCACATTCGAGTCCAGTCAGACAACGCGACAGCAGTTGCCTACATCAATCACCAGGGCGGGACTCGCAGCCGCCTGGCAATGTTGGAGGTTCAACGCATCCTTCAGTGGACGGAGGACTCCAAGTCTACCATATCCGCAGTCCATATCCCAGGCGTGGAAAACTGGGAGGCAGATTATCTCAGCCGTCAAACCGTGGACAGCGGCGAGTGGGCTCTGCATCAGGCAGTGTTCCGGTCGATCTGCCGCAAGTGGGGCACTCCGGAAGTGGATCTAATGGCATCCCGGCACAACAACAAGGTCCCGGTTTACGTGGCTCGCTCCCATGATCCTCAGGCCTTTGCAGCGGACGCGCTGGTTCAGGATTGGTCCCAGTTTCGTCTGGCTTACGTGTTTCCCCCTCTAGCTCTCTTGCCCAGAGTCCTGCGCAAGATCAGAATGGAGGGCCGTCGGGTCATACTCATCGCCCCAGACTGGCCCAGGCGAGCTTGGTACCCAGACCTGCCCCGTCTGTCCGTAGAGGTTCCGTGGCATCTCCCGGACCGCCCAGACCTTCTTTCTCAAGGTCTGTTTTTCCGCCAGAATTCTGCGGCTCTCAGATTGACGGCGTGGCTCTTGAGTCCTGGATCCTGACGGCTTCCGGCATTCCTCCCGAAGTCATCTCCACTATGACTCAGGCTCGGAAGTCTTCCTCGGCAAAGATTTACCACAGGACTTTGTAGAATTTTCCTGTCCTGGTGTCGTTCTTCCGGCCATGCCCCTTGGCCTTTTTCCTTGCCAACCATCCTGTCCTTTCTACAGTCCGGTCTGCAGCTAGGACTATCCCTCAATTCCCTTAAGGGACAGGTCTCGGCTCTGTCAGTGTTCTTTCAGCGGCGTATCGCCCGACTGGCTCAGGTGCGCACCTTCATGCAAGGCGCATCTCACATCATTCCACCTTACAGGCGGCCTTTGGATCCCTGGGACCTTAATCTGGTCCTCACGGCCTTACAGAAACCCCCCTTTGAGCCTCTTAGGGAAGTTTCTTTGTTTCGACTTTCACAAAAAGTCGTCTTTCTGGTGGCCATAACTTCTCTCAGGAGAGTCTCTGATTTGGCCGCGCTCTCTTCGGAGTCACCTTTTTTGTTTTTTCATCAAGATAAGGTAGTTCTCCGTCCGACTCCGGACTTTCTTCCTAAGGTGGTCTCTCCTTTTCACCTTAACCAGGACATTTCATTGCCTTCCCTTTGTCCGGCCCCTGTTCATCGCTTTGAGAAAGCGTTGCATACTTTAGATCTGGTGTGGGCGCTCCGGATCTATGTGTCACGCACCGCGGCTCTTAGGCGGTGCACCTCTCTTTTTGTGCTGACCACAGGTCAGCGCAAGGGTCTCTCGGCTTCTAAACCGACCCTAGCTCGTTGGATCAGGTTGGCCATATCCGATGCCTACCAGAGTACTCAGGTGCCTCCCCCGCCGGGGATCAAGGCACACTCGACCAGAGCTGTCGGTGCCTCTTGGGCTTTCAGGCACCAGGCTACGGCTCAGCAGGTCTGTCAGGCTGCCACTTGGTCTAGTCTGCACACCTTTTCAAAGCACTACCAAGTGCATGCTCATGCTTCGGCAGATGCGAGCTTGGGCAGACGCATCCTTCAGGCGGCTGTCGCCCATTTGTGAAGTTAGGTTTTGCCTACTTCTCAGTTTTCTGTTTATTCCCACCCATGGACTGTTTTGAGACGTCCCATGGTCTGGGTCTCCCATAAGGAACGATGAAGAAAAAGAGAATTTTGTTTACTTACCGTAAATTCTTTTTCTTATAGTTCCGACATGGGAGACCCAGCACCCTCCCTGTTGCCTGTTGGCAGTTTTCTTGTTCCGTGTGTTTTCACCGGCTGTTGTTGTAGACAGAGGTGCCGGTTGTTCCGGGTTTTGCTCTATCTCTACTTGTGGGTGGATGTCCTCCTTCAGCTTTTGCACTAAACTGGCTAGATTTGGTTATCCAGGGGGTGTATATGCTAGGAGGGAGGAGCTACACTTTTTAGTGTAGTACTTTGTGTGTCCTCCGGAGGCAGAAGCTATACACCCATGGTCTGGGTCTCCCATGTCGGAACTATAAGAAAAAGAATTTACGGTAAGTAAACAAATTTCTCTTTTTTTCTCTTATGGCTGACATATGATATTATCTGACCTCTTACTACTGCCTTGGAGGCAGCCCAATACAAACCAGCGTCCCCACTATGCTCGTGATTATCATTCTCATAAAAGCTCCAGTAGTTTTGTAAAGAAGCTTTGAAATCCTCAGATTGATATAAATATGAAGGAAACCTCCACCTTCTTTCCCGTAGTAATGTGGTAGATAATAACAAATTAAAAGTAACCGGTGCATGATCCGAAATACAGATGTCTAGGATGTTGGAGGAAAGTAAATGTGGCATCAGTGCTGGGCTTAGTAGCCAATAGTCAATCCGTGTATGTAAGTCATGGACATGTGAATAAAATGTATAATCTTTATCTATTGGGTGCTGCATGCGCTATGTGTCTATTAGTCCCAATTGATTGACGAGATATTGCAAACCACTATGGAGCACCAATAGAGGAGATGGCTGGGGACTTGACCTGTCTAAAATTCCATCATGAGCCTCATTGAAATCTCCACCTACAATTAAATTAGTCATGTCCCAACCTGTGATACTTTCGATCAATCTGGCTCTGAACTGTGGATCAGGAATATTTGGTGCATATATGTTTGCTAAGTTGTAGATAGTGCCCTCTATCTTCACTTTCACCAATAATAATCTCCCCATAGGGTCCTCTGAAACCTCCAGAACTTAATGACTAATATGCTTATTGATCAATATAGCTACCCCTCTTTGTTTTCTCGTAAATGACGCTTCTGCGCATACGGCATATTTTCTGCTGTGAAGAAATGGGTGATTGCCCTTCATCCAGTGTGTTTCCTGTAAGAAGACAATATGGCAATTTAAACGATGTAGATAATTTAAAACTTTTTTCCTCTTAATAGGAGAGTTTAACCCGTTAACATTCCAGGAGCACCAATACAGCGATTTAATCGTGGACACATTTGTGCTCTCTGTGTTAGTCATTTATCCTATTCCAGAAGGAGGAATTAATTGTAAAATTATAAACAACCTATTTGGGTTCCCTCGTCCATCCCAGTGAGTAAACGCGACAACCCATATGAGAGCTAAACTAAAGGTACGCACGCAGAGCCCCCTAACCCCTTCGCAACTAAACAAAAACCTTAATCTAATGGCAATGTCACCTGCCTCTCTGGCAGTCCTGACACTGAAAAAAAAAAGGAAAAACAGAATGAACATCAGAACTGTAGCACAGTGACGTCTCCGATTTAAGTGTCTGTGTTGACTGCTGGCGAAGCTCCATTTTCCTGAAGAAAGTAATTTAAAGCCAACTTAGGATCTTCAAAAGTCCAATTCTTTCCCCCTGTAGTGAAGCGTAGAACAGCAGGATACAGTAGACTGAAGCGAATATTTTTTTCCGCCAATAGTTTGCATACTGGATTGAAGGCTTTGCGTCTTGTTGTCAAGGCTGCTGAGTAATCTTGGAACAAAAGCAGTTTAGAGTTATTGTAGGTAAGTGAACGATTTTTTTCTAAATGCTGTCAGCAATCTGATCTTGTCTTGGAAGTCCAGGACCTTAAAAATTACTTGTCTGGGTCTGACCTCTCCATCATTTCGAGGTGGGCCCACTCTGTGGGCCCTTTCAATAGCAATTGGCCCCGACTTTAGATCCAAGTTCAAAGCTCCTGGTAGCCATTCTGAAGTGAGTTTCAGTAGATCAGCTTGCCGAACCGATTCAGGGACGCCCACCGACCTTAAATTATTGCGTCTGGACCTGTTCTCAAGATCATCTACCTTGTCCAGCAATACAGCAATGTCCTTATTCCTGCTCTCCAGCATCTCTGAAATTTCCTTTACAGAGTCCTCCATGTCAGAGACCCTCTGCTCCACATCTGTTAGCCTTGAACCCTGGGCATTAACTTGGGTGACTATAACGTCTAATGAAGACTGGAAGGCTGCCAGCCGCCCATCAATCACCGGCATCAAGAGATCCGTGATGGCCTTAGCAGTGGCCTGGGGTGGGTCTGTAGTTGCCTCAGGGGAAGCCCCTGGTGATGGGGGTGCATTTTGGTTTCGTCTTTGCGGTCTAATTCCTTTACTTGGTTGTGTAGCATTGCTCTTACCCACAAATTTATCCATAGTAAGAACTGTAAATATGGAGCTTCTTTAGAGACTGTGGTGACGTCACAATAACATAAGCTTAATTACATCTGTGTGGTAAACTTGGCTGTTTCACAATTATTTCCACGCTGTGTATGAGAGTGTATAGATGTTACTTGAAAAAGACCAGTCAGAAGGGCAGGAGGCAGGCCAGATGACTGATCCCACTTCTTTTTGTTTTTCACCCTCTTCTATACTGTCAGTGCTGGTGAAGTGGTGAAGTAGGGGTTAATCAAGTTGAGCTGTGATGCACTTCAGGCTTATCTGCCTCTGTTTACTGTTGCAGATTACAGACCTTGTGCAGCAGCCATTTAAGATGAGACCTGCAGGGATGTATCTGCCCCCTTCACAGCCCCCTGTTTATCTCCTGACCTGCTCTCACAGCCGAATGTCTCCAGGGGCTCTCAGCTCCCTCCTCACTCACAGTATTTCAGACGGTGGGCCTGTCCACGGAGCTCTGTGTGACAGGTAAACACAGCGTGCAGTCCTGTTTGCTGAGCTTGCTGCTGCTCGGTGTTTCACTAATTCTTCTGTGGCAGGGAGGGGAGTGTGTGAGAGTTCACTGAAAACTATGGCTGCCGCTGGAAGCACTTCAGTCCCCTTCCCTGTCTCCTTCTGGATGTTAGTGCCCGATATTTAACCCCTCTCTTACCAGGTCCCGGGTGTTTTCCGTTTGCAGTGGCACAGCTGCAGGGGGAGCAGGGAGGATGGGCAGCGTTCCTCTGTGCAGCACAGCCCACAGCCTGCAGCCTGGTGCTTTGTGTCAGAGCACTCCTTTCTTTGTGGTGCAGCATACACCTTTCACCTCCGGAGTATCAGGAGAGCCGGGCCTGATGTGCGCCCCTTGTCCTGGCCTTATCCCTGCAGCCTTGAGATGTTAGAATGGGCCTGGATAACGTTTTTGGCCTAGGCTGCTGCAGGAGCTCATGATAAAAGCAGCTACCTCATAGCTCCGCCTCCCGGAAGTGTCTAGTCCCTGTTCTTTAATAGATTTAATTTTTTGTTACTTACTGCCCGGGTTCTAAAAACACCAAGATGGGTGTGCTTTCCCAGTGTTTTCGTGGGGGGAGCTGCCGGAGGATACAGTGCCCATTTTACGGAAGGGGGTCGTGGTGTCAGCGCTCAGTACGGAGGTGGAATCTCAGATCGCTGGGGCCCAAGAGGAGGCACTACCTCCCCAACAAAGAATTTGAGTCTGTGGCTTAAGGTTTTGGGGGAACACAATGACTCTGATTCGGTCCTTGCGGGCCATCTTGGGGTTAAAGGTACCCAGGATTCGTCGAGATATCGTCTCCTATTTGTCTGCTTGTACTGTCTGTGCACGGTCCAAACCGTCGCACTCCCATCCGTCTGTGTTTATTACCAATGGAGGTACCTAGCAAACCCTGGACAGACATTTTCATGGACTTCATCATGGATGTTCCCCGCTCTGCTTGTAACACTGCTATTTTGGTGGTGGTGGACAGGTTTTCTAAGATGACTCACTTTGTGGCTCCACCTTCCCTACCTAATGCAAAGATGCTGGCTCAAGTCTTTATTCAGGAGGTGTTGCATACCTGCCATGAATATTAGGAAAAAGGAGATATTTAGCAATCGCATTGATCAATGTAACTGAGCCCCAAGGCCTCGTCAAGGCATATCTCTATATTGGGGTCCCTAGCTCTGTGACCCTAACTGTGTGTCATCTCATTGCAATTAAAAACCGCCTGGCAATGTTGGAGGTTCAACGCATCCTTCAGTGGACGGAGGACTCCAAGTCTACCATATCCGCAGTCCATATCCCAGGCGTGGAAAACTGGGAGGCAGATTATCTCAGCCGTCAAACCGTGGACAGCGGCGAGTGGGCTCTGCATCAGGCAGTGTTCCGGTCGATCTGCCGCAAGTGGGGCACTCCGGAAGTGGATCTAATGGCATCCCGGCACAACAACAAGGTCCCGGTTTACGTGGCTCGCTCCCACGATCCTCAGGCCTTTGCAGCGGACGCGCTGGTTCAGGATTGGTCCCAGTTTCGTCTGGCTTACGTGTTTCCCCCTCTAGCTCTCTTGCCCAGAGTCCTGCGCAAGATCAGAATGGAGGGCCGTCGGGTCATACTGATCGCCCCAGACTGGCCCAGGCGAGCTTGGTACCCAGACCTGCCCCGTCTGTCCGTAGAGGTTCCGTGGCATCTCCCGGACCGCCCAGACCTTCTTTCTCAAGGTCTGTTTTTCCGCCAGAATTCTGCGGCTCTCAGATTGACGGCGTGGCTCTTGAGTCCTGGATCCTGACGGCTTCCGGCATTCCTCCCGAAGTCATCTCCACTATGACTCAGGCTCGGAAGTCTTCCTCGGCAAAGATTTACCACAGGACTTTGTAGAATTTTCCTGTCCTGGTGTCGTTCTTCCGGCCATGCCCCTTGGCCTTTTTCCTTGCCAACCATCCTGTCCTTTCTACAGTCCGGTCTGCAGCTAGGACTATCCCTCAATTCCCTTAAGGGACAGGTCTCGGCTCTGTCAGTGTTCTTTCAGCGGCGTATCGCCCGACTGGCTCAGGTGCGCACCTTCATGCAAGGCGCATCTCACATCATTCCACCTTACAGGCGGCCTTTGGATCCCTGGGACCTTAATCTGGTCCTCACGGCCTTACAGAAACCCCCCTTTGAGCCTCTTAGGGAAGTTTCTTTGTTTCGACTTTCACAAAAAGTCGTCTTTCTGGTGGCCATAACTTCTCTCAGGAGAGTCTCTGATTTGGCCGCGCTCTCTTCGGAGTCACCTTTTTTGTTTTTTCATCAAGATAAGGTAGTTCTCCGTCCGACTCCGGACTTTCTTCCTAAGGTGGTCTCTCCTTTTCACCTTAACCAGGACATTTCATTGCCTTCCCTTTGTCCGGCCCCTGTTCATCGCTTTGAGAAAGCGTTGCATACTTTAGATCTGGTGTGGGCGCTCCGGATCTATGTGTCACGCACCGCGGCTCTTAGGCGGTGCACCTCTCTTTTTGTGCTGACCACAGGTCAGCGCAAGGGTCTCTCGGCTTCTAAACCGACCCTAGCTCGTTGGATCAGGTTGGCCATATCCGATGCCTACCAGAGTACTCAGGTGCCTCCCCCGCCGGGGATCAAGGCACACTCGACCAGAGCTGTCGGTGCCTCTTGGGCTTTCAGGCACCAGGCTACGGCTCAGCAGGTCTGTCAGGCTGCCACTTGGTCTAGTCTGCACACCTTTTCAAAGCACTACCAAGTGCATGCTCATGCTTCGGCAGATGCGAGCTTGGGCAGACGCATCCTTCAGGCGGCTGTCGCCCATTTGTGAAGTTAGGTTTTGCCTACTTCTCAGTTTTCTGTTTATTCCCACCCATGGACTGTTTTGAGACGTCCCATGGTCTGGGTCTCCCATAAGGAACGATGAAGAAAAAGAGAATTTTGTTTACTTACCGTAAATTCTTTTTCTTATAGTTCCGACATGGGAGACCCAGCACCCTCCCTGTTGCCTGTTGGCAGTTTTCTTGTTCCGTGTGTTTTCACCGGCTGTTGTTGTAGACAGAGGTGCCGGTTGTTCCGGGTTTTGCTCTATCTCTACTTGTGGGTGGATGTCCTCCTTCAGCTTTTGCACTAAACTGGCTAGATTTGGTTATCCAGGGGGTGTATATGCTAGGAGGGAGGAGCTACACTTTTTAGTGTAGTACTTTGTGTGTCCTCCGGAGGCAGAAGCTATACACCCATGGTCTGGGTCTCCCATGTCGGAACTATAAGAAAAAGAATTTACGGTAAGTAAACAAATTTCTCTTTTTTTCTCTTATGGCTGACATATGATATTATCTGACCTCTTACTACTGCCTTGGAGGCAGCCCAATACAAACCAGCGTCCCCACTATGCTCGTGATTATCATTCTCATAAAAGCTCCAGTAGTTTTGTAAAGAAGCTTTGAAATCCTCAGATTGATATAAATATGAAGGAAACCTCCACCTTCTTTCCCGTAGTAATGTGGTAGATAATAACAAATTAAAAGTAACCGGTGCATGATCCGAAATACAGATGTCTAGGATGTTGGAGGAAAGTAAATGTGGCATCAGTGCTGGGCTTAGTAGCCAATAGTCAATCCGTGTATGTAAGTCATGGACATGTGAATAAAATGTATAATCTTTATCTATTGGGTGCTGCATGCGCTATGTGTCTATTAGTCCCAATTGATTGACGAGATATTGCAAACCACTATGGAGCACCAATAGAGGAGATGGCTGGGGACTTGACCTGTCTAAAATTCCATCATGAGCCTCATTGAAATCTCCACCTACAATTAAATTAGTCATATCCCAACCTGTGATACTTTCGATCAATCTGGCTCTGAACTGTGGATCAGGAATATTTGGTGCATATATGTTTGCTAAGTTGTAGATAGTGCCCTCTATCTTCACTTTCACCAATAATAATCTCCCCATAGGGTCCTCTGAAACCTCCAGAACTTAATGACTAATATGCTTATTGATCAATATAGCTACCCCTCTTTGTTTTCTCGTAAATGACGCTTCTGCGCATACGGCATATTTTCTGCTGTGAAGAAATGGGTGATTGCCCTTCATCCAGTGTGTTTCCTGTAAGAAGACAATATGGCAATTTAAACGATGTAGATAATTTAAAACTTTTTTCCTCTTAATAGGAGAGTTTAACCCGTTAACATTCCAGGAGCACCAATACAGCGATTTAATCGTGGACACATTTGTGCTCTCTGTGTTAGTCATTTATCCTATTCCAGAAGGAGGAATTAATTGTAAAATTATAAACAACCTATTTGGGTTCCCTCGTCCATCCCAGTGAGTAAACGCGACAACCCATATGAGAGCTAAACTAAAGGTACGCACGCAGAGCCCCCTAACCCCTTCGCAACTAAACAAAAACCTTAATCTAATGGCAATGTCACCTGCCTCTCTGGCAGTCCTGACACTGAAAAAAAAAAGGAAAAACAGAATGAACATCAGAACTGTAGCACAGTGACGTCTCCGATTTAAGTGTCTGTGTTGACTGCTGGCGAAGTTCCATTTTCCTGAAGAAAGTAATTTAAAGCCAACTTAGGATCTTCAAAAGTCCAATTCTTTCCCCCTGTAGTGAAGCGTAGAACAGCAGGATACAGTAGACTGAAGCGAATATTTTTTTCCGCCAATAGTTTGCATACTGGATTGAAGGCTTTGCGTCTTGTTGTCAAGGCTGCTGAGTAATCTTGGAACAAAAGCAGTTTAGAGTTATTGTAGGTAAGTGAACGATTTTTTTCTAAATGCTGTCAGCAATCTGATCTTGTCTTGGAAGTCCAGGACCTTAAAAATTACTTGTCTGGGTCTGACCTCTCCATCATTTCGAGGTGGGCCCACTCTGTGGGCCCTTTCAATAGCAATTGGCCCCGACTTTAGATCCAAGTTCAAAGCTCCTGGTAGCCATTCTGAAGTGAGTTTCAGTAGATCAGCTTGCCGAACCGATTCAGGGACGCCCACCGACCTTAAATTATTGCGTCTGGACCTGTTCTCAAGATCATCTACCTTGTCCAGCAATACAGCAATGTCCTTATTCCTGCTCTCCAGCATCTCTGAAATTTCCTTTACAGAGTCCTCCATGTCAGAGACCCTCTGCTCCACATCTGTTAGCCTTGAACCCTGGGCATTAACTTGGGTGACTATAACGTCTAATGAAGACTGGAAGGCTGCCAGCCGCCCATCAATCACCGGCATCAAGAGATCCGTGATGGCCTTAGCAGTGGCCTGGGGTGGGTCTGTAGTTGCCTCAGGGGAAGCCCCTGGTGATGGGGGTGCATTTTGGTTTCGTCTTTGCGGTCTAATTCCTTTACTTGGTTGTGTAGCATTGCTCTTACCCACAAATTTATCCATAGTAAGAACTGTAAATATGGAGCTTCTTTAGAGACTGTGGTGACATCACAATAACATAAGCTTAATTACATCTGTGTGGTAAACTTGGCTGTTTCACAATTATTTCCACGCTGTGTATGAGAGTGTATAGATGTTACTTGAAAAAGACCAGGCAGGAGGCAGGCCAGATGACTGATCCCACTTCTTTTTGTTTTTCACCCTCTTCTATACTGTCAGTGCTGGTGAAGTGGTGAAGTAGGGGTTAATCAAGTTGAGCTGTGATGCACTTCAGGCTTATCTGCCTCTGTTTACTGTTGCAGATTACAGACCTTGTGCAGCAGCCATTTAAGATGAGACCTGCAGGGATGTATCTGCCCCCTTCACAGCCCCCTGTTTATCTCCTGACCTGCTCTCACAGCCGAATGTCTCCAGGGGCTCTCAGCTCCCTCCTCACTCACAGTATTTCAGACGGTGGGCCTGTCCACGGAGCTCTGTGTGACAGGTAAACACAGCGTGCAGTCCTGTTTGCTGAGCTTGCTGCTGCTCGGTGTTTCACTAATTCTTCTGTGGCAGGGAGGGGAGTGTGTGAGAGTTCACTGAAAACTATGGCTGCCGCTGGAAGCACTTCAGTCCCCTTCCCTGTCTCCTTCTGGATGTTAGTGCCCGATATTTAACCCCTCTCTTACCAGGTCCCGGGTGTTTTCCGTTTGCAGTGGCACAGCTGCAGGGGGAGCAGGGAGGATGGGCAGCGTTCCTCTGTGCAGCACAGCCCACAGCCTGCAGCCTGGTGCTTTGTGTCAGAGCACTCCTTTCTTTGTGGTGCAGCATACACCTTTCACCTCCGGAGTATCAGGAGAGCCGGGCCTGATGTGCGCCCCTTGTCCTGGCCTTATCCCTGCAGCCTTGAGATGTTAGAATGGGCCTGGATAACGTTTTTGGCCTAGGCTGCTGCAGGAGCTCATGATAAAAGCAGCTACCTCATAGCTCCGCCTCCCGGAAGTGTCTAGTCCCTGTTCTTTAATAGATTTAATTTTTTGTTACTTACTGCCCGGGTTCTAAAAACACCAAGATGGGTGTGCTTTCCCAGTGTTTTCGTGGGGGGAGCTGCCGGAGGATACAGTGCCCATTTTACGGAAGGGGGTCGTGGTGTCAGCGCTCAGTACGGAGGTGGAATCTCAGATCGCTGGGGCCCAAGAGGAGGCACTACCTCCCCAACAAAGAATTTGAGTCTGTGGCTTAAGGTTTTGGGGGAACACAATGACTCTGATTCGGTCCTTGCGGGCCATCTTGGGGTTAAAGGTACCCAGGATTCGTCGAGATATCGTCTCCTATTTGTCTGCTTGTACTGTCTGTGCACGGTCCAAACCGTCGCACTCCCATCCGTCTGTGTTTATTACCAATGGAGGTACCTAGCAAACCCTGGACAGACATTTTCATGGACTTCATCATGGATGTTCCCCGCTCTGCTTGTAACACTGCTATTTTGGTGGTGGTGGACAGGTTTTCTAAGATGACTCACTTTGTGGCTCCACCTTCCCTACCTAATGCAAAGATGCTGGCTCAAGTCTTTATTCAGGAGGTGTTGCATACCTGCCATGAATATTAGGAAAAAGGAGATATTTAGCAATCGCATTGATCAATGTAACTGAGCCCCAAGGCCTCGTCAAGGCATATCTCTATATTGGGGTCCCTAGCTCTGTGACCCTAACTGTGTGTCATCTCATTGCAATTAAAAACTGCTATGGGTGGAGAGGGGTAACTAAGGACTTTCTTATATAGGAGATGGAAAAAACATGGCCGAAAGGGGCGGAGCTGTGTTCACATTCAGAAAAAAAAACTACATATAACTGAATAGGATAACTGAAGTGAGCACTAATATATATATTATGAGTGCAAGCCAAAAATTACATACTATATACGGATAAGGCTGCACATCAAACTTAGATAATAGTATAATGCCTCAAGCATATGGACAAATATTGGAATATACAATGAAAAATGCTACTTGCTAATTTGAACATGTGAATAATGAATTGCATACCTGCCATGAATATTAGGAAAAAGGAGATATTTAGCAATCGCATTGATCAATGTAACTGAGCCCCAAGGCCTCGTCAAGGCATATCTCTATATTGGGGTCCCTAGCTCTGTGACCCTAACTGTGTGTCATCTCATTGCAATTAAAAACTGCTATGGGTGGAGAGGGGTAACTAAGGACTTTCTTATATAGGAGATGGAAAAAACATGGCCGAAAGGGGCGGAGCTGTGTTCACATTCAGAAAAAAACTACATATAACTGAATAGGATAACTGAAGTGAGCACTAATATATATATATTATGAGTGCAAGCCAAAAATTACATACTATATACGGATAAGGCTGCACATCAAACTTAGATAATAGTATAATGCCTCAAGCATATGGACAAATATTGGAATATACAATGAAAAATGCTACTTGCTAATTTGAACATGTGAATAATGAATTGCATACCTGCCATGAATATTAGGAAAAAGGAGATATTTAGCAATCGCATTGATCAATGTAACTGAGCCCCAAGGCCTCGTCAAGGCATATCTCTATATTGGGGTCCCTAGCTCTGTGACCCTAACTGTGTGTCATCTCATTGCAATTAAAAACTGCTATGGGTGGAGAGGGGTAACTAAGGACTTTCTTATATAGGAGATGGAAAAAACATGGCCGAAAGGGGCGGAGCTGTGTTCACATTCAGAAAAAAACTACATATAACTGAATAGGATAACTGAAGTGAGCACTAATATATATATTATGAGTGCAAGCCAAAAATTACATACTATATACGGATAAGGCTGCACATCAAACTTAGATAATAGTATAATGCCTCAAGCATATGGACAAATATTGGAATATACAATGAAAAATGCTACTTGCTAATTTGAACATGTGAATAATGAATTGCATACCTGCCATGAATATTAGGAAAAAGGAGATATTTAGCAATCGCATTGATCAATGTAACTGAGCCCCAAGGCCTCGTCAAGGCATATCTCTATATTGGGGTCCCTAGCTCTGTGACCCTAACTGTGTGTCATCTCATTGCAATTAAAAACTGCTATGGGTGGAGAGGGGTAACTAAGGACTTTCTTATATAGGAGATGGAAAAAACATGGCCGAAAGGGGCGGATCTGTGTTCACATTCAGAAAAAAACTACATATAACTGAATAGGATAACTGAAGTGAGCACTAATATATATATTATGAGTGCAAGCCAAAAATTACATACTATATACGGATAAGGCTGCACATCAAACTTAGATAATAGTATAATGCCTCAAGCATATGGACAAATATTGGAATATACAATGAAAAATGCTACTTGCTAATTTGAACATGTGAATAATGAATTGCATACCTGCCATGAATATTAGGAAAAAGGAGATATTTAGCAATCGCATTGATCAATGTAACTGAGCCCCAAGGCCTCGTCAAGGCATATCTCTATATTGGGGTCCCTAGCTCTGTGACCCTAACTGTGTGTCATCTAATTGCAATTAAAAACTGCTATGGGTGGAGAGGGGTAACTAAGGACTTTCTTATATAGGAGATGGAAAAAACATGGCCGAAAGGGGCGGAGCTGTGTTCACATTCAGAAAAAAACTACATATAACTGAATAGGATAACTGAAGTGAGCACTAATATATATATTATGAGTGCAAGCCAAAAATTACATACTATATATGGATAAGGCTGCACATCAAACTTAGATAATAGTATAATGCCTCAAGCATATGGACAAATATTGGAATATACAATGAAAAATGCTACTTGCTAATTTGAACATGTGAATAATGAATTGCATACCTGCCATGAATATTAGGAAAAAGGAGATATTTAGCAATCGCATTGATCAATGTAACTGAGCCCCAAGGCCTCGTCAAGGCATATCTCTATATTGGGGTCCCTAGCTCTGTGACCCTAACTGTGTGTCATCTCATTGCAATTAAAAACTGCTATGGGTGGAGAGGGGTAACTAAGGACTTTCTTATATAGGAGATGGAAAAAACATGGCCGAAAGGGGCGGAGCTGTGTTCACATTCAGAAAAAAACTGAATTAGCAAGTAGCATTTTTCATTGTATATTCCAATATTTGTCCATATGCTTGAGGCATTATACTATTATCTAAGTTTGATGTGCAGCCTTATCCGTATATAGTATGTAATTTTTGGCTTGCACTCATAATATATATATTAGTGCTCACTTCAGTTATCCTATTCAGTTATATGTAGTTTTTTTCTGAATGTGAACACAGCTCCGCCCCTTTCGGCCATGTTTTTTCCATCTCCTATATAAGAAAGTCCTTAGTTACCCCTCTCCACCCATAGCAGTTTTTAATTGCAATGAGATGACACACAGTTAGGGTCACAGAGCTAGGGACCCCAATATAGAGATATGCCTTGACGAGGCCTTGGGGCTCAGTTACATTGATCAATGCGATTGCTAAATATCTCCTTTTTCCTAATATTCATGGCAGGTATGCAATTCATTATTCACATGTTCAAATTAGCAAGTAGCATTTTTCATTGTATATTCCAATATTTGTCCATATGCTTGAGGCATTATACTATTATCTAAGTTTGATGTGCAGCCTTATCCGTATATAGTATGTAATTTTTGGCTTGCACTCATAATATATATATTAGTGCTCACTTCAGTTATCCTATTCAGTTATATGTAGTTTTTTTCTGAATGTGAACACAGCTCCGCCCCTTTCGGCCATGTTTTTTCCATCTCCTATATAAGAAAGTCCTTAGTTACCCCTCTCCACCCATAGCAGTTTTTAATTGCAATGAGATGACACACAGTTAGGGTCACAGAGCTAGGGACCCCAATATAGAGATATGCCTTGACGAGGCCTTGGGGCTCAGTTACATTGATCAATGCGATTGCTAAATATCTCCTTTTTCCTAATATTCATGGCAGGTATGCAATTCATTATTCACATGTTCAAATTAGCAAGTAGCATTTTTCATTGTATATTCCAATATTTGTCCATATGCTTGAGGCATTATACTATTATCTAAGTTTGATGTGCAGCCTTATCCGTATATAGTATGTAATTTTTGGCTTGCACTCATAATATATATATTAGTGCTCACTTCAGTTATCCTATTCAGTTTTATTCAGGAGGTGGTCTGACTCCATGGGGTTCCATCTGACATTGTGTCTGATAGGGGTATGCAGTTCATAGCTAACTTTTGGATATATTTTTCCTCTGGGTTGGGGATTAAGTTATCCTACTCGTCTACTTTCCAACCACTGCTCAATAGTCAAAAGGAACGTGTAAATCAGAACCTTGAGCAATACTTGCGTTGTTTTGTTTCTGATAATCAGAAGGAGTTTTCGACATTCCTCCCTCTGGCGGAATTTTCTATCAACAACGAACAGCCCTTGGGAGTGTCTTCTTTTTTCTGTGTGTTTGGCCAACATCTGCGGTTTTCTACCTTAGGCAAGGGTTACTCTTCTCGGGTACCAGAGGAGGATCAAGCTGGCTCCGCATTGGCATTTACATGGGTTAAGGTTCAAAAGCACTTGTGTGACATAAGCTCCAAATATAAGCGTGTGGCCGACTGTGGTCGTGTGCCGGACCCGGATCAGTGTGTGGGTGACTGGGTGTAGTTATATGCTAAAAATCTGAAATTTAAAGTGCCTTCTCTTAAGTTGGCTCCTCGTTTTATTGGTCCATTTACGATCTCTGCCATTGTCAATCCACTGGCCTATCGGTTGTCCCTGACGGCGGTTTACAAGATACACAACATATTTCACAAATCTCTGTTGAAAAAGTTTGTGGAACAGGGAGCCCTGCCGCCGGTTCACCCTCTGTGGTAGTCAACAGGGTTCTGGAGTTTAAAGTCTCTAAGAATTTGGATTCTTGTTAGGTGCGGCGGTCCCTGCAGTATCTGGTGAACTTCCAGGGCTATGATCCTGAGGAGAGGACTTGGGTGCCTGCTTCCAATGTCTATGAGATCGCCTAGTCAGGTCCGTCTATCTCAGACATCCGGAGAAGCCAGGATCAGTGCTTCCTGAGGGTCCGAAGGCCCCTCGTAGAGGGAGGGGTACTGACATGTGCCATACTTCTACTGCATCAAACTCTGCTCACATTGCAGAGTCCGACAGGCAACCTGGTCTCTTAAGTGCTTAGCTCGGCTGGGCATCGGCTCAGTTGTTTCACTGCTTCCAGACGTGCAGGGGTTAATCATTGTTGGAGCAGCGTGCTGAGAACCAGGTTGCTAATTTCCTTCCACAGCTGGTCTCCTATTTAAGGCTGGGGTGTGTAGTAGGAGACCGCCAAAGATAGTTTCTGCTTGCAGTTATGATATCCCGGTGATACTCCATTTGGTGATCAGCAATTTGTTGTCTGCATTGCATGATAGCTCCTTGGTGTGACTTACTCCTTTCCCTTTGGTTTATTCCCTCCGGTGTCTTTTTGTCTCTCCTCTGTGGATATTTGCATGTGAGTTTCAGTTTATCCCTGTTTCTTTGTTTTGTGGGAGGTGTCATTCTTTGTGTCCTGCCCAGCCTTGGGTTGTGGGTGCGGGGGTATTAAATCAGGGCCCAACAGGAGACAGGGACACGCTGCTGGCTCAACCCTGACTACCTTCAAGTCTATCGTCAGGATAAGGGATAGCATAGGGTCCCCAGCCTTAGGGTCAGCTGAGGGGCCCCTATGCCATCCATACTCCCCGTGACAGAAAACTTACAAAATCAGCAGTGTATCAAATACATTTTCCCCCCACTGTAGTTGCATTGTGTAATAAATAACACCACTATGGCTTACATGTATGGTTTGGTGCATGAAGGGGTTGAGGTTAGTTCACACTGCTTTTGCAGTGTATTCTAACGGAAATGTGAGGCTCACAGCAACTTATAAGATCTTTAAGACAGATCTAAAGACAGTGTATGTGTAAAAGCTGCTAGTGATTGTAAGATCGTTCAATTCTTGCAAAACCAAATGTTTCAACTTGCTTAAAAATTATCACTTGTGGGCATAAAATTTCACCTTGTAATAAGTCGCTAAAAGCTGTAATACATGCTTTTGGGAGCAATTAGTGACTTTCCATCAACCTCAACAGCGATCTTTCGAGCAAATATTTGCTTTTGTAATAATGTGCTTGTATGATAACGACATAAGTATTCGCTTGTGAATCGCTACCGTTAATAATCCTACTGTCTAATAACACTTTTACTTTCTGGTTACTTGGAGCAGGTGGTCCACCTTTCCTGACATTTATGGTTAGTGGCTATCTAACAACAAATAAATGGCCTGTCACTGTTTGTTCTGAACCCACACTGTTATGATTTTATTTACACATTCAGATTTGTACATTTGAACAAACATATAGCTCAGGAAAGTGAGAGCTGTGATAAGGAGATCTGCTTTGAAAACTACGCATGCTGGGTACTAGAGATTTTGATTATGCACGATTGATAAGGCTAAGTTCACACATCAGTTTTTTGCCATCAGGCACAATTCGGTGTGTGCCTGATGCAACGCATCCGTCGCAGATTGTGTAAAAACTGATGCGACGAATGCAGCAAAAAGCAGATTCGTTTTTTTTTTTTTTTTCCATGCCGAGAGAGGGAGAGAGCCCATCATCACTGCACACACCGGCACTACCGCCCCCATCATCACTGCACACACCGGCACTACCGCCCCCATCATCACTGCACACACCGGCACTACCGCACCCATCATCACCGCGCACACCCCGGCACTACCTGAGTGAAGTGTCCGGTGACAGCGCGGCTCACTTCAGTTGCTGCGTGGAGCTGACACAGACCGGTCGTGTGCTACGGCGCTCCCTGTCAGCTTCATGTAGCAGAGCTGAAAGCGTCGTGAGGATTACGCCGGACCTGGAGGGGTGTTTGGGGATTAATAAAGTGGTAAATGATGGGGGATTTTTTTGTCTTTTATTCCAAATAAAGGATTTTTCGTTGAGTGTGTTTATTTACTTTCACTTACAGGTTAATCATGGAAGGTATCTCGGGGAGACGCCTGCCATGATTAACCTAGGACTTGAGTGGCAGCTATAAGCTGCCATTTAACTCCTTATTACCTCGATTGCCACCGCACCAGGGCAATTCGGGATGAGCCGGGTAGAGTCCCGGGACTGTCGCATCTAATGGATGCGGCAATTCCGGGCGGCTGCTGGCTGATATTTTTAGGGTGGTGGGCTCCCCATAACGTGGAGCTCCCCATCCTGAGAGTACCAGCCATCAGCTGTGTGGCTTTGCCTTGGCTATATTACGCCCGGTTTTTTTTAATTATTTATTTTACTGCACTGTACAGACCCGCCCACCGGCGGCTGTGATTGTGTAACGCCTGCCTGGATCCACAGACTCAGATGGGCTGTAAAGGGGAGGCTAGAGGAAAGCCACTCACCAAGTAGGACCCCCAGAACCCTGAAACCCTTTAACCTCTATACAGGGATTTTGGAATTACACCGGGAACTGGAGATCACTACCTGTGGAAGGCTGCAGTCCGATGAGAGTAGTAATCAGGCAGGGTCAAACCAGGAATTGCGGAACAGGGACAGAAGCGGCGGGCAGTGACGTAGTCAGTAAACGTAGCAGAGGTCAGATCCGGGTCGGGCAGCAAGGTACAAAAACAGTAGGCAGAAGGGTAGTCAAAACACGCAGAAGTCAACACACAGGAATCACCAAACAGAATAGGACGTAACAGGAGCCAGGAAAATCAGAACTATATCTGGCAGTAATCATGTGACAGGAGGGGAAATAAGAAGGGTGTGGTGTCTTCCCATTGGCTGTAGCTGAACGCTGGCAACTTCAGCTGGAAGACACATGCCACCCACAGTCAGCCAGCGGTACTGCAGATCCCAAGCTAACCCAGCCCAGTGGATGATCGGAGCCTGCGCCCACTGGTGCCGCTGGCATCGACTTCTCTCCCATCACCAGCACCATCCACGGCAGGAACACGGCGTCGCCTGCCGATCGGAGCAGAAGTCGCTGGAGCAGACTCCGGCGGTGACGTAACAGATTGGTTGCAAGGATATACAGGTAGAGGAGAAAACCGGGTTTATGCCGCGCTAGAAACCACTGATGCGTGTAGATAAAAAGATTTATTTTTATTATACAGTTCTACGCATTTCAGAAACATCCGTCTCCTTCCTCAGGAAAAGAAATCCAATTGGATTTCTTTTCCTGAGGAAAGAGACGGATGTCTCTGAAACGCGTAGAACTGTATAATAAAAAAAAATCTTTTTTATCTACACGCATCAGTGGTTGCTAGCGCGGCATACACCCGGTTTTCTCCTCTACCTGTATATCACTGAAACCTCCTCCGGGGCTGCTGCTAAACCACCAGGCACTCACAGGCTATCATAAGGGGTTTTGACTGGCACAACCTCATCAAGTGAGTGTATCTCTGTCTTGTCTTTCCACCCTCATACCGGGTAAGACCCTATTGCGCCTTTTTCCCCTCCTACAGCTTCACAAGGTCATTGGTTGCAGGGAGACAGCTGTCACTCAGCATGGGGGCGTGTCTGACTGCAACTAATCATAGGTGCCGGTGGGCGGAGGAAGCAGGGAATACGTGATAGAATAATGAGCGTCCGGCATTTTCAAAAGAGGAGAAGCCGCCAGAGCAGTGTGACAGCTGTGCAGCGCCGCGCCCGTGATCGGTGAGTATAAAGGAGGGAGGGAGAGACTGACCGACAGAGAGAGAGACCGACGGACACACCATGTGGGCATGCCCAGAAACGAAAAACGGAAACCGGCGCCGGTTTCCGGCATATGACGTGTGTCGACGAATCCGGTGCCCATAGGCTTCCATTATGAAAAAAAAACGTTCGGCGCAATCCGTTTTTTCGAAAAAACTTTCACTTCAATGTTCCATCCAGCCGCCGGACAAGCACACTTTGCTGGAACGTAAGGCCATCCGGCACAATTCAGCGCTAATAGAAGTCTATGGAGGAAAAAACGCATCTGGTGGCAACAGATGCCGGATGCGTTTTTCATGTTTTTGCCGGATTGCGCCTGATGGCCAAAAACTGATGTGTGAAAGCAGCCTAAGAGTTCTTTCAGGAGAGAAGTGTCTGGCATCTTAGGAGTTAACTCATCTACTGGGCTCTAAGTACTGCATATAATTGACCAGCTTTGGTGTCTGAGTTCTGTGCAGCAAGCTGTACACTATGTAGAATAAAAACTGTCACAGCAGTAAAATGAACCAATAGAAAAAGTAAGTAATTATTAAATTTGCCTATTTTCATGGTAACTAACTAGAATAATTTAACCCATTAACGATTTTGGGCAGTAAAATTACATCTCTGGGGTTATAGTGTTAATCCCACCCGGCTACCGGGAGGGATCCACACACATGTCAGCTGATTTGTACAGCTGACATGTGTGCCTAGCAGGCACGAGCAGATCCGTAATCTGCCCATACCTGTTAACCCCTTAAATGGCGCTGTCAAAATGTGACAGCACCATTATAGTCGCGGTTAAAGTTTAGTCACCACCCGACACCAGAAGTCACATGACGTGATCACGTGGATCCAATGGTTGTCATGGTAGCACAGGATCATATGATGACTCCTGTAGCTCACATGACTCACTTCCTGTTTCACTTGGCCGAGACCTGTGTGAAACGGGAGGAGCATATCTGGTGTTCACAGCTGTGTATATGTCATCTGCAGATATGGAAGAGCGATCACACTGCTAATCCTTATAGTCCCCTAGGGGGACTAGTAAAATAAAAAAAAAAAGTTTTGAAAATTTAAAAAAAATTCTAAAAGTTCAAATCACCCCCCTTTCGCCCCATTGAAAATTAAAGGGTTAAAAAAAAATATACACAAATTTGGTATTACCGCGTTCAAAAATATCCGATCTATCGAAATATAAAATCAATTAATCTGATCGGTAAGCGGCGTAGCAGCAAAAAAATTCCAAACGCCAAAATTACGTTGTTTGGTCTCGGCAAATTTTACTCAAAATGCAATAACATGCGATCAAAGGTAGCATCTGCACAAAAATGGTACCATTAAAAACGTCATCTCGAAACTCAAAAAATAAGCCTGAGCCCCAGATCCCGAAAAATGAGAATGCTATGGGTCGTGGAAAATGGCGCAAAAAGTGCGGCACGTTTTTTGGACAAACGTCAGATTTTTTTTTTAACCCTTAGATAAAAGTAAACCTATACATGTTTGGTGTCGACAAACTCGCACCGACCTGAGGCATCATATGGACACATGAGTTTTACCATATAGTGAACGAAGTGAAAAAAATATCTCAAAAACAATTGTGCAATCACAGGGTTTTTTTTTCAATTTTTCCGTATTTGGGATTTTTTTGTCATTTTCCAGTACACTATATGGTAAAACAAATAGTTCCATTTAAAGGTACAACTTGTTCCGCAAAAAACAAGCCCACACATGGCTATATTGACGGAAAAATAAAAAAGTTAAGGCTCTTGGAGGAAGAATGGCTAAAAAAAATCCTGGAAAGCACAAAATCAGCCAGTCGTGAAGGGGTTAATAACATAAAAATACCCTGTTAACTTCATATACCTTATTCACATACTTTGCTTCGGTTATCTTTTCCCAGCAAGTAACTTATTTTCATATATTGATTCTTATTTATGTTTTTTAAGAAGTTGATCCTTGCTTTAGTTATCTTTTGCCCAGCAAGTAACTTATTTTCATATATTCAGTGTTATTTATGTTTTTTAGGAACTTGATAAGAAAGATATAAGTAATGTGTCACTGTTGCTGAATGTTATTTATAAGTTTTCCAAATGCATGACTTCCAGTCATGAAGAATGGCTCACAACAGCGATCAATCAGGGACTTGTTGAAAAGATAAGTATATTTATTTACTTGTTTCCTGCTAGGCATTCTTTATCACCGATAACAAATCTAGACAGTTATTTGTCTCATAAATAAAATACATTTCTTTCTAAATTACTTTAAAAGATTATTCCCCAAATCATAATATGACCTCAGTTTTTTATACATAGAAAATGAATAATATGTGCCAAAATAACCTATTTTTTAAAGGGAAGGGAAATGCACAATCAAAACACATTTTTTTTAAGTATTAATGTTTTGTTTAAATATTATCATTTGTTTATAATTGAGGAAAATATAAAAAAAATAATTTAAAAAGTTTGATATTTTCCACTCTTAAACACTAGGGAAAGCAGCCGCTGAAAACTTAGTGTACAACTAGCTCACATTACAACTACAGTAAATGTGGGCGGAATCTGCTCTCATGTGTCTGATGGAATTCCTCCCCTGCCCTTCTGGTTGTTTGTAAAAGGATAAGGGAGGATGAAGTTTACCATCTAAAGGCCCCGTCACACTAAGCAACATCGCTAGCAACATCGCTGCTAACGAACAACTTTTGTGACGTTGCTAGCGATGTTGCTGTGTGTGACATCCAGCAACAACCTGGCCCCTGCTGTGAGGTCGTTGGTTGTTGCTGAATGTCCTGGGCCATTTTTTAGTTGTTGCTGTCCCGCTGTGAAGCACAGATCGCTGTGTGTGACAGCGAAACAGCAACAACTAAATGTGAAGGCAGCAGGAGCCGGCTTCTGCGGAGGCTGGTAACCAATGTAAACATCGGGTAACCAAGAAGCCCTGTCCTTGGTTACCCGATATTTACCTTTGTTACCAGCCTCAGCCGCTCTCACTGTCAGTGCCGGCTCCTGCTCTGTGCACATGTAGCTGCAGGACACATCGGGTTAATTAACCCGATGTGTGCTGTAGCTAGGAGAGCAAGGAGCCAGCGCTAAGCAGTGTGCGCTGCTCCCTGCTCTGTGCACATGTAGCTGCAGCACACATCGGGTAATTAACCCGATGTGTGCTGTAACTAGGAGAGCAGGGAGCCAGCGCTCAGTGTGCGCTGCTCCCTGCTCTCTGCACGTGTGGCTGGTCACTGGTTGCTGGTGAGCTCACCAGCAACTCGTGTAGCGACGCTCCAGCGATCCCTGCCAGGTCAGGTTGCTGGTGGGATCGCTGGAGCGTCGCAGTGTGACATCTCACCAGCAACCTCCTAGCAACTTACCAGCGATCCCTATCGTTGTTGGGATCGCTGGTAAGTTGCTTAGTGTGACTGGACCTTTAGTGCGGAGCCATTTTGTTGGTGACTGCAAAATGATCCTGAACTGTGGAAAGTGTCACCGAGAACTGCTGGTATAGTGCTCTACTGTATACTGTTCCCCAAATACTCTGCCACCATATTATTGTGCCCCATAATACTATGCCCCCATATTACTGTGCCCCGATAATAACGTGCCACCTCCGATCCCAGCAGCTCCTCCTGTCAACACTCTTCCCTCTCTGAGCTCAGAACTCTGACAGCAGGAACTATCAGGAGCGAAAGCCTGACATGAGTACATGCCGTGAGGAGTGGTGATCTGCCGCACGAGCCTGGAATTGTACTAATGGTGTTAGGCTGCAGATCATCGCTCCCCGAAACATGTACTTTTCAGACCTGTGCTCCCAGCAGTTTTCCTGTCAGCCTGGTGACTCGGCAGCTCCTCTTGTTAGCACTCAGAGCAGTGACAGAAGGAGATGCTGGGAGCGGAGATCTGAGGTGAGTACATGCATCGGGGAGTGATGATGACAGCCTGGCATCATTAGTACAATCCCAGGCTCAGGTTGCAAACACTGTTCCACTCCACCGCCGCCACCACCGTGCTCAGGGAGAAAGTGGAACACACAATAAATGCTCCTCCCAGATCTGTGATCTGGATAGTCCAGGTCACAGCAGGGAGCAGCCACAGTGCAGGATATAGGGTAGGATGCCGTCTATTATCTCTATGCACAGGGCGCTGCCGTATTTATGGTGTTCTTATGGGGTCCATAAGGAAAAACCTACTCTTTAGCCTTAGCTTCTCACCTAGCCAAATCAGATCTCATACTTTGCACTGATGAGGGGCAATACCCCAAAACATAATGTCTTCAAATTTTGATTCTGGTTTGGCTTATGTATACTAAGTCATATGACAAGGCTTGTTAAAGGGTTAATATTGACTTTTAGGATTGCTACTTCCAATAGGTGGCACAAGAGTTCAGGTTCCACTACTTGGACAACCCCTTCTCATTTCATTTGCTTGACCCCATTAAAATAAAAAAATTCTTATACTGACTTCCCATGATGGCGCTGTTCCAGCTTTCCTAGCACTCGCTGTAGCGTGGCTCAAATGAGGTTGAGGGGCATGAAGCCGGCACTGATTGAACGCTGCGTTTGCATGACGTAACAACCTCACTTGAGCGAGTGTCGACACAGTTTAAGTGATTTTACAGTTAATAGAAATAAGAGGATTTTTGGTATTTTCTGTAAAATCCATTTCTTGTAAACTTCAACGGGGGATACAGGAAACCATAGATGTATGCTCAATTACACCAGGATGCTGACACTAAGAATTATACTTAAAAAAAAATGTCTGCTCCACCCCTGTAGACTCTGGACTAAGCCAATTAGTGAAAAAGCAGTAGGAGAAGCTATACAATAGCTATTTTTTTATTTTAATCGTATGAACGTAAACCTTACCATCATAAAAAAATAAACACTAGTCAATAGACAATGATTGAAAAATATCAAAAGGATAAAAATTTAAGTTGAATATCAAGATTTTCTATATATGCAATAGCATTATCATTTACAGTATAGAAATCATTCTTGTCACCATGGCAGGATCTCAGGGGACACTCCTCAACAATGTGCTGGATAGTTTGATAATCTGCTCCACAGTCACAGATCGGAGAGTCAAATTTTCTCCAGTTATACATAAGAACTGCACAGACGCCAAAGTTTGTTCTGATACGATTTAGAGTAACCCATGTTTTCCTTGGTGGATTGAAGCCTGGTGGAGGGTTTTGTAAGTTAAGGAACAATTGGGGATCACCGTCTACTACACGTCTAGCTAATAACTGTACAGTAGGACAGAGTAGGAAGCAATTGGCCACAATGGAAGAAACACATCGTGAGGGACTATAAGGCCTAAGCTACACGGCGAGAAAAATGGTGCAAGTGGAGTGCGATAAAACGACCAATTTTAGCCTGTGTGTCAGCGCACATGAACGATTATTTTCTCAGCCCTAATCGGACCGAAAAAACAATCGCAGCATGCTGCGATTGTAATGCGAGGCTCTTTCTCTCGCACCCATTCAAGTGTATGGGGCGAGAGAAAAATCGCACTGCACTCGCGGTACACCGGTGTACCACGCGTGCAGAGCGAGAATCGCAATAGCCGGCTACAGAGGAGAGAGGGAGATAAATCCCTCCCTCCTCACCTTAGTGCCGGCCCGCCCCCAGCAGCTGAGGTCCGCTCACACAGTCGAACCTCAGTCGCAGAGACACTTGCCTTAGGGTGGGTGTTGTGTCCTCCAATTATGGCTACGAAAAAGGGATTTTATGGTAAGCCCCAAAAATCCTCTTTTCTTGGATGCTTCATTGAAGGGAAACAGATAACTATGAGATGTCCCAAGGGTTGGAAACAGAAGAGTGCCAAAACAGGAAAGCTAAAATGTTATTAAAGCAGATCTCTTAATGTGTAACCCATGTGACTGCTGCTTGCAGCGCCACTCTATCAAAACTTATGTAGGTAAAAACTTTTTCGAAGTTTGAGAACATATGTAGGAGGACCAAGTGTTACCTTACAAAGCTGCACAACAGTCGCCTGATGGCGATTGGTCCAGCAGGCCCTCACTTTCTGTGTGAGCCTTAACCCTCACTTCAATCAATGGCAAAATATATCCAGCGAGCGATGGAAGCTTAAGCGCTGGAGAAACCTTTACAAGATCCTTTTGGAAGGACAGGCAGAGAATCTGAACATCTGAATGATGCCGTCACTGATGGACATATTAGATAAAAGAGAGAGAGAATGAAAGTAGAACAATCATCTGATTATGGTTGTAAGATACCCTGATGAGAAAGGATGGTACTGGATGGAAACCATTTTTTCCTTAAGAAATACAAGGAAAGGAGAGTGACAGAAGAGAGTCGCTAGCTAGTCTAATCAACGTAATTGTTAGCAGGAAGCAACCTACCAGGAGAGCAAGAGCGTGAAGATGTCCCAGATCATATCAAAGGTAGAGGCTATTAATGCATCAAGAGACAGGATGAGATCCCAAGAATCCAAGGTGGGCTGGTAAAAGGAACCGAGTGAACCACACCTTGGAAGAAAGACCTAATTAGGGGTCTTGAAGCAAGTTGGTTCTAAAGAGAAGTAGACAAGACAGAAACATGTCCCTTGAGGGAACTCAGAGTGAGGCTAAGACCCCTCTTTGCGTTCAGCTACTTGCAGGTCTAAACGCACGTTTTTGCCTTAATTTTTTTTTAACTTCGTTTTATTAACAGTTTCAAACATGGTATAGCTGACATTTACAATGTGAGAAATAGCTCAGTACATGGATAGTGCTATACGTTCACAACACTGAAGAATCATATAGAGTCCATAGTATCTGTTGTACTCAAGATAAAATAGTATTATCCATTCTTCTTATCACTTGCATATATATAAAGTTTTATATTAAGCATAAGAACTGCTCTAACGATCAGCATGACCATATTTTAAGAAACAGGGTAGAAAAGGGAATAAAAAGGTGAAAAAGAAAGAACAACAACAGCTACATTGCATCACCTTACCGCAAGATACCGTAGGATAGCTTCCATCTCTCAACATCTAATGGGAACCACCTCTATTCGCATAGATTCCTCTAAGCCTCTGTAAGTGTATCTGGAGAAGAGTTCCATAGACCCCAAATTTTGTTACATTTTTCCGGGCACCCCCTGTTGTAGTATACCACCCGCTCATAGACTATAGTTGCATTGACTAATTTAACCCAGGACCGCACAGTTGGACTCGAATCCCCCATCCACCGCAAGGCTATTACTTTTCTAGCCAAAAATAATGCCCCTCTGAGGAATGTTATCATATAATGATCCCAGGACTCTTCCTCCATTACCCTAAATAGGCATATCAATGGGTCGCATGAAACAGGAATTGACACAATCAATGATAGCAGGGATGTCACTCTCCTCCAATACGAGGATATATTAGGACAGCTCCAGATCATATGTATGAAATTTGCCCCTGAGAGATGACACCTCGGGCACTCCGATGTGCGAGAACGGCCCATACTAAATAATCGAGTTGGAGTAAGGTGCGCTTGGTGAACAATGTAACATTGAATCAACTTATTATTAACTGATGGGGATACCGCAGTCGGAGATTCCAATATCTCTTCCCATTCCTCTCCCTGTAGAGAGGGAATTAGAGATCTCCATCTATCCTGGGCTGGCAAGGGGTCCGACTCCACCCCCACCGACAACAGGTAAGTATATATGGCTGAGATTAAACCCCGAGGTCCCTGTGATTTTAGGATACCTATCATCGGGAGTGTTGATATCAGTTTCCCCGTTCCAATTTTCTGCATATGGGACTGAATCGCTGTACGAATCTGCAGGTATCTAAAAAATTGCGACCTTGGGATATTACATTCAGTTTGGATCTGGTCAAAGGATTTGAAGGTTGTGGTTCCCGGGGCATATAGATCACCCAGTGTAATGACATTGTGAGTGATCCAAAATTGTGCTGAGGGGTGATCTCTCAGAGTATGGAAGTGGCTATTCCCCCATAGTGGGAGTTCTGCCACCACTCCCTCAAAATGTGCCACTCTCTTAGCTTGTCGCCAGACCAATCTTGCCAGCTTGAGGAGGGGTAGTTGCCGTGATATTCTCAGTCCATCTGATTCCAAAAAACCCACGAAACAGTCAGTCCCGGCCGTGTGTGCCAAGTGACTCTCGGAGTTCGGCAGTTGACAACCAGGCATCCAGGCCACTAGTGCTTTAAGCTGCCCCGCCAGATAGTACAGGAAGAACTCCGGCAAAGCCATCCCTCCCAGTCTCTTGGATCTCTGTAAAATGGATAACCGGAGTTTGGGTCTGGATCTCCCCCATATGAAAGAAGTAGTAAGGGAGTTCAGCGTAGAGAAGAAGGATTTGGGTACTGATACTGCACTATGTTGTAGTGTGTAACTGAGTTTTGGAAGTAATATCATTTTGATTAAGTTTATTCTGCCAACTACCGACTGGGGTAACTTGCTCCACGAGTTATATTTAAGTTTGACGTGTTCCAGGAGTGGTGTTATACACGTCTGATAGTCTAGTGTATGGTCCTTCTGTATGTGTATTCCCAGGTACTTGAAGCTAGTCACCACTTGCAGAGGTGACCTACCCTCCATTGAAGTTCTAGACCCCTGTGTTAATGGCATCAGAGCCGACTTATCCCAATTGATGTGCAGTCCCGAAAACTCCCCAAATGTATCTATAGTATCTATAACCACAGGCAAGGTCTCTTGTACTCTGTCCAAAAAGACAACCATGTCATCCGCATACAATCCTATTTGATCTGTGCGGTCGGCTATAGTGATTCCAGTGATCTGTGGATGAGAGCAGATTCTAATTGCCAAGGCTTCAATAACTAGTGCAAACAATGCTGGAGACAGAGGGCATCCCTGTCTCGTGCCCCGTCTCAGTGAGAAAGGTGCAGATATAATGCCATTGACTAGTACCCTGGCCATCGGGGACCTATATAATATATGAATCCAATTGCTGAATTTAGGCCCAAAGGCAAATCTCTGGAGGCAGGCAAACAAAAATGGCCATTCTACCGAGTCAAATGCCTTGGCCGCGTCCAGCGAGGCCAAGGCCCACTCATTTTCCTGGAACAATGTACTATATTGTACTATGGATTGGACCCGTCTTATATTTATCGAGGTGTTTTTTCCAGGCATAAATCATGTTTGATCTGGGTGAACTATACTCAATATAACTGAATTGAGCCTGGACGCCAATATTTTGGTAAAGATCTTATAATCCACATTGACTAGGGATATAGGGCGGTATGAGCTGCATTCGAATGGGTCTTTGCCCTCCTTCCTCAGCACAACTATGTGCGCTTCGTATAAGGAGGCAGGTAGAGAGTCACCGATTGAGAAATGAGAGAAAACCTCTAAAAGAATCGGGGCCAATACATCACAATATTTACTATAGAATTCTATGGGGAGACCGTCTGGACCCGGAGATTTCCCCCTAGCCATATCTGAGATGGCTGTAATCACTTCGTCCAGTGTGATGTCTGCCTCCAGAGACTCCCGTTGCGATCTGCTCAAAGTGGGAAACTCCAGATCCGATAGATATGCCCCACAGCTTTGAACTCCATGAGGGCTTCCAGAAGTATATAGGGTTTTATAATATTCATGGAAGCACTCCAAGATATCTTCAGGGGATGTGGCTGTGGAGCCGTCCGCCCTCCGTATACCTAGTATTGTATTTGAGGTGTTATGTTGCCGAACCATATATGCCAGTAATTTACTAGACTGGTTTCCAAGCTCAAAGTAAGATTGTCGAGTGAAGAACAGTTTGCGTTTGGACTTGGTCTCAGAGTGTTGCATATACAGCCTGTATGAATGCATCCAGGCTGCTCTGTTACCATCGGTTGGGGCTGTAATATATTCTGCCTCTAGATCCTTAAGTCTCCCCTCCACCATGTCATCCTCATTTCTAGTCGCTCTTTTAAGATATGTTATGGTTGAAGAAAGACACCCCCGTAGGTAAGCCTTGAGAGTATCCCACACCAAGTTAATATTCCAGGGTTTAGGGTGGATTTTTAGAAAATCTTCTATTTGGGTCCTATCGCTTTGATCAATTAATTTCAACCAAAAGGGGATTAACCTCCAAAAGGGTTTGCTAACATTTTGATTAGTCTTAAGAGTGAGGATCACTGGGCTATGATCTGATATGCCCCTGACCCCGTGTACCACATCATCCACCCAGGTCGCGACGTTGCTTGACCCAAAAATATAATCCAGTCTGGACAGCGTACGTCTAGTGGAGGAGTGACATGTGTATTCTCGAGTGTTAGGGTGTCGGAGTCGCCAAAGGTCTATCCACCCGCCTCCCTCCTCGCATTGCTGTAAGTCAGTCGAATCCGGGGTCGATTGTTGTCTCCCCCCATCTACCCGAAACCTGTCCTGCTCCTCATTCATCACAAGGTTAAAATCCCCCATGCATAACACATATGCATCTGGGTAGCTGAGGGCAAAGCTCAGTGCCTGTTTAAGAACGGAAACGCGAGCCGGTGGGGGGTTATAAATGCTTAGTAGCACATAATCTCTAGAATCTATAGACGCTTATATAAACACAAACCGCCCCTCCGGGTCACGCCTTACCACCTTTGCTTCCCATCGTATGTTTTTATGGACCAATATAGAGACTCCTCTGGAGTAGGTGGTGTGGAACGCATGCGTCGACCATTGTACCCATGGTTTGTTTACTAGTCTGGCTGTGTCTCGTGTAAGGTGAGTTTCTACTAGTGCCACCAGCTGAGCCCTGATTTGCTTAATTTGGGAAAATCCCTTGATACGTTTTTTGGGCGACTTAAGGCCTCTGACATTCCAGGTCATAACTATCATCTCTGACCCCATATCATATAAATCTGTTTATAGAACCAGGATCCAAAGTAGATGTGGTTAACCCACCAATAGTTTTAAGCCTATCTCTGCAAAGAAATAAAGTTAATGCAATAGCAGCTGTAAACATAGAAAAACAATATCGAACTTCAGGACCTTTCCGATAAGTCCTGTAAAACATTTCAAACATCAATGGGGATACCACCACTGAATGCAGTGTCCTGGTATAGGTGGTATTAGAGTGCACAAAATAGGGCTCCCATCTCACAGGAACCAACTCCTGGCCAATTCCTCCATCACTCAAGGCACGGAGAAGTCTTGTCTTTCTCCAAAGGGGGCTTCAAGCTTTAATGGGAGATGAAGGGCACCAGGGGGCTCAGCAAATGTCACTTAGTAACGCCGAGGAGAACTCATTCCCAAGATTAGATTTCAGCCACTCCTCCAGGAACCGTTCCGGATGCTGACCCTCCGAGTGTTCTGGCAGTCCTATGATCCGTATATTGTTTCGACGCATGCGATTCTCCAGTTCATCTGCTTTCTGGCGCCATGCGTTTGTTGATCCGGCCATTGTAGTCATTTTAGTTTTAAGTGGTTTTATTTGATCTTCCAGTTCTGACACTCGCGTCTCAACTTCTGTTGTTCGGGCCCTCAGGGATTGCATGTCTTGACGCAAGCGGCCCACCTCTGAGTGTATCTCCTCAATCTTCCCTGTGAGGGAGCTATTGCTTGTAGAAATTGCTTGTAGAAGCTGTTCATACACCTGCCTCAGGGTTAAATCATCTTGATCTTCTGACCCGTCAGGCAATGGTGCTTGAGTGGTAGTTCTCCTGGCTTTAGTGGCATCTGCCTAACCACCCCTTGCGTACTCTTTATAGCTCCACTTTGTTTAGGGGGACTCATGTTGATTCACTGGGGGTTTGCCGCTTCTGCACCCCTCTCTTATCGTGCCCCCCGTGCGTCCAAATCCGTGCCTCTGCAATGTATATTTAATAATATGTCCGTCTCCACTTGCCCACCTCTTCCAGAGAGCCAGAAAACTGCAACTTTTATATTGTAAAATAATAATGAAGGGAGTCCCAGGGCAGCACAGCACTCAGGGTATATTTATCAGGATAATGCAGGCCTGCACAGTGTGGGGAGTTCAATATGTGTCTCTCCTATGTTTTCATGTGTCAGAGAGAGTCTGCAGGGCCTGTCTTTCAAGGCTCACACTCCAAACCCTCCAGCACCCTAGGGGTTAATGTCTCCTGCACAGCCGCCGGCTCTAAGGGTATGTGCGCACGTTGCTTTTTACCTGCTTTTTACCTGCTTTTTTGCTGCTTTTTCTTCTGCGCTGTTTAATGCCAAAATGGATGTGTTCTTCTATTCAAGCAAAGTCTATGGGAATTTGGGTTTCTTGTTCACACTATGTTGTTCAAAATGCTGCCTTTTTGTGGCAGAACTTTGGTCAAAAACTCAGCTTTGCAGTGCAAAACCCAAATGGCAAAAATAATTGACATGTTGCTTCTTTGAAAAGCTGAGTTTTTGTCCAAAGTTCTGCCACAAAAAGGCAGCATTTTGAACAACATAGTGTGAACAAGAAACCCAAATTCCCATAGACTTTGCTTGAATAGAAGAACACATCCATTTTGGCATTAAACAGCGCAGAAGAAAAAGCAGCAAAAAAGCAGGTAAAAAGCAACGTGCGCACATACCCCAAGTGTGCTGCTCACTGATTTCCAGATACACAGCTAAGGGGGAGATAACTCCCTGTGCTCACCGCTCCCGGGTCTTCCTCTGTGGGTATATGCCTGTTGCTCCTCTCCGCTCCTGGAGTCACACGCCGCTGCTCACCATGCAGCTGCAGGTCGCAGGGAAGATGGCCACCGCGTCCCACGCTCCAGCCCCAGGGGATTCAGTGATGTTGTGCAGGGCTCAGGGAGCAGCTCCAGTGGAACAGCCAGCCCCCAGACAATGCCTCTGCTCCTGGATCGTCCCTCAGGGTATGTTTCCTGCACTCCTCCTTGCTCTCTGCAGTCACACAGCGCCGCTCCCTGAAGGTGCCGGCCGTGGGGAAGATGGCTGCCTCTCCACGTGCTGCAGTCCCAGGAGATTAGTCTGCGCCTGCAGGATTAAAAGATAAATAGCACCGATGGGGACCGACAGTCTCCAGACGACATCCCTTGTCACAGCAGCTGGTGGGCAGGTTGTCGGATCAGGTACCGGGTGTTAAACGGCCAGGATGAAGTCAGGATTAGAGGAGCTCCTTCTCTGTGCGTCCTCTCTGGTAAGCTACATCGCTCCACCCCCCGTTTTTGCCTTAATTGATTTGACCAAAGTTGCCTTTTCCAGAAATTTAGCGCTGAAAACGCATGCGTATTTACCATGTTTTAGATGCGTTTTCAGCGCTTTTTACATGCTTTTTCACCTGTGTTTTGACAGATGCGTTTTGAACATCAAGACACTGCTAAATAAAGTTTAATCTGTCAAACACAATGAAAAAAAAGGAACACATATAGATTTTTAGAATTAATAAAGAAAATAGAAATATTGAATAAAATTATAGCGGTAATATACTATTTATTGCAAAAATTGCAATAAATTATAATTTTTTTATAATTTAATTGTCGGACAATGTGTGTGTGTAAAGGGACATATGAAATCATTATTTTAATGTCCAAAAAGCATGCGTTTTGGTAGTCCAAAACGCATGTTTTCTGCACATAAAAAACAGGTAAAACGCAGGAATTTGAAGGTATCTTGGTTTTTGCCATTTGTCATTGACTTCAATGTTAATAAAACGCACCCCCAAAATGGCAAAAACAACCATGGACGGATATAGCCGTCATGGAGCGTGTCCCGTTAAGCCCCGCCCCCTGCCGCGGGCAGGCGGCGGCGGTCGGCACACATATCAGCTGTTTTCAACAGCTGACATGTGTGCCTGCTAGCCGCGGGTGGAATCGCTTCCACCCGCGGCCATTAACCCCTTAAATCTTGCTGCCAAAGTCTGGCAGCAAGATCTAAATGCGGCGGCCATGTTTTTTACTTACCACCGCCCCCACCGGAAGTCACGTGCGTTATCACGTGACTATCGGTGGTTGCCATCGTAGCACATGGTCATGTGATGATCCCTGCAGCTATGATGTTTCACTTTCGTTTTCCCTCGGCCGAGAGTAGAGGGAAAAACAAAGTGACTGAATCTGCTGTTTACAGCTGTATAGCTGTGATCAGCAGATAGATAATAGCGATCGGATTGCTGATCGCGATAGCCACCTAGGGGGACTAGTAAAATAAAAAGAAAAGTAAAAATAAAAAAGTTTTAAAAAATAAAAAAAAAAACCCTAAAAGTTCAAATCACTCTCCTTTCCCCCCATTGAAAATTAAAGGGTTAAAAAAGAAATAAATATACACATATTTGGTATTGCCGCGTTCAGAAATGCCCGATCTATCAAAATATAAAATCAATTAATCTGATTGGTAAACGGCGTAGTGGCAAAAAAATTCCAAACGCCAAAATTACGTTTTTTGGTCGCCGCAAGTTTTACGCAAAATGCAATAACAGGCGATCAAAACGTAGCATCTGCGCAAAAATGGTACCATTATAAACGTCAGCTCAAGACGCAAAAAACAAGCCATTTCTGAGCCATAGATCCCAAAAAATAAGAACGTTACGTGTTTCGGAAAATGGCGCAAAACGTGCGCCACTTTTATTGGACAAACTTGTGAATTTTTTTTAACCCCTTAGATACAAGTAAACCTATACATGTTTGGTGTCTACAAACTCGCACCGACCTCAGGCATCATACCCACATATCTGTTTTACCATATAGTGAACACCGTGAATAAAACATCCCAAAAACTATTGTGCCATCACACTTTTTTTGCAATTTTTCCGCATTTGGAATTTTTTTTTCTGTTTTCCAGTACACCATATGGTAAAACTTATGGTTTCATTTAAAAGTACAACTTGTCCCGCAAAAAACAAGCCCTCATATGGCAAGATTGACGGAAAAGTAAAAAAGTTACGGCTCTCGGAAGAAGGGGAGCAAAAAAACAAAAACGCAAAAACGGAAAGTGCCCAGGGGCTGAAGGGGTTAAACGCAGCGTTTAGAAACGCAAAGTGCGGTCTAGAAATCCACATTTTCCATAGACTTTGCTGTGAAATCAAAACGCATGCCTTTTGGCATGAAAAAGGTTCTTCTCAAAACGGACCTAAAAAGCACCTGAAACGCAGGTGGAAACGCAAAGTGGGGTCTTAGCCTAAGGCTGAATTCAATACCTGGCTGCAAGAATACTTGAAGGGCAGAGGCGACATGGTTGGATTACCTCATACATGACTCATGTTTATGATAAATTTGATAAATTTACTATAGTAAAATGGTAACATCATGCTTTTAATCATTGTGATGCAATAATCAAGCTGTTTAGATAGAACATAAAATATATGTATTGAACTACAAGTTTAGAACACAAAAAAACTTTAATAAATTGTAAATATGCAATACATTATGCAGTAAGTGAGGAAAAAAGTTTTCAACAAAAATGTATTGAATGACATTTGTGCAGTCAATGAAATTGTTCTCACAAATAGTATCACCTCTATCAGATCCTCCTTCATAGATGACCTCAAATCTGACCTATTTATTTTAAGGCTAGAGAACAACCTTTCTGCACCAACTTGGGTTGGTGCCAAAGCGGTAACCACATGGGCAACATCTTTAACAATTCCAGGGTATAAAGGAATTGCCTCGTGCACAGTCAGTTTTGATGAACGGTTAAACTCTTCTACTTCTTTGAGAGCAAGTGAAAAATTTAGCTGAAAAATGGTCAATCTGCTTTGGGAGTTGCATCTTTTTCCCTGTGGCAATGCTTTGCTGCTCCACGTCATCAAAATACTTTTCAAAATTAAACTCCTCATCTGATGAGGCCGAAGATATGGCAGCAGTAGCCCTGCATGACACAACTCCTCATCTGATGAGGCTGAAGATAAAACAGCAGTAGCACTAGCAGGATCCAAGTCAATTTGCTCTTGGTAGTCCTGTAGCCCACTCATCCTAACCGGAGTTGTGGAGTCGAAGTTGGAGTCGGAAATAGTGAAATTGAGGAGTCAGAGGTTTGGATACAAAATAACTATAAAAGGCCTTCCAAACATGAAGATAGGAACTTGACAAGGAGGTCATACATACTCTTGTCTTAGAATGGTGAAAGATAACTGAAGACTTCAGAACTGAGTCTTCAACAGCCATTGCATTAAAGTGAGCATCTGCAAATATAAGTGTACCAGTGGATACTGGGACATACTTCTAGACGTCTTCACAGAACGTCTGTGAGACAATTTATTACCTCTGCGTACCAGGATCTTATGCACCAGTCCAGGGCCCTGAGAACAATGGGAACTCGTTCCGACATGATTTTTTTTAGCAATCTGGTTGAGTCTAAATGGCATCAGGTCAACAGCCTGGGATCTCTACTAGAGACAAATGTGGAGGAAGACATCCAGGTGAAGAGACACTTTACCACGTTTACCTCTTCTTGACAAAGGAAATCCGCAGCCCATTAGTCCACTTCCGGTATATAGAACTCTAAAGGCCACGTCTCACTAAGCGACATCGCTAGCGACATTGCTGCTGAGTCACGGTTTTTGTGACACAACAGCGATCTTTCTTGCGATGTCGCTGTGTGTGACATCTAGCAACGACCTGGCCCCTGCTGTGAGGTTGCAGGTCGTTGCTGAATGTCCTGGACCATTTTTTGGTTGTTGCTCTCCCGCTGTGAAGCACACATCGCTGGGAGCCGGCTTCTGCGGACGCTGGTAACCATTGTACACATCGGGTAAACAAGCAAAGGCTTTGCTTGGTTACCCGATATTTACCTTGGTTACCAGCGCCCGCAGCTTCTAGAAGCCGGCTCCCTGCTCCCTGCACACGTAGCCAAGGTACACATCAGGTTACTAAGCAAAGCGCTTTGCTTAGTAACCCGATGTGTACTATGGTTACCAAGCACAGCGTCGTTACAAGGGTGGCTGGTGGCTGATCTCTGATCGCTGTGGAGATCTGCCTGTTTGACAGCTCACCAGCGACCATGTAGCAACGCTCCAGCGATCTCTGCCAGGTAAGATCGCTGGAGCGTCGCTAAGTGTGACGGTACCTTCAGAATGCTGAAATTCTTTTTTATGCTAAGTCAAGAATCTGAGAAATCTTTGCAATGGCTACACTACTTGTCATTCCACTCTATGGTTGATCTAATGTCATGGCATTCATGTCAATGGAGAAAGGACAGATTAATGACCCTGCACTCTGTTGAGGGCTTTGTGATTCAAACAGTGCCCCTGGGTTAGAGCTGTTCTTATGCTCAATATAAAATTAGATATATATGCAAATGATAAGAAGTATGGATAATAACATTGTTCTATCTTAAGTGCTAAAGATATTATGGACTTTATATGACTGCTCATTGTTATATTCAAATATTACTGAGCTATTTTAATATGGCAAATGTCAGTTGTACCATGTTTGAAATTGTTAATAAAACGAAGTTAAAAAAAAACCCCAGTGCCCCTAGACAGTGGACTTCTGGAAGACCGCTCCCCACAGAGAAGCCTGTTATATATTGTCATGATCTGCTAATGAATCCGAAGAAAAGAGCAGCTGAGACAAATGAGGGAGGACTACTGACACCACATCCGGGACTGCCTGATGCAGGGAAGTAGAGAATGGGGCATTCCAGTAAGAAAACATTTGTTTCCCAACAAGAACAGAGGACAAGCTGCAGGGAATTTAGCAAAGCCATTCTCCTCAATGGATGCCACCATATTACCCAAGATGCTTATGCAGAAGTGGAGGGAAGTGGGATGCTTATGGGAAGGAATGTCGGTTGAAAAGCAGTCATCTTGTCCTCTGGAAGGCAACTTTAGCCTGAACCACATCCCTAACTGCATTCCCAGAAAAACGATATATTCAACATGAATCCGAGAAAACTTTGATTAGTTGACAATCCTTCTAAAGTGAGAATATGTGTCCAGGGTCATCTGCAGAGTCAAATTTCTCTAAGTTAGAAGGAGCTTTGATATAAACGTCATCCAGGTAGGGTGGTAGGGACCACGATTCAGCTGACAAGAGTGCCTTGGCAGCAGCCATGATGTTCTAAACACCCTTGGGAGCCATGGCCATTCTAAAGGGGAGAGACACAGACTGAAAGTGAAGTATATAGAGTAGAATCTGGCTCACAAATAGGTTAGGTGCCTCCGAGAAAAAAGTCAAATATATAGGAAAAGTCAGCCCGAGCTGACTTTTCCTATATAACAGACTGAAAGTGAGACTGATGTACTACAAAACAAATGTATTTCTGATGAGCTGGAAAAAGGGAATGTGGAGATAGGCATCTTGGATGTCCACTGTATAGAAATTCCCCAAGTTTCGTGGAGGCTACAACAGAACGAAGAGACTCAATTCTGAAGTAACATAGTCTTGATCCTTTGTTCAAAGGATCAGGTTCAGGATGGGCCCTCTTTTCAAAGGTGTGAATAAAAACCTATAAAGTGCTGAGGAAGGAGAGCAGTAACGCCTGATCAGAGAAGGGAGGAGATGGTCTGGAAAAAAAACAGAAACTCAGGAGGGAGACCATAAAGGACAAGATCGAAAACAAAAAAAAAACACAGGAGAAAAAAAGCAGACAATTTCATCATGTATCCTCTTTTGCCGGTCTGCTTTAGTAAAGGGTCGTGCAGATAAACACTGCTCATGAGGAGGAGGAGATGATCTCTCTGATCTAAGTGCCATTTACTTTAGTGTCCATGCTTCCTGGAAGAGAAGCAGATGCTCTGGAATTGAAACATTTGTCTGACTGGTCTCGTGGATGCCAGGATGAAACTGGCCTGTAGGAAGATCGCTTCATCTTTTGAGGGGCGAAGGCCTCTCTTGACGTATCAAAGATGATTTTATTCCAGCTTGATCACAAACAAGCAGGAATAATGAAAGGGAAGATTAATAAGGTCCAATAACTCAATTGTAGAAGCCTTGGAAATGATGACTTTGTGAAAGTGTACTGGCCAGGTAGATGCTGGGTACAGAGGCGGCTGAGTCTTCAACTTCAAAAGTAGACTTAACCAACAATTTCACTTGCCTATCCATGGGGTCCTTAAGAGAAGCCGTGTCCAACAGTGAGAGTAGTAGAGTCATGGTCTTCGATAACTGAAAGTCAGGACCTCTACCAAGGGAGGAGGGAACCAGGATGCGATCAGAAACACTGGAACAATAACATTTTTTTTACAACCTTGTTTGCAGACATGCCTGCAAGCCTGACCATTCTGAAGAACACAGTCTCTGCAGGAGAGGGACCCACTTCAATGACATTCAGGGACTGGTTTATTGGACTCATAAGACTGTCATACCATGTCTGTAGCTTGAGCACCTGGTGGGAATCCAGATCTGATTCTGAGTTGGAGTGATGATCCCTATTCCGGTAGTGAATCTAGGAGAGGGGGATGGAGATTGTGAGTGCCGACATGAGAGGATGGACACTGAGATGATGAAATTGCACAAAGCCACCTGGACCGGAGGCACAATAAGCCATGTTGGTGTGGAGTAGTTCGGGGTCAGACTATCTCTGGGTAGCGGACATAGTATAAGGTGGTATAGGAAATCACTCCATAATTGTGGCAAAGGTATGGACACATTGGTAAGGTTGAACACTTATAAGGACAGAGTAACAGCCCTGCTTGGAAGGGGCATGCTTTCGTTGCAGGCCCTGGAGTGTTCCTGAACCAGAGGAGCCTGGTGAGTGCAAGCAGTAGTCAACCTGATGGAAATTTTTGTTGCTGATTTAGGGTGTAGTCAATAGTGTGACCAGGTTTATTAGGGCAGGCTGATGAGTACAATCTTGACTTGGAGTGGGCATGTAAGAACTGAGAGCCCTAAAGAGAATGAAAAAAGTGATTGTAGGTTGAGGGGAGGGGCACTGCTCAGCTTGTGCGTGTGTCGACCATCTCTGCTGGCCATGGAAGATTCCTCTCATTAGGGCTCTTGAGTGGAGTAGTGATTTTTGCACTGCCGAGAGCATGCAAAGGTGTATGCCTTGGATAGTCAGTGTGCAGGGAAGATGTTGGCGCCGAGAAGGAAATGAAGCGTTTAGCACAGGCTAGAACGCCGGAAGAGAGCCTGTTCGCGACCCTCATAGAAGGGGAGAGGGGAGATATAGGAACTCAGATGGCCACTGGTTACCCATAGGCACAGGTGGCTTATAGGCGATAACTAGGCCGCAACTGAAGCTGGGTCCTAAATTAGAGTCCTTGCTCCAGCGGTAACTCAGAGGGCCACCAGAGGTTCCCTTAGGCAAACTGTTGAAGTCTGGGACTAAATTAGAGTTCTGATTCTGAAAAGGTACCAGAGAGTCTGGGGGGGGAGCACCGAGGGTACCAAAAAGGGCTGGAGAAACAGGAATCACCACAAGGGTTTAAAGTAAGGATTGACATATTCATAGAGAGAGAGTTATTGCCGCAAGTGTTGCCATCCTTGAAATTATTCCAGAAAATGAAGCATTTCTCCCAGAAAATTATTGCAATTACACATGTTTATTTCATTTGTGTGTATTTGAACACAAAAAAGGGAAAAAAGGCAAATTGGATATAATTTCACCCAAAACTCCAAAAATGGTCTGGACAAATTTGTGGGCACCCTCAACTTAACATTTGGTTGCACACCTTTTGGAAAAAATCAACAAGCTTCAAACCTCTCTATTGGAATTTTAGGGCGGCTTTGCACACTACGACATCGCAGGTGCGATGTCGGTGGGGTCATATCGAAAGTGACGCACATCTGGCGTCACTTGCGATGTCGTAGTGTGTAAATCCTAGATGATACGATGAACGAGCACAAAAGCGTCGTTATCGTATCATCGGTGCAGGCTCCGACATTTCCATAATGCCGGTGCCGCGACAGGTACGATGTTGTTCCTTATTCCTGCGGCAGCACACATCGCTGTGTGTGAAGCCGCAGGAACAAGGAACATCTCCTTACCTGCCGCCAGCGGCTATACGGAAGGAAGGAGGTGGGCGGGATGTTTACATCCTGCTCATCTCCGCCCCTCTGCCGCCATTGGCCGCCTGCTGTGTGACGTCACTGTGACGCCGCATGACCCGCCTCCTTAGGAAGGAGGCGGGTCGCCGGCCAGAGCGACGGTCGCAGGGCAGGTGAGTGCATGTGAAGCTGGCGTAGCGATAATTATCGCTACGCCAGCTATCACAAGATATCGTACCTGCGACGGGGGTGGGGACTATCGCGTGCGACATCGAAGCATCGGCTTGCGATGTCGCAACGTGCAAAGCCGCCCTTAGATCACTCTTCTTTTGAAAACGGCTCCTTGTCTCTCATATTTGAAGTCTGTCTTCTCCCAACAGCAGTCTTAAGATCTCGTCACAGGTTTTCAATAGGAGCCAAAAAACAAACAAAGAACATTTCTCTGACACCTCATTGGGGGACACAGGACCATGGGTGTTATGCTGCCTATCCATAGGAGGACACTAAGTAGATGCAAAAGCATAGCTCCTCCTCTGCAGTATACACCCCCTGGCAAGGGCCAGGCAAGCTCAGTTTTAGCTTAGTGTCTGTAGGAGGCACTTCCTTTCAAGGTTTGTTATTTTTTGAGGGCGACGGTCTCCTTTTGGGACCGATCTCCCACTACCATCAACGGGCGGGAACGTGAAGCGTTACCTACACGTACCCCCTCCCGCGACGCTGGATCCTGGGCTGGACGACGGGTTCCACAGACACCGATTTTCCAAAGCCCAGGGTAGAGGCCTGTGCCCTATAGCCCAATTCCTCAGCCCCTCTCTGCAGGCTCTGAGATGAAGATGGCACTGATTCCTCAGCCCCTCTCCGCAGGCTCTGAGATGAAGATGGCACTGATTCCTCAGCCCCTCTCTGCAGGCTCTGAGTTGAATATGACAACGACACAGCAAGCTGGCTCTGCTATTTTCACTGCCTGGAAAGCAGTGTTTTAAGGTGAGATCCCCCCTGACTGGTTTCCCAGGCAAAGGGAGAAAGGACGCTGCAGAGAAGTTTCCCAGGCCATTTACAGTATTTATGTGCAAGGAGCAAGGATCCTGCACACACAGTGTTAACTTTCTCTAGTTTGCTGGCTGGGGGGAAGTTCTGCAGAAAGTCTTGCAGATAACTTCCAGGCAGGGCAGGGGGAGGACCCAGGGCTCAGGGACTCATGCTGTGTATTATCTGCTCTGTTTATTTGCTCCAGCAAAAGCCAGCTGATAACCACCAGTGACAAGCTGTGTGCTGACTGTAGAGAGAGGGAGGAAAACTCAGAAGCTCCCTTCCCGCCGTTTTTTTTTTTTTTTTTTACTACCCACAGCAGGGGGGGCACACTGACTCATCTTCCCGCTCTTTTAGCGCTAAACCCCGCCCCCCCACGGCCGCGATATGCCCCGCCCCCCAGGGAAGCGTGCGTGATCTTCTTAGAGCTTAAGCCTTCCTGAGGACAGGGTCATCGGCTGATTCTGGTGAGGTGCTTGCTATCAATTGTAGCTCTGCTGAGCATTGCTCCCCCTCATGGCATACTCCTATTAGGAACATGCAGAATTCAAAAGGCACTAAGAGGGCTAAGTCTCACATAGTCTATTATTCACCCTGCACTGCCTGCCACGCTGAGCTACCACGTAAACACACCTCTTCTCTCTGTGAGTCCTGTGCCCCTATAGCCCCCCAAGACCCCCCTGCCACCACTGCCGCAACCGGCAGCCCAGAGCCTAGGGCCACCAGCCCACCGGAATGGGCACAGTTTCTGTCTCAATCCATGGAAAAACTGTAACAGAACCTGGTTCTGGCTATGCAATGTCGTCCTCCACACCCTTCTGGGTCCCTGGACGGAACGCAGCCTGAGGATACCCCTATGGAGGATCCTTCTGAGGTAATCTGGGCACATGCTTCACCGGTTGCAGGGATCAGGAAAAGAGCACACGGCCGGGTGTCTCCAGCGGGCTCTCCCTCGGGAGCACACAGGGCACTCTCTCCCACACGCTCCACGGCTTCTGAAGAGCTGGAGGAGGGAGAATGCTGTTTGTACCAGGAGGATTCCTTGGTTTCATCACCCCCAGATGATCAAACTGCAATAGACTCCCTTATAGCAGCAATCAACCAAACTCTGCATGTGGAGGATCCTCCATCCACTACCACTGACCATGCGGTCTTCTTTAAGAGGGCAAGGAAACCCCAAAAGGTTTTCGCTGATCACCCTGAGTTTCAGGATATCCTCACAAAGCAAAGGGAGAAGCCTGACAGGCGCTTCGGTAACCGAAAACTCATGGACTCCCGGTACCCTTTTGCCTCACCTGCCCCTAAGGGCTGGGCCGATCCGCCCTCGGTCGATTCCCCCCCCGGTCTCCCGCCTTACCACAAAGACACTCCTGTCTTTACCCGATGGTTCTTCCATTAAGGACCCGACAGACAGACAGGTGGAGCACCTCGCCCGCTCTGCTTTTGAGGCTGCGGATTCCCCCCTCTCGCCCTCCTTTGCCTCTGTGTGGGTCACAAAGGCGATCTCGGTCTGGGCAGAATCCCTTAACACTTCGCTTGAGGAATCCCAGTTCACTCACAACTTCACAGAGGTAACAGCTCAAATTGCCGCTGCGGCGGAGTACCTCATCCAGGCCTCCATGGACGCTGCTACTTGCGCAGCGTTTGCCGCCTCAAATACCATAGCCATCCGTAGAGCTCTCTGGCTCCGACAATGGCGAGCGGACTCTGCCTCCAAGAAGTCTCTCACGGGCCTTCCTTTTTTTCCAGACCGATTGCTTGGCGAACGTCTGGACAAGCTCATTTCTGACGCCACGGGAGGAAAGAGTACCTCCCCAGCTGAAGTCCAGGACGTCCTTCACCAGACGTCCACAGTCCTCGTTCCGCTCCTTTCGGAACTCATTTGGTTGGTCGACATCCCGTGCTGTCCCCGCCACCAGCCGCGGACTACGCAGGGACCGACCTTCTCAGCTCTCCCCAAAAGCCACTTCGTCATGGCAGCCTAGACCGAAACAGTCCAGGACTAGGGAGACTCGGCCACGACGTTTTCCCCCCTCATGACTCCTTCGGCGCCCCGGAAGATACACTCATTCTAGGAGGTTGACTGCGGCTCTTTCAACACATCTGGGCTGCTGCCTCAGACGACAAATGGGTGCGAGACCTTGTGTCTTCCGGTTACCACATAGAATTTCGGACCCGACCCCCGAGTCGGTTCTTTCTCTCAAACCCCCCAAAGACTCGAAAACGACGCAAAGCTTTTTTCTCAGCAATCCACTCGCTCCAAACAGCAGGAATGATAATACCTGTCCCAGTCGACGAGAAGTTCGGGGTTTGTTTTTATTCCAACCTCTTTGTGGTCCCAAAAAGGATGGGTCAGTTCGACCCATCCTGGACCTCAAACACCTAAACAAACATGTGCACGTACGGAGATTCAGAATGGAGTCCCTAAGGTCCATTATTGCATCCATGGTCGAAGGGGAATTCCTCGCCTCCATAGACATCAAGGACGCGTACCTGCACATACCCATCGCCCCAGATCACCAAAAGTTCCTACGCTTCGCAATTCAGGACTCCCACTTTCAATTCGTAGCTCCTCCTTCCGCGACTGCTCAACCAGCGTACAAATCACTGTGGACACCCTTTCCCGCTTAGGGTGGCTAGTGAATCTGGACAAATCATCCCCGATCCCATCACGATCCATCACCTTCCTATGCATGTCCCTAGACACCCGTCGGGGCTTGATCCTTCTCCTCAGGACAAGGCGTTCGCTCTTCAATGAGCGGTACGCTGCCTTCTACGTCCTCCGTCTCGCTCCATTCGATTCAGTATGAAAGTGTTCGGCAGGATGGTGGCGGCTATGGAAGCAGTACCCTTTGCTCAACTGCACCTCCGCCCACTACAGCTAGCCCTTCTAGCGGCCTGGGACAAGAGCCCCTTCTCCCTGGACAGACATCTTCACCTGACGCCTTCAGTCAGGTACGCACTCCGCTGGTGGCTTCGGTCCTCATCCCTATCGAAGGGGAGATCTTTTCTCCCAGTGAACTGGCTGGTCCTGACCACGGACGCCAGCCTCCTTGGCTGGGGAGCAGTGTACCTGCACCACACTGCTCACGGACGTTGGACGCCCCAGGAGTCCTTCCTCCCCATCAACATCCTGGAACTCCGCGCGATCTTCCTCGCGCTCAGAGCGTTCAGCCCTCTGCTAGAGGGTCATCAGATTCGAGTCCAATCGGACAATGCGACAGCTGTAGCCTATATCAATCGGCAGGGGGGCACCCGCAGAAAAGCGGCTTATCTCGAGGCCCACACGATCCTCAGCTGGGCCGAATCGACGGGATCAGTGATATCAGCGGTACACATACCGGGGGTAGAGAACTGGGCAGCAGACTTTCTGAGTCGCCAAGGCCTGGCTGCCGGAGAATGGTCCCTCCACCCAGATGTGTTTCTACACATCTGCACTCGCTGGGGCACACCAGACGTGGATCTAATGGCCTCAAGGTTGAATGCAAAGGTACCCGCGTTCATAGCCAGGTCACGTGACCCACAGTCCATCGGCGCGGATGCTCTAGTCTGCTCCTGGCACCACTTCCGCCTGCCTTACATATTTCCACCTCTACCCCTGCTGCCGCGGGTAATCAGGAAGATCAAGGCAGAGGGAGTCCCGGTGATACTGATAGCACCGGACTGGCCCAGGCATGCCTGGTACGCCGAATTAGTACAAATGCTCACAGACGCACCGTGGCGCCTTCCAGACATCCCAGACTTGCTAACCCAAGGGCCCATTTCCCATCAGAACTCCAGAGCCCTGAAGCTGACGGCATGGCCATTGAGACCTGGATATTAACAAGAACGGGATTCTCCCCCGCGGTTATTGCCCCCATGATCTGCGCCCGAAAGCCTGCTTCATCCCGCATTTACCACCGTACGTGGAAAATCTTCATTTCATGGTGCAGGGAAACTAACGTCCAGCCTATGCCTCTGGCCATCCCCAGAATTCTCGATTTTCTACAGGCTGGTTTGCAAGCGGGGTTGGCTCTCAGTTCCCTTAAAGGGCAGGTCTCAGCGCTCTCAATCTACCAATGCCGCCTGGCTCAAAAACCGCAAGTCAAGACCTTCCTCCAGGGCGTTTCCCATCTAGTTCCCCCGTACAAACAGCCGCTGGAACCAAGGGACCTCAACCTCGTTCTGGATGGTCTCCAGAGGTCTCCCTTTGAACCTCTCAAGGAATCCTCCCTTGCTCTTCTGTCCTGGAAGGTAACATTCTTAGTGGCAATTACGTCCATCAGACGGGTTTCGGAGCTGGCAGCACTCTCTTGCCACGAGCCTTTTCTGATCTTTCACCAGGACAAGGTGGTTCTGCGCCCCCTTCCGGATTTCCTTCCAAAGGTTCTTACCCCGTTTCATTTGAACGAGGACATTGTTCTACCTTCCTTTTGTCCACACCCGGTTCATAGGGTGGAAAGGTCTCTGCATTTGTTAGACATCGTCAGAGCTCTCAGATATTACATATCCAGGACAGCCCCCTTTAGGAAAACGGACTCTTTGTTCGTCATTCCTGAGGGGCCTAAGAAGGGACAGGCAGCTTCAAAGGCGACGCTGGCTCGCTGGATTCGCTCTGCGATCCAGTAATTCTACCGCTTGCAACTCAAGCCCATTCCTAGTGGGCTGCGGGCTCATTCCACGCGAGCAGTTGGCGCTTTGTGGTCCATTCGGCATCAGGCTTCAGTGGAACAGGTGTGTAAGGCTGCGACCTGGTCTAGCCTACATACGTTTTCAAAGCATTACAGAGTCCATACCCAGGTTTCAGCTGAGGCAAATCTGGGTAGGAAAATTCTGCAAACGGCAGTAGAGCACCTCTCTCAGTAGGCGCTCCAGGCTGTCCGGGACTGGTTCCTAGTCCTTGGGTTATGTTGTCTTTTATGTTTCCCACCCATGGACTGCTTTAGGACGTCTCATGGTCCTGTGTCCCCCAGTGAGGCGTCAGAGAAAAACGGATTTTTGTGTACTCACCGTAAAATCGTTTTCTCTTAGCCATCATTGGGGGACACAGCACCCACCCTGTTGCCCTGTTGGGCCTTGGTTCTCTCAGTACCTTATTTGGTTATGACTCTTCTTTTCTCATGTTCCTCTGTTGAGGTAAGTTTTTACTGTTTTTTTCTCCTACTGCTTGTGTACTAAAACTGAGCTTGCCTGGCCCGGCCAGGGGGTGTATACTGCAGAGGAGGAGCTATGCTTTTGCATCTACTTAGTGTCCTCCTATGGATAGGCAGCATAACACGCATGGTCCTGTGTCCCCCAATGATGGCTAAGAGAAAACGATTTTACGGTGAGTACACAAAAATCCGTTTTTAGTGAAAAGGCATTTTGTTGTAGAAGAATACAATGTGTGGAAAGCACCGAGCAGCATCAGAGTCAGTACATATATTTAATTTGTTTATCTATTTTTAAATGCAGGAAAAAATGATGGCTGGAAAATAATTGAAGAACGGGTGGGGAACGGGTTTAATGCAAGGAAGAGGATGCAAGAAAGGGCAACTCTTCCATTAAGGCTGGTTTCACATCTGCGTTTTTGTGCCGGTCGGCAAAAAAACGCAAAACGCATATTGCCGGATCCTGTTGAATTTGACTTGAACGCATGCAAACGCAAGTGTTATTTACTGGATCCTGTGACTTGCAGTTTATGAGGAGAGAAAGAGAGAGAGAGAGAGACTGCCGCAATGTACAGGATCTGGTGGCATGCAGTTTTTGAACGGAGGTGAAAAACGCAACATGTTGCGTTTTTGATAAAAAGTAAAAAAATGCAACTCACCGGATCCTGACACTACCGCACGAAAATGCATTCAAACGCATGTTGCAGCAAGTCCATTGACATTGCATTGAGCAGAGAACGGATCCAGTAACATGCGTTTTGCGTTTTTTTGCTGACCGGCAGAAAAACGCTGATGTGAAACCAGCCTAAGGCTGGAAACACATCTATGCGAGTAAAATCGGTCCGACTTCGCTGAAAAAAACTCGGCTGATTTTAGTTCACGTTAGGTCCGAGTGCAACGCAAGTGCGATGTTTTTTCTGAATAAATTAATGATTTTACTAGTGTGTGTAATGCGTGTGTAATTCGTGTGTAATGCGTATTTTTTACTATGTCATCTGCCATTCAGCTCTGCTACATGGCCGCTGACAGCAGACACAGACAGCCATGTAGCAGAGCTGAATGGCAGATGACAGCAGACACAGACAGAGCCGCACAATCAGAATGAACTCGGGTGAACTTCACCCGACTTCATTGTCATGCTGCGGCTCTGTCTGTGCCGCGTCCTGATTAGCGGTCACCAGTGAAGGATTCACCGGTGACCGCTAATCCCCTGAGTGACTGAAGTTAGCAGCCCTCTCTCATACTCACCGATCCCCGACGTCGCAGGGCAGGTGAGTGCATATGAAGCTAGCGTAGCGATAATGTTCGCTACGCCAGCTATAACCATGATATCGCAGCTGCGAAGGGGGCGGGGACTATCGCGCACGGCATCGCAGCATCGGCTTGCGATGTCGTAGTGTGCAAAGGGCCCCTTAGTGTCAGCTTTCTAGTGGCAGCAACATACACCCATGGTTTTCCTGGTCCCCCAATGAAGTAACCGAGAAATCCAATTTTTTTGTTGGGCTTGTACTAAATGTTAAAGGAGTACTGTCTGGGGAGATAAAAAATTCTTGTACTGTTCCTGCACACATACACTATAAAGATGAGATGCCCCATGTAGTTCTAATATCCTAATAATGGTAAGCTCACACGAGCGTATGACTCCCTCAATTATAGGATCGTATCACTCGGCACGGCCACACACTCTCCTGACATGAGTCGTTCGGCTGCACGTGTTTCTATGCAGCTGACACGCTCCTGTCCGAAGAGTGTGCTGCTGCGCTGGGTGATTCAATCCGATAGTCGTGTCATACGCTCGTGTGAGTTTAGCCTAACACTTGTAAGGCTGGAGTCACACTTGCGAGTGTAAAATCAGTCCAGAAAGTCGGACAATTTCTTCTCACATTTCATCAGTGTGCTGTCAGTTTGCTGTCAGTGTGCAATCAGTTTTTACCCTCAGCAGCTGCTACTCATGTACTCTTATGTACAGGAGCATTTACATTGTTCTCTGCTACATGATAGAAATCTATTGAGAAAAACGGATGTCACTAGGATGGTGTATGTGCCGTCCGTGTGACATCCGTTTTTTTTCACGCACTCATAGACTTACATTGAAGAGACCCGCGCGAGAAACTCACGAAAACGCAGCATGCTGCGATTTTTTTCTCAGTCCGATTTGGACTGAAAAAAAATTAGCAGATCTGAGCTGCCTCATTGATTAACATTGGTCCGAGTGCAATGCGAGATTTTCTCGCATTGCACTCGTGCGAGTTAATCGCAAGTGTGACTCCAGCCTAATTCAGTGTGAGAGGAGCTACTCTTAACCGCACCCCTCTCTCCTGTGGGATGCTATGTCACAGATTATGCAGCTCTGGGGCCAAGCCTCCTGTCCTCTGCAGAGAAGCAGCTATTATCAGGAGACCACCTGCTAGGCTGGAGCCATATTAGCATATGGCATGTGATGCGATATGCTAATGACCCTCGGCACCTGCTCTGCTGCGAGTGTGGTCTGAGTGTCATGTGACTGTGATCCAATTTTGCAATTGGATCACAGCTGTGTAGGAGAGAGAGGGATTAATCTCTCCATCTTCTCTAATGTCAGGCTATGCATATATATAGCACTACACTTGGATGTCATCCGAGTGCAGTCCGATTGTTCACTCGCACCCATAGACTTGCAAGGGTGCGAGTGATGAGTGACTCGCACACAATCATAGGATGCTGCAATGTTTTCCTCAGTCCTATTAGGGCTGAAGAAAAGCTTGTAGATCTGAGTCGCAGTATTGCCTTACATGGAGCCGTGCTAGTCATACACCAGTGTGACTCTGGCCTAACTCACAACACGTAGCTGCTCACTGATGTGTGACATAACGTTCCACAGGAGTAGGGGGGAGCAGTGAAGAGTAGCTCCTGTCTGGCATAGAAATACATGCAGCTGCACAACTCCTGTGGAGACTGACCGGCCATGCCGGGTTTTGTGATGGGTTCCTTGCACAAGTCACTCTGGAATCACATGCAAGTGTGACTCCAGCCTTATATGGATAAAAGAACTGCACTGGACGGCAAATCTTTATAGTACACGAGTGCAGGAACAGTACAAGTATTTTTTTTATATATCTTTCCGGAGTGCCTTTTTAGCTACAGTCATGTAGATACAGTGCTTTATCATTTTTTGCCATTGTGCGTATAGAAGCCTTTTAATGTATCACTATTGTTCTGTATTGATCAAATCTCTTGTTCTTTACATGGTAGTTTGGTGTGAAAAGATCAGAAATATTCTAATATGCGCTGGAAGTGCAAGGAATGAAGCTTTACTTGCTTTGATGGAAGATTACTTTGATGCTGTCATGGTACGTTTACTTCTTGAGGATGTACTTAATTGAGGATACAGCTTAAGTTGCAGTGTTTGATCCAGTGCTTTGAGACAAAGCCCTTAATGCAGGGGTCGGGAACCTATGGCTCGCGAGCCAGATATGGCTCTTTTGATGGCCGTATCTGGCTCGCAGACAGGGCTCCTACCTGTCTATGGGAAGGATCAGGGCCGGCGCCAGCACAATTGAGAGCAATAATGAGAGAGTGAGCGGCGGCTCTCTCTCTTATCATTCTCCCCGCTGTGACTGTCGGCGTTCTTCTGACAGCTCTGCAGCGAGCGCGGTGACGTCATCACTGCGCGCCTGCTGAGAGGTCAGAGCGAGCGACAGCAATGGACGATGCGCCGAGGAGACCGGATCAGCGGGGGAACGAGTGAGCGGCCCCTCTACTGACACTGGGCTCCCCTGACTCACAGGCCGGCCACTACACAGCGGCACTAGTACACATAGGGGCCCGGCAGCCGCTCTGCGTCTATGTGTAGTGCTGCTGTGTAGTGGCCGAACTGTGAGTCAGGGGAGCCCAGTGTCAGTAGAGGGGCCCCTGACCTGGAGAAGCCACCAGCCATGTCTGAGCTGCAGGAGTGCTAGTCCTGACCTGCACAGCAGACGGAATCTCCATCCTGCAGGACCTGCGATGATGTCACGCCCATGTGACTGTGTGGGAGGAGACACAGGAGGCCGGCAGAAAGCAAGATACTGAATCCTGAAGGAGATTTGGACACATGACTGGTAATAAGAAAAGAGGGGACATGAGGGGGAGGGGGCTGCATGGTGAGGGGCATATGAGGGCTGCAGACTGACAGAAGGATGTGAAGGGGTGCACAGTGTTTGAGAGGGGTAAGTTGGGGTACAGGCAGGGTGAGATATGTGAGCAGGGTGTGTGAGATATGGGGGTGTATTGTGTGTGATATGGGGGGTGCAGGCCGTATGGGGAGCAGTGTGTGTGATATGGGGGGTGCAGGCTGTATGGGGAGCAGGGTATGTGACATATGGGGGTGTAGTGTGTGAGATCTGGGGGGTGCAGGCTGTATGGGAAGCAGTGTGTGTGTGTGTGTGGGATATGGGGGGTGCAGGCCGTATGGGGAGCAGTGTGTGTGTGTGTGATATGGGGGGTGCAGGCTGTATGGGAAGCAGGGTGTGAGAGATATGGGGGTGTAGGCTGTATGGGAAGCAGGGTGTGTGAGATATGGGGGTGTAGTGTGTGTGATATGGGGGTGCAGGCTGTATGGGGAGCAGGGTATGCGACATATGGGGGTGTAGTGTGTGGGATATGGGGGGTGCAGGCTGTATGGGGAGCAGTGTGTGTGTGTGATATGGGGGGTGCAGACTGTATGGGGAGCAGTGTGTGTGTGTGATATGGGGGGGTGCAGGCTGTATGGGAAGCAGGGTATGTGACATATGGGGGTGTAGTGTGTGAGATCTGGGGGGTGCAGGCTGTATGGGAAGCAGTGTGTGTGTGTGTGGGATATGGGGGGTGCAGGCCGTATGGGGAGCACTGTGTGTGTGTGTGTGATATGGGGGGTGCAGGCTGTATGGGAAGCAGGGTGTGAGAGATATGGGGGTGTAGGCTGTATGGGAAGCAGGGTGTGTGAGATATGGGGGTGTAGTGTGTGTGATATGGGGGTGCAGGCTGTATGGGGAGCAGGGTATGCGACATATGGGGGTGTAGTGTGTGGGATATGGGGGGTGCAGGCTGTATGGGGAGCAGTGTGTGTGTGTGATATGGGGGGTGCAGGCTGTATGGGGAGCAGTGTGTGTGTGTGATATGGGGGGGTGCAGGCTGTATGGGAAGCAGGGTATGTGACATATGGGGGTGTAGTGTGTGAGATCTGGGGGGTGCAGGCTGTATGGGAAGCAGTGTGTGTGTGTGTGTGGGATATGGGGGGTGCAGGCCGTATGGGGAGCAGTGTGTGTGTGTGTGTGTGATATGGGGGGTGCAGGCTGTATGGGAAGCAGGGTGTGAGAGATATGGGGGTGCAGGCTGTATGGGGAGCAGGGTATGCGACATATGGGGGTGTAGTGTGTGGGATATGGGGGGTGCAGGCTGTATGGGGAGCAGTGTGTGTGTGTGATATGGGGGGTGCAGGCTGTATGGGGAGCAGTGTGTGTGTGTGATATGGGGGGGTGCAGGCTGTATGGGAAGCAGGGTATGTGACATATGGGGGTGTAGTGTGTGAGATCTGGGGGGTGCAGGCTGTATGGGAAGCAGTGTGTGTGTGTGTGTGTGTGTGTGGGATATGGGGGGTGCAGGCTGTATGGGGAGCAGTGTGTGTGTGTGATCTGGGGGGTGCAGGCTGTATGGGGAGCAGTGTGTGTGTGTGATCTGGGGGGTGCAGGCTGTATGGGAAGCAGTGTGTGTGTGTGGGATATGGGGGGTGCAGGCTGTATGGGGAGCAGTGTGTGTGTGTGGGATATGGGGGGTGCAGGCTGTATGGGGAGCAGTGTGTGTGTGGGATATGGGGGGTGCAGGCTGTATGGAAAGCAGTGTGTGTGTGTGGGATATGGGGGGTGCAGGCTGTATGGGGAGCAGTGTGTGTGTGTGGGATATGGGGGGTGCAGGCTGTATGGGGAGCAGTGTGTGTGTGGGATATGGGGGGTGCAGGCTGTATGGGGAGCAGTGTGTGTGTGTGTGATCTGGGGGGTGCAGGCTGTATGGGAAGCAGTGTGTGTGTGTGGGATATGGGGGGTGCAGGCTGTATGGGGAGCAGTGTGTGTGTGTGATATGGGGGGGTGCAGGCTGTATGGGAAGCAGGGTGTCTGGGCCACTGACAGATACAATTGCTCCAGCGGTCACTTAGTACACAAAGGAGTGTTCCTCTCTGCTGCACTAAGCCACCGCTGGACCTAAACAATAATTCGCTGTAAAATAATAAAATAGATAATTGACATAACTGACAATGCGTTGTGTGACATGTCCAATATTCCAGCTTCTTTCTTCTGCGAATGCCTCAAAGCTGGCATTCTCTCAACATCAGGTGGGAAGAATGCCAGCTTCCAGTCATGCGCAGGAAAAAGAAGAAGCCAGACTGCTGGACTGATGTCATGCATCGCAAGTTCACAATGTAAGTTATTTATTTGATTTTTTTACTGCTAATTACCATTGTTTCAGTCCAGTTGTGGCTTTATACAGCAGGGAGGAGCATTCCTTGCTGTACTAAGTGAACATTGGAGCGATTGATCTATCAATGGCCCTTTACACATATTGTACGGCTCTCGCGGAATTATATTTCAAAATATGTGGCGTTTACGGCTCTCTTAGCCAAAAAGGTTCCTGACCCCTGCCTTAATGGATCCAACAAGAAGTGTATATTTTGGCTTTTCTTATGTCCTAATGAGAAGCCTACAGTATATGAAAATAGCAGAAAAAATATTGGTCATGTTGTGGTTAATAAAAAACAAAGAATACTAAATAGGCACAAAAAGGCTAGAGAAATGGCACAAACAAAAAAAGCATTATTTGTATTGCATTTGATTGACTATTGGGTTGCAGCATTTATTTAAATAAATAAAATACAACAAAAACAGCATTTAACCTCTTAATGACCGCCAGTACGACTTTTAACAGCGGTCACTCACAGGCTTAATTTCTACGGCACTGAAGAATAAGAAGATCCTCCGGGTGACAGATTGGGGCCCATTATACCAGTGTCAATCGCGACAGTGTTATTAAAGAGGTTAAACAGGGGTTCAAAGACCCCCTATGGCATGATCGCCCCCCGTGATTATAATTGCAGGTGTTGATCATTGCCATGGTACCCTGGGGTCATCTGATGACCCCAGGGTACGGTTGCTTGTAAGCTACAGCTATGAGCTGGGTCTTAAGGCCCAGTCACACACAACGACTTACCAGTGATCCCAAAAACGATGCGACCTGATAGGGATCGCAGGTAAGTCGCTGGGAGGTCGCTGGTGAGATGTCACACCTTACCAACGATACAGGAACAATACAGGTTGCAGTAGCGACCTGTATAACGATCTCAGCAGTCACTGTGACCCTGTCACACAGTGTCAAACACAGCGATGTGTCCTGCCCAGCAGGACATCGCCTTTGAAGAAAATGGCCTGGACCATTCTGCAACGACTAGCGATCTCACAGCAGGGGCCTGATCGCTGGTAGGTGTCACACATAACGAGATCGCTAACGGGATTGCTACTGCGTCACAGAAACCGTGCCTCAGCTGCGATCTCGCTAGCGATCTCGTTATGTGTGACGGTACCTTTAAAGACTGTCAGTGAATCACTGGCAGATCTCATACAACAGCACATGAGACCAGTGATCAAAGTAAAGAAAAATCATGTTTCACAGTTGGACTAAGTGAAAAAGTAAAATAAATTTAAATAAAATGTGTAAAGAAGTGAAACTACACACAAAGCGCACACAAATAAGGAAAACCCGTTTCTCCACTAAAAGTGCAGCTTTTGTGTTAAAAGAGAAATAAACAAAGAAACCCACATAGTTATCATTGCTGCATCTGGAACGATCTGATATATAAAATTGTCACGTTACTTATTCTGCAATGCAAAGACTGTAAAAAAAAAAAAAAAACCCACACCTAAAATTGCATTATTCGTCATTCTGCATTTTGACACGCAAAAAAGCGATTACAGAGAAAGAAGCAATCAAAAAGTCATACATTTTTTTTTATATATATATATATATATATATATATATATATATATATATATATATATATATGCAGTATATAAGCAAAGAATGAAATTGCTATACTGTTCTGCAAAAAACAAGCCCTAGTATGGCTCATTCGAAAAAAAAGTTACAGCTCTCAGAATATGGTGATGCAAAATCAAATTATTTATTGTAAAATAATATAGCTTTTAGTGTGAAAAGGTAGGAAAGCATAAAAAAGCGATAAAAGTCTGGCATCGCTGTAACCGTATTGACCTAAAGAATAAATCGGTCTTATCATGTTTACCAGACTGGGAACCGTGCAAAACAAATTACCGTATTTTTCGGACTATAAGACGCACCGGACTATAAGACGCAGCCTGGTTTTAGAGGAGGAAAATAGGAAATTAAAACTTTAAGCAAAAAAATGTGGTCATGACACACTGTTATGGGGCGAGGATCTGCTGCTGACACTATTATGAGGGTAATGTCCCCAAATTCTCTACTAAGGTACCCCATTCTGGTAACTATCCTCCTGCCTTGTATATGATCCTGCTATAAACCCCTATCCTGCTCATATACCCCCATCCTGCTTATATACCAGCATCCTGCTCATATTCCCCCATCCTGTTCATATACCCCCATCCTATTGATATACCCCCCATCCATCCTGCTCATATTCCCCCATCCATCCTGCTCATATTCCCCCATCCATCCTGCTCATATTCCCCCATCCTGTTCATATACCCCCATCCTGTTCATATACCCCCATCCTGTTTATATACCCCCATCCTGTTCATATACACCCATCCATCCTGCTCATATACTCCCATCCTGTTCATATACCCCCATCCTGTTCATATTCCCCCATCCATCCTGTTCATATACTGCCATCCTGCTCATATACTCCCATCCTGTTCATATACCCCCATCCTGCTCATATACTCCCATCCTGCTATATGCCCCCATCGTGCTCATATACCATCCTGGTATATGGCCTGTATCCTATAGCGCAGAGAAAAAAAAACAAACGTTTATACTCACCTTTTCCTCACTCCCTGCAGCCGATCATCTTCCTCTCTGCACCACTGACCTGTGTGTGTGTATGTGTGTGTGTGGAGCCGTTCCCTTGCTGCATCGCGATGTCTTCCTGTCTGTGCCGATCAGCTGATTAGCACAGATCAGCTGACCGGCACAGACAGGAAGACATCGCGTGCTGCAGGGGGCGGCTCCACACACGGGAACGGGTGAGTGCACTGACTCACTGCACCCCGTGCTGATGATGACGCGCGGGGAGCAGTGAATACAGCTGCACATGATCACTCCAGGCTGTAATTGCCAGGGGTGATCATGCGGACTGGCTGTTTACTATGCGCGCGTCCCCACTCGTCCTCCCGCCCACCTGTCAGCGCCGGCTTCTGCGCTGAGAAATGGGCGGGAGGATGGGCGTGCATATGTAATGAGCGGGCCCACGTGGTCACAGCAGGCTGCTATAGCCTGCTCGTGCCCCCGATAACCCGCTCCACCGCAGCACCTCATTCCCCGCAGCCACAGTCAGACCATAAGACGCACCCCCAACTTTCCCCCAACATTTGGGGGGGAAAAAGTGCGTCTTATGGTCCGAAAAATACGGTATAACAAAATAAGTGAATTGCTGGTTTTTGTTCATTCTTCATATGTCCAGCAAAAAATAAGCTCTTATATAGACCTCCGCCAAAAAATAAAAAAGTTATAACTCTAACAGTATTGCGATGAAAAAACTATACAGTATATTATAAAAAAGCATTTTTACTGTGTGATAGAAGCAGAACATAAAAAAACGATATAAGGCTATGTGCCCACATTGCTTTTTTCTGTGCATGTTTAGGCAGTAAAAACACAACAGAAAAAACGAATTTTCAATTGAGTTTGCACATTTTTTCATATACGTTTTTCCATGGTTCTATTTGTGCTTTTTTTTAAGTCATGGCGACCGTGGGGGTTCATGCGCTGTACCCCAGCGATCGCTGCCGGGTCTCTGGCTGATGTTACAGCCGGGACTTGGCTGTCCCTGCTCGGAGTTTAACCCCCCCGAATGCTGTGATCAGTGCGATTGCAGCATGCAGAAGGGTATGTGCACACGTTGCTTTTTACCTGCTTTTTACCTGCTTTTTTGCTGCTTTTTCTTCTGCGCTGTTTAATGCCAAAATGGATGTGTTCTTCTATTCAAGCAAAGTCTATGGGAATTTGGGTTTCTTGTTCACACTATTGTTGTTCAAAATGCTGCCTTTTTGTGGCAGAACTTTGGTCAAAAACTCAGCTTTGCAGTGCAAAACCCAAATGGCAAAAACAATTGACATGTTGCTTCTTTGAAAAGCTGAGTTTTTGACCAAAGTTCTGCCACAAAAAGGCAGCATTTTGAACAACATAGTGTGAACAAGAAACCCAAATTCCCATAGACTTTGCTTGAATAGAAGAACACATCCATTTTGGCATTAAACAGCGCAGAAGAAAAAGCAGCAAAAAAGCAGGTAAAAAGCAGGTAAAAAGCAACGTGCGCACATACCCGAAGGCAGGAAGAGGGATCGCTTACCTCTTCCTGGCAAGTAGGTCCCTGGAATGAAATCACAGGTACCCGATCGCTGCCATAGCATCTCTGGGTTGTCACCATAGCATCTCTGGGTTGTCACCATATCGACCCTGGGTTACTGAGCTGCGGAGAGCCATAAACACCATGCTGTATATATAGTGTGTGAGGTGAAATGCTGCGCTATAATCCACTGTAGTGATAAAGCATTGCAGGGAATTATATAAACGCAGAAACAACTGACATGCTGCTTCTTTTTTCAGCAACAAAATCTGAAAGAAAAATGAAGCAACGTGTGTACAGCAAGTCATGATTCTCATAGACTTTTCTGGGATGCTTTTTCCTTGCTTTTATTGATTCAAAAAAGTAAGGAAAAACTCATGAAAAAAGCTAAAAAAGAAACGCCACGTGGGCACATAGCCTTAATTTGTTTTCGCGCCGAGCCACAGAATAAATCTGTCCTATCGCTAATATCTCACAGTGAACCGCGCAAAAATAAAATTAAGAACTATTCCTGTACTGCTGTTTATTTCTTCAGTCTACCTCCCGAAAATCAGAATAAGGCTTTACTGATATTTATCCTGCGCTCTTTGCTGAGCTCTTTTTTTGGAGTTTATGTGTAAATCACAAAAAATGCGATTCAGACAAAATCCTCATTGGAACCATCACTATAATAAGGCAGATGGAGACACTTTAGACTACGTCTGGTCTTTGTTCCAGACCGGCAATGTCCCTTTATTTTAGGCGTCTTTTTAGCTCACAAATGTGGACAACCACAACTCTGTGCACGACTAAAAAGTTGGACACCACCAAAAGAGACACCAAATGGAGTCCAAAATGTCTCAATCTGCCTCATTAGAGTGAGTGGTTCCGTTGGGGATTTAGTTTAAATCACATTTTTGGGGGATTTACATGGAAACCCCGACGTAAGTGCTCAGTGCAGAACCCAAGAATGCGATTGCAGCCTTATATTGAAATTGATCAAAAAATGTTCTGTACCCCAAAAATGTTATCAATAAAATCTCCTAACTCCTCACCTCAAAACCAGCCCCCACTCAGGTCCGTCATTTGTGACTGGGAATAAAGGGGGGGTCACATGTTACTAGTAGAAAAGCGATTTGGCTCCCACCCCTTCAAATACAATCCAGTGAAATCTACCCTCCCAAATCTGAATGCCCCCCTCCTACTGAGCCCTCCTATGCCTAAACCACAGTAAGCGGCCACATGTGTGGCATTATTGTAGTGGGGAGAGTGCACATAGAAGGATTTTTGTGTACTCACCGTAAAATCTCTTTCTCTGAGTCTTCATTGGGGGACACAGGACCATGGGTTATGCTGCTGTCACTAGGAGGCTGACACTAAGTAAACAGAAAAAGTTAGCTCCTCCCCAGCAGTATAACCCCTGAGCCGGAGGCGGGCTCAATCAGTTTAGTGCACAAGCAGTAGGAGGAGAACCAAACAATCCTGGATAAAACAAGGTAAAAACTATGACCAATAGTCGTGTGACCAGTGGCCTGGGGATATGGCCACTGGGGTAACAGACAGGTAATATATAACAAATAACACAAGCAGGGTGGGTGCTGTGTCCCCCAATGAAGACTCAGAGAAAGAGATTTTACGGTGAGTACACAAAAATCCTTCTTTCTCTATCGTTTCATTGGGGGACACAGGACCATGGGACGTCCAAAAGCAGTCCCTGGGTGGGAAGAAAAGCATCACCGGAGATAGGAAGGAAGTCGCTTCCCCTTGCCGGGCTTGACTCGGACCTACAAGCGCCTACGTTGTTACCGGTGTGCCACTGCCACCCGCAAACCTTACGCCAAGACTGGCCTCTGCCGAAGCCTGAGTGAGAACCTGGTAGAAACTAGTAAAGGTACGCCAACTAGATCGGGTGGCGGACCAGAGGACCTGGTCGATCGACGTCTGGAGTCCGATCGTTCAAGGGTGCTCCTTGCTCGGTAGACCGCGGCGGAAGTCCGTCCTTCATGCGATAGTCCTCACATATGGAGAAAGGGATCCATGTGATATTCAGGCCCTTGGCGCCGGCATACGCCTCTTGGGAAAGGGTGGAAGGATGGACTGACAGTCAGTGTAACCGAAAAATGGTGTCCTACAGACACGAAGACTGAGGGCTCGTACCAGCCCTAGAAAGAACTATGCCCCTTTCAGGCTGAGAGGGTAGCCTAGAACCGAAAAAAACCGAAACCTAAAGTCCTCTTCTGGAAGGAAAGGCAGGGTGTCTCGGACAGAAACGAAGGGTTCTGGCTGGAGCCCCCCCTTATCCCGCTGGCGGAGCCGGAAAAGGGGGGGAAGAGACTACGAGAGGGCTGTCCACCCTGATGCCGTCTGTAACAACCAGATGGCCACAAGGAGCCCACCTATCAAAACAGGTGGGAGCAGGGAAAAAGGGGTACCCTGAGCAACTCATCACTGGATTAGGGTCCCACATTTCTAGTGAACGATGAAAACGCCGAGCCAGATGGACGTTTCTCTGAGCGAAGGCCCTGATTGAAGGACGGAAGTGAAAGGTCTCTGAAGATGCGGTTCTCACACCACCGGGGGAGCTCTTTCCGAGTGGAAATAAATCTTCGAGGGAACTGGATTCCTGGCCCTCCTCATGTCTGCCATCATCTTGTCCACAGACCTGACCGAGCCAGCACCCGGGATCCACTGGTGAGGCCATGGAACCTGGGACTTCTGAGTCCTGGTAGAATAGAGGGGCCCCGACACGGAAAAATCTGGCGGTCTGGAAGGAGCCACGGGGCATCTGCGAGGAGATGAGTAAGTTATGCGAAACTATGCTCGCCTGGACCACTCCCGAGCTATCGCCTGCCTAGGTCCCTCTTGATAACCCTCGAGATCATGGGAAGCCGCGGGAAGATGCACGAGAGCCTGAACAGGCTACACAACCGGTCTAGGGCGTCGTCCTCTAGTCCAGAGCAGGTGGCGTACTCGACGCACCATTGACTTGAGAGTTGGATCAGAAGGCCAAAAAGTCATGACTGGAGGTCTTCTTTCGCCAGAGATCTGGCTGGTGATAACCCTGTTGGAGCCCTTTACCTACGCGAGGTCTATCCTACCGCGGAAATCGGCCGTCCAAACGTCAATGCTCGGGATGTGCTGCCGAGATTAGCGAGAGAAAGGGCCCGTCCCAGAGCAAGATCCTCTTGGCTTCTTCCCTTGCCATGACGCTCTCTGCGTCTTCCTGGTGGATGATGCACATCACTGCTGAGGCATGGCCCGACTGGAACCTGACTGGGCAATACGACCCAGAGAAGAAATTGTAACCGGGCTAACCGACTGGGTCTGAGTTCGGAATGTTGAAGGGGAGACGACACTCTAGAGGTGTCCCTCGGGGACGTGCCGAGGAATGGTGGGGTAGCATACCCTAGTACGGGAAGCTGGTGACGGTTGATAATAAGCCTCAGAGGAGGAAAGGGAAGCTTCCCAGGGAAGGATGCGAAGACTGGTCGCTAGAAGTAGATTGGCCGGTCACCCGCGAAGACGGAACCTTCCTGTCCCCGTTCTTCAGTGTGGTCCGTTGGAGAGACCGGGATGAAATCTGGTATGTACACCATCGCTAACACCGCCACAGGCTGTCGAGGACTCGCATAGCAAGAAACCGAAGGGAAAAAAACGGGAGCGGGAGGCAAAGAGCACGCGGGACTCTGTGCCAGGATGGAAACTACTCCTGCGTGAGGAGTAGCCACCCTTGAACGGCTCGAATACCGTGCCTGAGGAATGATGGACCGGGCAGGGTCTGGGAGGACTCCTTCCTGTAGCTCAGCTACCCTAGTAGCGAAAAATGATGATGAAGGACTAAGCCTCAAGGTGAGGGTCCTTGAAGGGGGACTCTGGGTCTCCCGGTCGTTTCTGGGCGGAGAGAGCCTGAGGATGCGTAGGGATCGTGATCCCTGCAAGCGCTCTTAGAAAGCTGGGACGGTTTGCAGCCACGCAAGGCGGAGATGGCTGTTGTAGGGATAAAGGCTCCCTGACGAACCTAGCGTGAGGGAACGAGTCCTGGTGCATCAGGGCCGATGCCGGGAAAGGGATGTACCCTTCCCTTATGTAGCCTAGGGGAGAGAGTAGTCCACCCTGACGTAGCCTAGGGGATAAACTGGACTCGCCTATCTCCGAAAGGGCGAACCTGAAAGCTGGAAAGGAAGTCGGCGACTTCCTAGATGTCGAATCTGCGTTCCTGATCCCGCGTCAGAGGTCTCGATGGTGGGCACACTGATGCTAGAGGCTCCGGCCGAGTAGCGGGCAGACATCAGGTTTGTGAAGAGAGGGTACTCACTGAATAAGATATCCAGCCCTGGGTCGGCATAGGTGAGACGTGAACCGCTGCGTAGGATGTCCGCGGAGTCCCTGTGGAGCGGCACGATAGGGACGAGAAGCCCGGGGAGATCCAGGCGGGTCGCATATAGGGTAGCGTGCCGCATCCTTTCGGAGCCCCCTTCGAGAAGGAGTAAGACAAATGAACGGACTTTACCCCTGGGAAAAATCGCGTCCAGGGATTATCCGTGATCACGCAGTCACCGGCGAAGTGGATGTCCACTGAAAACCGCAGTGGCCCCCACCTTGGTCTCTGCAAGGTGGCATGCCCCCTCTCTCCAGAGCCCTTTGGGGGAATGATAATGACAATAACACGACTTACCGCTGGTAAGCGCCGTGTCTGGATGTCGTCTGTGATCATCAGCGACTCAAGTTTAGTATGCCCCTTCTCTCCGAAATCGCCTTGGAGAAGGGAAAAAAAGACAGTGACAAGACTTACTGCTGGTCAACTTCGTGTCTGGTAGTTGTCTGTGAACACGCGGTAACTCGGCGGGCTCTGGATGTCCTCTGAGCACATCAGGGGTCCGCACCAAATGTCTTAAGGGAGACCTGCGTGCACGGAGAGAAGAGGGGTGTCCGTAGCCTTACGGCTTGACTCACCATTAGTAGCAGGCTATTCGTCATGCGCCAAGACATCCAGGTCCTGCTCGAAGTCCAGCAGAGGTGGAAGCCTGGGCCATCACCCGAGGGGTCGGAAGACTACCGGAGGAAGGGCAGTCTGGACCTGGGGAATAAGGTGGAAAAACTGGGGGGGGGGCACAAAAGACGAGACCTGGCGGGTCCGCTTATAGCATAGGAAAAGGTCCCTGGTACGGGACTTGCGCCAGTCCTGTGGATGGTATGACCGAGCGGCGGCCGGGGACGCAGCGCATGTGCACGGACCCGAGGGACGACAGCGAGGGTATTTATGGCCTGAAACAGGGCGTTAACCCGGCAGGGGTCAACAGCAATCTGACAACTTCTTGACAATAATTCACAAAAGAGGGGACCGAGTCTTGGGCTTACTGACCCAAAATAACTAAAAAGTCGAGCTGGAAACGCTATGTACTAAAAAACGTGATATAAAACAAGTGCCCGCATAAGCAATGTAAGAGTCAATGTATAAAAGAACTCATGCACGTAATTTTAATAAAATAAGAGTGTGTCCTATTTTTTCCCTGAAAAAAAGAAAAAAAGTTGCTGCAGCCTCAGCAATCTGCAGGCAGGAAGACTGCCATAATCTTTTTTTTTTTTTTTTTAAATAAACTGAACGCTGAGGGAGCGGGAAAGGCTATCCCCCACCCCCCTAGTGATGCCTGGGGCAGAGCGGAGGGCGGAGAAGGAGAGGCCGGCGACCAATAGCGCTGTGCAGGAGGCGGGCCTGGGACGCCGAGGACCAGGCCGAAGCCGGGGACAAAATTTTTGGGGCTGCCGGCGTGCAGGGCGGTGGAGCGAAGCGGTGATACCTGGGAGCAGCGGTGGCGCAGCAGAGATGTTCGGGGCGCCGAGAGGGAGCCCTGCGGTAGTACCAGTGCGCACCGCCGACTGAACGACCGCTGTGGCTGGGGCGCAGAGCGTTTAGGCCGAGACCGGGGCCTCAATTTTTCAGCCGCCCAGAGAAGAAGGTAGGCGAAGCTTGGTCCTACCTGAACTCGGCGGCGCCGGCCCAGCCATGGATGCGGTGCAGGCAGGGCGCTCTGCCCCTGCCTGCGAGCAGTGCCCCCGTCCTGGAAAAACTGCGGGTTCCGGGGGAGCAGCGTTCTGAGGCAGGGAGATGGACATCATGCTGGGGGAAGGCAGCCCCCTGCAGGAGAAGGCAGCAATGCGGGCCCAATCGGATTTTAAACGTGCTGCAGAGATCCGATCCCTGCCGTATGCCCCTGTAGGCCCTTTGGGGTGATACCGTAGGGCGAATCAGGGGTGCCCCAAGGTTCTGCCCAGACGAACACCCCCGGGAGTGGTACCACGGGAATGGACGGGGAAAAGGGCCCGAAGTCTCAAACCCCTGCGACCCTAGGGAGTGGTACCCACCGGGCTGCGAAAGGCTGAGGTAGGGAAGTACGGTACCTGCAGAAAACAGAGAAGTACCACAGATGAGAGCGACGAGCGTCGCTGAGAAAAAAGGAAAAAAATTACGCAAAAAAATCAAGTGACTGAAGAGGGCCCAGTCGGCCCACATCAGCCTCCTACGACACTAAGCAAAAAACTGATTGAGCCCGCCTCCGGCTCAGGAGTTATACTGCTGGGGAGGAGCTAACTTTTTCTGTTTACTTAGTGTCAGCCTCCTAGTGACAGCAGCATAACCCATGGTCCTGTGTCCCCCAATGAAACGATAGAGAAAACAATTTACTGTGTGTGTGTGTGTCTCCAGAACCACAAGCTGGGCACAATATATGGTAAACTGCCATATTTGTGAATCTTCAAAGAAAGAGTATTGTGTGGATGCTACAAAATAGTCACTGCAGCCACAGAGAAATTGAGCAGTACAATTTCTACAATGGGTACTTTGTGGGTTTTTTTTTCTGCTGTTCTGGCACCTTAGGGGCTCTGCAAATGTTACACGCAAACTATTCAAGCAAAATCTATGCTGTAGTAAAAGGCCAATAGCTCCTTCCTGCTCAGCCCTGCCGTATGGCCAAACATTAGTTTCTGATTACATATAGGGCATCACCGCTTTCGGAGAAGTCATGTTCACCGTTTAAAGCTTTTGTAACTGACATTTTCAGCTAATAAAATTTTTTTACATTTTTATCACTAAAATGTTATATTTCCACTTCCCAATGTAAGTCTATGAGGCACCTGTGGATTCAAAATACTCACTATACCCCTAGATCGATTCCTTATGCAGTGATGTTTCCATTATGCGGTCACTTGGGGATTTCTGCTGATCTGGCACCTCAGGGACTCAGGTAATATAGGGCACAATCTATTCAAACAAAATCTGCGTTTTAAATTCCAAGTTGCGTTCCTTATCATCTGATTCCCCCCATGTACACAAATAATAGTGTACAATCACTGTCATGTTCGGTAAAAATTGCATAACATTTTCTTGGCCATTTTCTACTGTTACACTTTGTGTGAATGAAAATTTTAAGGCTGAAGTAAAATTTTAGAAAAATCCTACGTTTTTCATTTTCATGTCCCAATCTAATAAAATTCTGGGTAATTTCTGGGTTAAAAATACTGGGGAATATAGCAATATACCAAAATATGATCCACAGTAATAACAGCAATTAGCTGGACCAGAAATTGAAAAGAAAGACTAGCTTAAAACATAACTTTTACTACATGCGCGGATAAAAGTGAGAACTCACAGGAATAAAACCAAAGATCCAACCATAAGGATCAAACGATGGGCTGAACAAGAAACGTAGGCCCAAATACGGACTGCCTCAGTTGGTATATTGCAAGGTGGATTAAATCACACAGTACATAAATAATAGTAACTCCGACTGAGGTATAATCATAGGCACACAGTATGATATATTAGTTTCACAGCCCCATTCAGGGGAGGATATAAACTTGTGTGTCAACAGGCCAATACTCCAGTTACCATGGAAACCGTAAACAATATTAAATCCCACATTAAATGGGGAACGGTCTTACCAGGTCCAGAGATCAAACGCAGGCCTGTCGTTGCTGGCAATCGGTTCATACAGGGGGCTGTAATTCAGCACATCAAATTCCCATGGAAGCCTTAACCTGTATTAGGCATATAGTTGCAAATACCCACTCCCAACGTTTCAAATGTGGATCAATGGCGCATATCCAGACCCAATTCAAAGGTTGCCGCAACCAGGCAACCTTTGAATTGGGTCTGGATATGCGCCATTGAGTGTGACCTGGGCATCTGCGGACTGTCACATTGTGGGAATTACCTAGTGACAGCCCTCCTTTACATCCCACTTGGACTCCCCTGATGATCCACATTTGAAACGTTGGGAGTTTTCCCACCCCATACGCAGATCTCCAGTCTGCATTAGAGACACCCCCACGCTCCTTATGAATCTTCAGCTCTGCGAGCACTTACCTGCTCCAGGGCCCGCCGTCATCTCCCTGGCTCACGTGAGTATCCTCTTCTGACACCGGCTTCCATCGCGGCGTCCTCTGCGGCGTCCTGCTGTGAGCTCTGCATGTGAAATCCACACAGCATTGGACGCAGCACAGAGGAAGGAGCTGATTGGCGCGCCTGTGACCCCGGAAGTGCAGGCGCCGGCAGTTCCGGGGTCAATCAGCTCTCTGTGCCCGGCCGCCGCAGTTTGTCTGCATTCGCGTCTTAATTGACGCGGATACAAATAAATAAAGGTGCGCCTCCCCCCCCTCCCCCCTCCGAAAATACAGTGGATTTAATGAATGTGTAAAAAAAAAATTATTTTTTTTTACTGCTAGAAGGTGCCGCCCCCTGCATCCTGCCGCCCTAGGCACGGGACCACGGGTGCCTAATGGTAAATACGGCCCTGGGTATCGCCGCTCTCATAAGAACGTGGGTAACACACTGTGGCATCCACTTTTTGGCGTTACCTCTTGTAAAAGTGCTGCATTTGGTGGCAAAACAACATTTTTGTGAACAAAATGAAAATTTTCAATATTATAACCTAATGTTATCAAATTGTGTGACATGCCTGTGAGTTCAAAATGCTCACTATATTTCTGGATAAAATCTTTGCGGTGTCTAGTTTCCAAAACGGGGTCATTTGTGGGGAGTTTCTGAGGTTTAGGTACCTTAGGGCCCTGCAAATGCAACAAAGTGCCCCTCAATAAAAATAAATCTTTATTTTTATATAGCGCTAACATATTCCGCAGCGCTTTACATACATCAGGAACACTGTCCCCATTGGGGCTCACAATCTAGAGTCCCTATCTGTATGTCTTTGGAGTGTGGGAGGAAACCGGAGAACCCAGAGGAAACCCACGCAAACACGGGGAGAACATACAAACTGCTTGCAGATGTTGTCCTTGGTTGGATTCGAACCCAGGACCCCAGCGCTATCTATTCTATCTATCAGACCCAATCTATTTTAGCCAAATCTATGTTCCAAAATTCAAATATTAATCCTTCCATTCTGAACCGTCCCGTTTGTTCAAACAGAGGTTTCTGACCATATGTAGGGTATCAGTGCCCTCAGAAGAAACTGGGTAACACATTTTGTGGGTCCATTTTGTTCTGCTTTTTCTTGTAAAAGTGAATAAATTGGGGCTAAAGCAACATTTGTAGATAAAATGTAATTTTTGTTTTCATTCCACATTGTATTCATTCCTGTGAAGCGCCTGAAGGGTTAATAGTGTTCTTGGATGTGGTTTTGAGTACTTTGAGGGGTGCAGTTTTTTAGAATGGTGTCACTTTTGGGTATTTTCTGTCACCTAGGCCTCTCAAAGTCACTTCAAATATGATGTGATCCCTAAAATATGGTTTTGTAAATTTTGTTGCAAAAATTAGAAATTGCTGATAAACTTTGAACCCTTCTAGCTTCCTAACAACAAAAGAATATGTTTCAAATATTGTACTGAGGTAAAGTAGAAATGTGGGAAATGTTATTTATTAACTATTTTTTGTGCCATAACTCTCTGGTCTAAGGGCATAAAAATGCTAAGTTTGAAAATTGCAAACTTTTCGCCAACTATCCAATATCGTTCTAAATTTACCAATAACATGAAGTACAATATGTAACAAAAAACATTCTCAGAATCATTGGGATCCGCTGAGGCGTTCCAGAGTTAGTACCTCATAATGTGATACTGGTCAGATTTTTAAAATTTAGCCTGGTCATAAAGGTCAAGATTAGCTCCATCATTAAAGGGTTAAATGTGTAAAATCACTCATAACTTATTTATTATTATTTGCAGTTATGTAGGAGTTTTATTTATTGAAGCTGGTCATCGATATAAGTGTTAAGGGTACTTTACACGCTGCGATATCGGTACCGATATCGCTAGCGAGCATACCCGCCCCCGTCGGTTGTGCGACACGGCCAAATCGCTGTCCGTGGCGCACAACATCGCTAACACCCGTCACACGGACTTACCTTCCCTGTGACGTCACTCTGGCCGGCAATCCGCCTCCTTTCTAAGGGGGCGATTCATGCGGTGTCACAGCGACGTCACACAGCAGTCGTCCAATAGCAGAGGGGCGGAGATGAGCGGCCGGAACATGCCGCCCTTCCCCTTCCTTCCTCATTGCCGGTCGACGCAGGTAAGGAGATGTTCGTCGTTCCTGCGGTGTCACACATAGCGATATGTGTGCTGCCGCAGGAACGACAAACAACATCGTACCTGCAGCAGCAACGATATTAAGAAAATGAACGACGTGTCAACGAGCAACTATTTTTCACGTTTTTACGCTCGTTTTCGTCGCTCATTGGTGTCACACGTTGCGATGACGCTAACGGCGCCGGATGTGTGTCACTAACGACGTGACCCCGACAATATATCGTTAGCGATGTCGCAGCGTGTAAAGCACCCTTTAGACCATGTTCACACAATGCAATTGGGCAGCAACTTTTCCGAGATTTCGAAAGATCATGGCAAAAAGATTCAGCTTAACTGCATCATGTAAATATGGCCTTTGGTTAGAAATGCACATGTAGCTTTTGCAGTTTTTGGATTCTAAACCAGAAATGGATCTAGAGCTACAGTATAAGTCCTAACTTTATTTTAATATTCCCTGTTAATTACCATATTTTTCAGATTATAAAATGCACTTTTCCTCCCAAAAATTTGGGAAGAAAATGAGGGGTGCGTCTTAAAATCTGAATATACCTTACCAGGAGTTGGAGAATTGGTGCGAGTGGATGTGCAGGCGGCTATCTGTGCAGCCGGCTGTCTGTGCGGGCAGCAGGGTTTCTCAAGATGTGGGAGGCTGGCTGCCTCACTGTATGGGTGACGGGCTGGCTGCTTCTCTGTATGGGTGGCCAGCTGACTACCTCTCTGTATGGGTGACGGGCTGACTACCTCTCTGTACGGGCGGCTGGCTGGCTGCCTCTTTGTACGGGCGGCCGGCTGGCTGCCTCTCTGTACGGGCGGCCGGCTGCCTGCCTCTCTGTATGGGCGGCCGGCTGGCTGCCTCTCTGTACGGGCAGCCGGCTGGCTGCCTCTCTGTACGGGCGGCCGGCTGGCTGCCTCTCTATATGGACAGCCGGCTGACTGTGCTGCCAGTGGAAGCCGCAGTGGCTGTGTAGTGGGTGTCCAAGATGCTCTGGCTTCAAATGATGGCGGCCAGAGGCATCTGTGCATGCTCTAGGCGCCATTTCTTTTAAGCCCAGACTGCCAACAGAGCATCTGGGACTGCTCCACACTGCCAGTACAGCTTCCGCTGCCAGGCACAGACCCACCGCTTGTAACGGTAAAGCGGGCTTTACACGCTACAATATCGTTAATGATTTATCGTCGGGACCACGTTGTTTGTGACGCACATCCGGCTTCATTAAGAAGATCGCAGCGTGTAACACTTAAGAGCGATCTTAAACGATCGCAAAAGAGGGCAAAATCGTTTGCCGTGGAGAGGTCATCCTGAAACAAAAAATCGTTTTCAGGATGTTAGCGTGTGTGACACCGCAGGAGCGACGAACATTTCCTTACCTGCCTCCACCGGCAATGCGGAAGAAAGGAGGTGGGCGGGATGTTTACGTCCCGCTCATCTCCGCCCCTCCGCTTCTATTGGCCGCCTGCAGTATGACGTCGCTGTGATGCCGCATGACCCGCCCCCTTAGGAAGGAGGCGGGTCGCCGGCCAGAGCGACGTCGCAGGGCAGGTAAGTGCGTGTGACGGGGTAAGCGAGGTTGTGGGACACAGGCAGCGATATGCCCGTGTCGCTCAACCGACGGGGGCGGGTACGATCGCTTGCGATCTCGCTAGCGAGATCGCAGAGTGTAAAGCCCGCTTAACTCTTGGCTCTGACTCAATAAACTGCATCAAATTTGACACAGAAAACTGCATATATGATTTCATCTGCAAACTAATCCTCATATATTAGGTTGTCTATCCAGTAATACTTCCTAATATAATAGACGTTCAATATTTTGTCCATTAAACATAAACACCAGGCAATTTCGACAGGTTCTGACGAAAATCTAATGTGTAAAGGGGCCCCAGACAACTGATTGTCGGGAGAAATGTGCCATTACAAACTTTCAATCACTTTGTTCCCCCTGAGATGAGCCACAGCTAGACATGTTTCGTGACGGCTCTCTCATAGAAAACACAGGAGCGCTGATTTCAGGCGCTCAAAGTTTCTATCATAATAAGGCCGGCTTCTCACTTGCGATTTTCTCGCAGTAGTGCAATGCGAGAAATTCTCGCATTGCACTCAGACACATGTTAAACAATGAGGCAGCTCCCATCTGCTATTTTTTTCTCAGTCCAAATCGGACTGAGAAAATAATCGCAGCGTGCTGTGTTTTGGAGAATTTCTCGCGCGAGTCTCTCCAATGCAACTCTATGGGAGCGTGAAAAAAATGCATGTCACACGGACCGGCACTCACACCATCCTAGTTACATTCATTTTTCTTAATACATTAATCGCATGTTTCTCAAAACACTGGAAATGAGTGAGGTCTCACAATGTCGGACAATCATAGAGATTGACCGACATTGTGAGACCTCACTCATTTCCAGTGTTGTGAGAAACATGCGATTAATGACAGTCGGTCTCTCCCTCTCGGTCTCTATTCTCTCTGTCGGTCTCTCTCTGTCCATGTCGGTCTATCCCTCCCCCGCCTCTCTCTGATACCAATCCCTATCTCCGGCGCGGCGCTGCACGGCGTTCATACTGCTCCGACGGCTTCTCCTCTTTTGAAAAAGCCGGCCGCTCATTATTCAATCTCGTATTCCCCGCCCACCGGTGCCTATCATTGGATGCAGTCAGACACGCCCCCATGATGAGTGACAGCTGTCTCACTGCAACCAATCACAATTGCCGGTGGGCGGGTCTATGTAATGCAGTAAAAAAATAAAAAAAAATAATTTAAAAAAAACGGCGTGCGGTTCCCCCCAATTTTAATACCAGCCAGAGTAAAGCCACACAGCTGCAGGCTGGTATTCTCAGGATGGGGAGCCCCATGTTATGGGGAGCCCCACACTAACAATATCAGCCAGCAGCCGCCCAGAATAGCCGCATCCATTAGATGCGACTGTCCCGGGACTGTACCCGGCCATCCCGAATTGCCCTCGTGCGGTGGCAATCGAGGTAATAAGGAGTTAATGGCAGCAGCCCATAGCTGCCACTAAGTCCGAGATTAATCATGGCAGGCGTCTCCCCGAGATACCGTCCATGATTAACCTGTAAGATTAAGAAAATGAAGACATACACCCAAAAATCCTTTATTTGAAATAAATAACAAAAAAATACAACCCTCTTTCACCACTTTATTCAAGACCCCAAATACCCTTCCATGTCCGACGTAATCCACAGAGGTCCCTCTACGCTTTCAGCTCTGCTACATCGGAAGCTGACATAGAGTGGTCACAGACCACGACCGCTCTCTGTGAGCTCCCCGCAGCGACTGAAGTGAGTCGCGCTATCAGCGATGACGTCACTCAGGTTACCCGCGGCCACAGATCTCAGCGGGAGGACTTCAGCTGTGGCCGCGGGTAACCTCAGTGACGGCACCGCTGATAGCGCGGCTCACTGCGGTCACTCAGAGGATTTGCGGTCACCGGTGAGACTTTCACCGGTGACCGAAAATCAGGCCATGCCACACAGACAGAGCCGCGGGATGACCATAAAGTCGGGTGAGGTTCATTCGACTTCATTCTGATCGCGCAGCTCTGTCTGTGTCTGCTGTCAGCGGCTATTCAGCTCTGCTACATGGCTCTGTCTGTGGCTGCTGTCAGCAGCCATGTAGCAGAGCTGAATGGCAGATGACAGCTGCTGAGAAAAAAAAGGATCACACACGCTCTGCTAGCCTGGAAACAATTTAAAAAAAGCATCGCACTTGCATTGCACACTGACCGAACGTGAACTAAAATCGGCCGAATTTTTTACATGCAAGTCGGACCGATTTTACACGCATAACTGTGTTTCCAGCCTTATAGTAAGCTTACTGCAGTTTTCCCTCTAGCAAAATATATCTGTGTGAAGGGGTAGATTATTGATCAAGAAAGTGCTAGCTAAATCTCTTGTATTTTAAGGAAAATTAGAGAACAGAAATATAATCTTTTTTTAAGTTGAGTCCCAACCGATATTGTCTTTGCACTGTCAGGCATTTGTCAGTTGAATTCAAGTTGGGCGATAAACATTGAAGGAACATGTATATTACTTATAGTTTGGTCTTGCCATGTTATGGTGTGATCATAGGCCCATGGAGCCCTAATCTAATATTCCATTCACAAGATCCATAACTTACCAAATTCTCGATCAGCAAATGTCTTCTTAAGTGTATTAAGATTTAATCTTCTTTTTGCATCCATTTTATAGGTTGTCTATGACCACAGTACTGATGGTAAGTAGATTTACTCCCAATGAAAAAGTCTTTGTTTTTTTTGCTGTATCAAGATTTTCACTTTCAATATTTATATAGGTAAAATCCAGATACTTGACAACCTTATTTCAAAAACTTGCAGTTTAGTGGTGGACACATCAATCAGTACATTTATCAAGCAAGAGGTAAGGGTTTAGTGAGTATGTTCATCAATGCCAGCATTATGTTATTGTTTTTGCATTATTATACTTTGTAGAGACAGTGTGCAGCAAGTGAAAAAGATTTTTGTTATATTTAATTAAGTTTTTTGATTTTTTTGAAAACCCTTCTGTCAAAATTGATGGGATAGGGATACATATTGGCTGCTTATACAGACAATCTCTTCATTTTCTCAAGTAAATTTATCAAGTATTATGTTTTTTTTTCTACGAGACAAAAATCAGTAGCCCCAATGTAAGCACATATGTAAGATATAGAAATAGAATACGTAGGAAAAGAGAAGGAAAGTAGGATGGGAGAAGAGGCATAACAGGACAGGAAAGGTATTAGCTGTCCCATTGAGTCATATTGGTCCTGTCTACATCAAGTTTAGCTTCCATGAAAGTTTTTTTCAAAATTAGAAAAAAAGGTACTTTGTAAAAAAGAATGTTGATCCTGCTGCCATTGTCTTCTATTTTGTAAAAATCCAGATCCAGAAAAAAGTAACCTGCTTTTTTTTCATCAACTTTGGCCTATGAGAGCTTGTTTTTTTTTTTGTTTCTTTTTAGAAGACACTTGTATTTTGTATTTAATTTACCATACAATGTACTGAAAATCAAGAACTGTGAGAGCTATCATTTTTCTATTCTGTTGCTGCAGCTGCGTGATGGCATTTTTCTTTTTTTGCATGCTGAACTGTAGTCATTATTTGTACCATTTCGTGGTACAAATAATTGTTAGGTTACTATTCTTGGACAAGCCAAAGTGACTGAAAAACAGCAATTCTAGCATTTTAATTTTTTATGAAATTCAACGTGTGGGAAAAATTAACAGGATATGTTAAATGTATACAATGATAATACATGTTTAATTTGTACATTGTTTTATTTAATGGGAAAATGGTTGTAATTTCAAATTTTACAATACATTTTATGTTTTGTTGTTTTGTTTTCCATTAAGTTCCACATTTAGTCGCATGTTGTTTGAACCTGCTATCATTTTCTGGTGCAATACACTGCTATGGGCTGTAGCAATTAAAGGATGAAATTGTTTCCCAGTTTTCCCCACCCAAGCCATATTTTTTTCCTATAGTAGGATTGTCACCTGTGTGTGATATCTAATCAATGAAGTTATACTACTGAAACCAAGTTGTACATTTTGACATCTAGATGTGTTGCAGGTGTAATATACTATGCATAATTAATCGAAAATGTTGTTTATGTTGACTCAATAAAGATTTGTGTTTAAAATAACAAAATAATTAAACTGTTGGAATCAGAAATATTTTTATTCCCAGCAGTTCAACAGAGGTGTCAGCTGCATAGCACAGCTGTCACCTGCTCTGTACAAAACATACCCGTGCCGTTGACATCATGTTCATTGTGTCAGCCGTTTGAAAGGGGCTAATGGTAAGTTTGCCCAACTAAGTGCCAAAATGTGGTGTAAACCTATTCTGTATTTTGCAGAATTTGTTTGCAGTGCACTGAAATGAAAACTCGTGGTGGTAACACATAATCCTCTGCTAATGCCTAGCATGAAGTTTTGCGAATTAAAACTTGCACCACAGCTCAATTCAGTTTAAGGTGCATTTAATCTAATATGTAAAATACGTTCTGTTTCTTCATGGAAATAATGATCTATTTCAGAAATATGCTTTCTTGTAGGTTGTGCGTAAGCTAAATCTAATGCTGGACACAATCCCTCGTGAGGCGAAGAAAAGACTGATCTTCACTAAAGACATCATGACTAATATGTTCGTATATAGCAAACCTCATATATCTGTGTACAATGTTTGGATGCGGGCTAGGTTAATACCATATTTTTTGGACTACAATACGCATTAATTTTGCCAAATTTGGGCGGTGTCTTATAGTCCAAATGTACATGGCTCGCTGAGGGAGGTGGCATCAGTGGTGGAGTGGGGTCACAGGACGAAGGAGCAAGGTCGCCGCTGCAAGAAGCTGGTGGCGGCAGAATCATTGAATATTGATTTCCCCATTAAAGGGAAAGGAATACTTCCTGCTCCCCACATCAATAAACCCGCCAGCTTCTCAGCATCGAGGTTAGTGATAGTAAATGACAGTGAAGATGTTTACTATCACTGACGTCAGTGCTGAGAGATGTGCCTGCCTTTGTTGGACTTGTGACTGGGTGCACGTGGCAATGATGTCATGTGGTGCCCATGACTTTCAGATCAGATGCTGCCTGCATTGGAGTTGAAGGAAGGTGAATAGAGTTTTATTTTGTTTAATGTGTGTGGCATAATGGGAGGCATATATACCAGGATGGTCCCATGATGGTGGTCATATATACTAGGATAAAGGACTTATATACCAGGATGGAGAACATATATACCAGGATGAGATATATATATATATACCAAGATGGGGGACATATATACCAGGATGAGAGACATATACAGTATACAAGGATCGTTAACATATATACCAGGATGAGGGACATATATACCAAGATAGGGAACATATATACCAGGATGGAGGACATTAGTGCAGAATTGGGTGACATTGCCCTAGCAACTGTGTCAGCAGCAGATTCCCCTATAATAGTGTCAGAAGCAGATTGCCCCCATAACTTTGTGTCATGACGACATTTTTTGCTTCAATTTTTTTTTCCTAATTTCCTTTTCTAAAACCTAGATGCGTCTTGTACTACGAAAAATGCAGTACTTTTGCAATATATTTGTATGATTTGTATAATGGCAATTATGCTTTGGGATGAATATCTTTGAAAAGTATTAAGGGAGTCCATTATCCAGAAATGTCAGTGTCCTGACCACTAGCTAGATTTTAAAGGGTTATATTCAGCATCATGGTTAAAAATGCAAATTGCAAAGTGTTTGTGAAAACTAGCAGCTTGACAGTTTACTGCTGATCACTTTGGTTACCGGCTACCACTGCTCGTCTCTTTGTGGTGGATGGTTTACAACAGAAGTACCACAGCGTTTTCAAGCTCAATTCTATAGACATTGAAATCACTACTCTGAAGCTTCCTGGTTTGCTAACTTCAGTGCCCATTGCACTCTTTCAATCAGAGAAACGCAAACTGAGAACTTAGGAGGCAGGGGAAAGAGACATTGTTGGAACTTAATGATGGGAACAACCCTTTAACTGGCTAATTTGAAAAGGTTGGCCACCAACTTTTTTTATTAATGGCCTATTCTTACGATAGGCCATCAATATCTGATCCTTGGCTGCAGTTACTGGCTGCGGCCGGAAGTTCTCCGATGCTGACAGGACAAACCTATAGCGGCCTGGTACTACAGATCCACTCCCCATTCATTTGAATAGGGGATGGATTTACAGTACCCAGTCTCGGCCACTATAGAAATGACTGAGCCGGTGTGTTACAGCACGATCTGGTAACAGCTGATTGGCGGGAGATGTCGTGTCTCACACCCCCACTGATCAGATATAGATGAACTATTCTAAGGACAAGCCAACAATAAAGTAGGGGCTAACCATGAAATTATATTTAATTATGTGTAATGCAAATTAATCTATCATACTGTTTTAATAATGTTAATAAGTTTTACTTTGCAGGTCAGAAATGGGTAAACAAATTTTGGATGTAGGAGGTAAGATTATATATTTTATTGTTATGCCACTTAGAAATGAATCTGCTAAGATAAACTTTGATCCTATGTTTGCATAGTAATTACCGTATTTTTCGGACTATAAGACACACTTTTTTTCCCCAAATGTTGGGGGAAAGTGGGGGGTGCATCTTATGGTCTGAATGTGGCTGCGGGGAATGAGGGTGCTCCGGTGGAGCGGGTCATCGGGGGCACGAGCAGGCTGTAGCAGCGCCTGCCGTGACCACGTGGGCCCGCTCATTTCATTTGCATGCCCATCCTCCCGCCCATCTCTCAGCGCTAAAGCCAGCACTGACAAGTGGGCGGGATAATGGGCAGGATGATGGGCGGGGGGTCCGTGCATAATTAACAGCCGGCCCGCATGATCACCCCTGGCAACTACAGCCTGGAGTGATCATGTACGGCTGTATTCACTGCTCCCCGTGCATCATTATCAGCGCGGGGTGCGGTGAATCAGTACACTCACCCGTCACCGTGTGTGGAGCCGTCCACCTGCAGCATCGCGATGTCTTCCTGTCTGTGCCGGTCAGCTGATCTGTGTAGAGAGCGGTGAGCACAGAGATGACATCATCGCTGTGCGCGCCACTAGTGTCCACATAGATCAGCTGACCGGCACAGACAGGAAGACATCGCGATGCTGCAGACAACGGTGACGGCTCCACACAGCGGCGCTGCAGCTGAGACAGAGAGGAAGCAGATCGGTGCTGCAGGGAGTGAGGAAAGGTGAGTATACATTTTTTTTTTCTGTGCCACAGGATACAGGCCATATACCAGGATGGGGGTTTATTATGAGCAGGATGGATGGGGGTATATTATGAGTAGGATGTGGTATATGAGCAGGATGGTGGTATATGAGCAGGATGGATGGGGGTATATGAGCAGGATGGGGGTATATGAGCAAGATGGATGGGGGTATATGAGCAGGATGGGGGTATATGAGCAGGATGTGAATGGGGGTATATGAGCAGGATGGGGGTATATGAGCAGGATGGATGGGGGTATATGAGCAGGATGGATGGGGGTATATGAGTAGGATGGGGGTATATGAACAGGATGGATGGGGGTATATGAGCAGGATGGGGGCATATGAGCAGGATGGATGGGGGTATATGAGCAGGATGGGGGCATATAAGCAGGATGGATGAGGGTATATGAGCAGGTTGGATGGGGGTATATGAGCAGGATGGGGGTATATGGGCAGGATCATATACAAGGCAGGAGGATCGTTACCAGAATGGGGTACCTTAGTAGAGAATTTGGGGACATTACCCCCATAACAGTGTCAACAGCAGATCCTCGCCCCATAACAGTACATCATGACCACATTTTTTGGTTAACATTTTATTTTCCTATTTTTCTCCTCTAAAACCAGGGTGCGTCTTATGGTCAGGTGCGTCTTATAGTCCGAAAAATACGGTAGATCAAAAAAAAAGCAGGAGCAAAGTGGTATTTTATTTTAAAGTTGGCTGATACCATAGAGAAACAGCTTTCCTGCTGGCCTTATACACTTGTACTTGTGTTTACATGTAAAAAAGGGAGCTGCAGAAATCAGAGATGTCGATATTAGGTTGATTTGCTTCAATCCAATGGATTTTTGCCAAAATAAAATGAAAGATATTTTCCACTGTACATCCTCTCAGGAGTGAAAAGTCCAGTTGCCAACCGCATTACTGCTAATGGCCACACTTTTTAGTAAATACAGTATCTAAATTGTTACAGGCTGTATTTTAATGCAGTTAGATCGCTGATATGATATAAAAATGTTTTCTAGATTATGATTTACAAGTGGCAATTACAGAAGCTTTGTGCAGAATGATCCCAGAGGGTCAACGAGGGGAGATGGCGAGCCAGTGGTTTCCAATGGCGTTTATCACTACTGCTTTCAAGGAAATAAAGGATTCAGAATTTGAAACTGTATGTATGAACGCAGAATTAAAGATACAATAATAATATTCTGTGACGTAGTAATTGTTACAATTGTTTCCTATTCAGGACTGTAGAAAATTCCTTAATCTGATGAATGGCATGTTGGGCCATAAACGACGGTAACTGAATTATTACCAATATATATGAAAAATGTTTCCCATTCTGTTGATGCACTGCATATCTTCCAAATAGATTTGGTATTACAGTTCTGACATTAATTGCAAAAAGATGTGTTACACTTGAGTGTACACCATGTACACCGTGTGCAGAATTATTAGGCAAGTTGTATTTTAGAGGATTTTTTTTATTATTGATCAACAACTATGTTCTCATAAATATCAGAGCTGAATATTTTTGGAAGTTGGAGTGTTTTTTTTTTTTAGATTTGGCTATCTTAGGAGGATATCTGTTTGTGCAGGTAACTATTACTGTGCAGAATTATTAGGCAACTTAATAAAAACCAAATATATCCCCATCTCACTTGTTTATTTTCACCAGGTAAACCAATATAACCACAAAATTTAGAAATAAACATTTCTGACATCCAAAAACAAAACCCCAAAAAATTAGTGACCAACATAGCACCTTTCTTTATGATGACACTCAGCAGCCTACCATCCATAGATTCTGTCAGTTGCTTGATCTTGATACTGTTACGTCACTGCTGGAGTCTGCTCCAGCGACTTCTGCTCCGATCGCCAGGCGACGCCGTGTTCCTGCCGTGGATGGTGCTGGTGATGGAAGAGGAGTCGATGCCAGCAGCACCGGTGGGCGCAGGCTCCGATCATCCACTGGGCTGGGTTATCTTGGGATCTGCAGTACCGCTGGCTGACTGAAGGTGGCGGGTGTCTCCCAGCTGAAGTACCATTATTCAGCTACAGCTAATGGGAAGACACCACACCCTTCTTATTCCCCCTCCTGTCTGCTGGCCTCTGCCAGAGATAGTTCTGATTCTGGCTCATGTGCTGTTTGTTTTGTGATTCCTGTGCGCTGACTTGCTTGTTGCTGACTACCCTTCTGCCTGCTGTTTTGTGCCTCGCTGCCCGACCCGGATCTGACCACTGCTACGTTTTCTGTTTATGCCTTTGCCTGCCGATTCTGTCCCTGTTCTGCTGTTCCTGGTTTGACCCTGCCTGACGACTACTCTCATCGGACTGCAGCCTTCCACGGGTAGAGATCTCCAGGGCCTTGTGTAATTCCAAATCCCTGTATAGGGGTTAAAGGGTTTCAGGGTTCTGGGGTCCTGCTTGGTGAGGGGCTTCCCTTTAGTCTGTCCATTACATCCTACCTGAGTCTGTTTATCCAGGCAGGTGTTACAGATACGATCAACATTGCGTGCAACAGCCACCACAGCCTCCCAGACACTGTTCCGAGAAGTGTACTGTTTTCCCTCCCTGTAGATTTCACATTGTATGAGGGACAACAGGATCTCTATGGTGTTCAGATCAGGTGAACAATGTCATTATTTTTTCATCTTTTAGACCTTTACTGGCCAGCCATGCTGTGGAGTAGTTGGATGCATGTGATGGAGCATAGTCCTGGATGAAAATCATATTTTTCTTGAACGATACCGACTTTTTCCTGTATTGAAACTTGAAGAAGTTGTCTTCCAGAAACTGGCAGTAGGTCTGGGAGTTGAGCTTCACTCCATCCTCAACCTGAAAAGGTCCCAAAAGTTCATCTTTGATGATACCAGCCCATACCAGTACCCCACCTCCATCTTGCTGGTGTCTGAGTCGGAGTGGAGCTCTCTGCCCTTTACTGATCCAGCCTCTTGCCCATCCATCTGGCCCATCAAGAGTCACTCTCATTTCATCAATCCATAAAACCTTTGAAAAATCAGTCCTAAGATATTTCTTGGCCCAGTCTTGACGTTTTATCTTATGTAACTTGTTCAAAGGTGGTGGTTTTTCAGCCTTCCTTACGTATGGCACACCTTGTATTTTTTGATACTCCAGTAATGTAGCAGCTCTGAAATATGGCCAAACTGGTGGCAAATGGCATTTTGGCATCTTCACGCTTGATTTTCCTCAAATCATGGGCAGTTATTTTGCGCCTTTATTTGCCAACACGCTTCTTGCGACCCTGTTGGCTATTTGCCATGATACGCTTGATTGTTCGGTGATCACGCTTTAAAAGTTTGGCAATTTCAAGACTGCTGCATCCCTCTGCAAGACATCTCACAATTTTGGACTTTTCAGAGCCCGTCAAATCTCTCTTCTGACAGATTTTTCCAAAGGAAAGGAAGTTGCCTAATAATTAAGCATACCTTATATAGGGTGTTGATGTCATTGCACCACACCACTCCTCATTACAGAGATGCACATCACCTGATTTACTTAGTTGGTAGTTGGCTCTCAAGCCTATACAGCTTGCAGTAGGATAACATGTATAAAATGTATCATGTAATCAAATTACTCATTTGCCTAATAATTCTGCACAAGGTGTATATATTAAATGTAGGAATGTATGGGGAAATCTACAGGGTGATTACAAAAGATTCATCGGGTTTCAAAGAGGTATGTTTCAAAATATATTAGATGCACAATAGTAAATGGCACATGACGACGAGCTGAAACTCTCCAAGTTTAGTTTACAAATGTAATAGGTGTCCTGCTTTTGTCACATGACACACATCTATGCCGTAATAAAGTTCAACCCAAACAAGCTGCAGCATATCCCCGTCGATTGTAATCAGAGCAGCAGTAATGTGGTCCTGGAGCTCATCCAATGTTGCTGGCAAAGACTGCACGTAAACAATGCCTATAACATACCCCTAAAGGAAGAAGTCAAACACTGTCAGATCTGGAGACCTGAGGGGCCATCAGAAAAGTGAAAAGTCAACACCAATCCACCGATTTTGGAATTCCTTGTTGAAATAATGACGCACATCTGAATGCCAGTGGGGTAGAGCTCTGTCTTGTGGAAAATGGGGGTTCTGGAACCAAATATTAGTTGCGAAAACAACCATATCTGTAACATATCGAGGTACGATATACCTGTCAGTCTTTTCAGTGAAAAAAAAAGGCCCATACATCTTTGTATTCGAGATGGCACAGAAAACATCAGGGAATCTCCTTCGCTTTCTACAGTGGCATCGGGATTTTCCATTTCCCATAATTAGACATTGTGACAGTTTACCATTCCACTTAAGTGGAAGGTTGCCTTGTCACTGAACACTTTTCGGGAAGCTAATTCGTCATCTTCCAATGCTGCCTAAAAAAGTGCACAGAACTCGTATCAGACGCCTTGATCGTCTGGCCGCAAATGTTGCAATAGCTGTCTGAAATATGGTTTCTGGCAGAATCTTCCATACCAAGTTCACGACTTGCGTGATGTATTGATTTTTGTGAGTTAGATACAAAGGTCTCTCAAACCCTTTCCACTGATTCACCTGTAACATTCGGTCGTCCGGGCCTTTTAAGTTTACACAATCATCCCGTTTCCTTAAATCATCAATAACACCGTAAAATGCACTGGTTACCAGGTGGGTAACTGTCACACTGTCTCTGGAATGCTTGCTGCACGGTGACGATTGATTTACACTTTTCATTTTTTAAAACACAAAACACTTTCTCTTGCGTAGTCGCCATTTTGGGATCTGATGCCGCCCTGCCACATGGTGAGTCACAAGCGAGTCTCCACATGCGGGTGGCAAACTCTTAGATGTGACCTTTATTATTACAAGCAGGTGAAATTTATATCTTTCCAGTAATATGAATGTAAAAGCTGATGAATCTTTTATAATCACCCTGTATACTTTGGTTGACCTTAAAGGGTTTATACAAAGTATAGAATTTACTCTCTTTCTTTCAGTAGGATATAAAATAACTTCCTGATTGTTAGGGCAACTGCTAGGACCCCAACATTCTCATGAATGGGCATCTGCTGAGCCCTACCTGAATCGATCAGAGGTCAAATATATGCACCTAAGTTCCTTTCATTCACTATGAGACTGCTGGAGATATTTCTAGCAGTTTCTTAGAGAATAAATGAAACAAATAGCTTTCATACTTGTTACAAACATACTTGGGGTTCAACTTCAGCTATGGTACAAATCCTTTAACTTCGCCTGGTAATTTCCCACTGGCAATTACCGAGGACTTCAGAAGGCAGATCAGCAGTGGTCAGCTGGCTTAATTAATTCTTAAGAGGAGGTATCTTGGTGAGAAATTACCTTAAAATCACACGAAATTGTAGGATGAAAACCTATCCCAAAGGCTTTTATCTGTAGCAAAAATAATTACAGTTTATAGTTTAATTTACAAAAGGGAAAGAAGGACATGATCAAAACCTTTAATCCCATGAAAAGAGCTTGGTCAGACATATTCTATCGACCGTTAGAAGGCTAATTCCCTAATTTTGGAGACAAACAAAAATAACCCTTGCAGAGCTGGTGTCCGAACTGAGCAACATTTTTAGAAAGGAGGAACTGGTGGCCCAGGTCACGGACAGCTGAGAAAAGGTTATCAATGTTTGGATGCCCTGGATCTTGCTGCGAGACTCGCCAGACTTGGTGTCCTTGGTGGATACAGCGATTCCATCTTCTTGAGATTCATATGTGGCGATGGGTCGACAGCCATCCCTATAGGCCCTCTACAGGGTCCCGTCCTGACCTCCTTCCCGTCCTGCTCCTTCCCTATAAGTAGTTCCTTTCCCTTCTATAGAAGTCTTCCTTTTCCTTTCTTAGTCTCTTCAGTCTTCCTTACTCACTCTTTCTTCTATTTGTATCTATAAGATTCAAAATGTTGTGTTTCGTAGGTCTGAATCGTGATGTTCCGTGATTCCCATTCCCATTCCGTGATTCCCATATGAGTGTATATTGCATTTGTTTAAGACCTGTATGTTTGTACTTTGTTAAAATAAACCTGATTTAAACAAAAACTTTAACCCCTTCACCCCTGGGCGATTTTTTTTGTTTTGTTTTTTTCATTCTAGTCTTTTTTCCAGCATTCTTCCATGATCCATAACTTTTTTTTATTTTTCATTGACAGTTGTATTAGGCCTTGATTTTTTGGCAGGACGAGTTGTACTTTTGCATGGCACCATTCTTTTTTTTTTTTAATGTCATTTTTATTGAATTTTCCATAAAACATCAACAAAGAGCATATGTAAAGCAAAATAAAGATCTATACCAGTGTGCAAGATGGGTAACTAATGCATTTAGAAACATTAGGGTCCTTTTTGTCATTGTTGTTACCAAAAAAATATATACCCTATTTTTCGGACTATAAGGCACTTTTTTTCCTCCAAATGTTGGGGAAAAGTGGGGGTGCGTCTTATGGTCTGAATATAGGGCTGCGGCCGTGAATGAGGGTGCTGCGGTGGAGTGGGACATCGGGGGCATGAGCAGGCTGTAGCAGCGCCTGCCGTGACCACGTGGGCCCGCTCATTACATATGCATGCCCATCATCCCGCCCATCATCCCTCAGCGCTGAAGCCGGCGCTGACAGGTGGGCGGGATGATGGGCGGGGGGTGCGCGCATAATTAACAGCCGGACGTGATCACCCCTGGCAACTACAGCCTGGAGTGATCATGTGCGGCTGTATTTACTGCTCCCCGCACATCATCATCAGCGCAGGGAGCAGTGAATAAGTACGGTACACTCACCGGCCACTTGCGTGCAGCATCGCAATCTCCTCCAGTCTGACGGTCAGCTGATATGTGTAACGAGCGGTGAGCACAGCGATGATGTCATCCCTGTGTGCCGCTAGTCATGCAGGTCAGCTGACCGGCAGACTGGAGGAGATCGCGATGCTGCAGGGGAATGAGGACAGCTCCACACTCCAGCGGCGCTGCTGCCGCCACAGACGGGGAGGAGCGATGCTGCGTGGAGCAAGGAAAGGTGAGTATAAACGTTTATTGTTTTTTGTGTGATACAGGATACATGCCATATAGCAGGATGAGGGTATATAGCAGCATGGGGCCATATAGCAGGATGGCAGTATATAGCAGGATGAGGTAGATGATAGGATGAGGGTATATAGCAGCATGGGGCCATATAGCGGGATGGCAGTATATAGCGGGATGGGGGTATATGGCAGGATGAGGGCATATTCCAGGATGGGGGTATATACCAGGATGGGGGTATATACCAAGAAGGCAGTATATAGCAGGATGGGGGTATATAGCAGGATGAGGGCATATACCGGAATGGGGTACCTTAGCAGAGAATTTGGGGACATTACCTCCATAACATTGTCAGCAGCAGATCCTCGCCCCATAACAGTGTGTCAGGACCACATTTTTTGCTTAAACTTTTATTTTCCTCCTCTAAAACCAGGGTGCGTCTTATGGTCCGGTGCGTCTTATAGTCCGAAAAATACGGTATGCAGTATTAGCCAATGCTGGATATCCCAAGAAATATCTATCTGAGACAGAAATATAAGTAATTACAAAAAAAAATAAAAAAAATTCTAGTAGAACAAAACTAAACCAAAAGAAGCCATCTTCTAATTATTTATAGAAGCTGTAACTAACATTTAGCACACATATGAAGTGCTTTCCTTATATCCTCCCCTTTCTCAGGTGCTGATACGTAGTTGGCCTAAATTGTTTTTAAGCCCCTCCAGAATATACCAAGCAGTTGAGATGAATGGTTCTATGATTTTTTTTCTCCAGATAGTAAAATTTTACAATAAATTGCTTCCATTGTAATATAAATTTACCTGACTGAGTCTCTTTATTGATGATTGCATCTCATTGTTCCACCTCCATATAGTATTTCAGCTGTGTTATCAACTCTAGGACAGACGGGACAGTGGGTTTCAAACAGTATTTAAGAATTAGTTCTTTTACTAATAATAATAAGAAATGTATAAGCTTTGGTGGGCGTTTGACAGTAGCTGTTTTTATCTGAGTATCCGCAATAGTGCTAAAGTGCTAGATGAGGCGTTAATGAGCCGTTATAGTTCTACAATGTATTCGCCATGTCAGATACAAACCTTCAAAAGGAAGTTGTCATTGGGCATAACCAGAGGCAGTGAAACAGGTCATCATCAGGTAAAGAGCATTTGGGACATGCAGTTAGTCTGTTTGAGAAGGGGTTCTTCTTGGGTATGTTAAAAACATATGTAGCCCCATGCATAATCTTATACTGAGTTTCTCTCCCTTTTTTTGATCAGCGTTATCAATAATGTTTTAACTAACAGCAGCCCACCCTGATACGATTTGAACAGAGTTCTCCACATCATCCAGCTGCCTTCTCCAGTATTTAAAAAAAGTGTCATGATGCGCCTCAGTAGGTTAGGCCTCATCAAAAAATATAGCATTTAAATTGAGGGGGTACTTACAGGTGATAAAAGTATGCTGTGTAGCTCAATTTTCATTGATTCAAATGTAAGATATTTCAAATTACTCATGATGGAGAGCCTATTTTGTTCAAACTGCAGATTCCGTGGAACCTTGGTTTAAGAGTAACTTGGTTTGAGAGCATTTTGCAAGACAAGCAAAGCTTTTTAAAAATTTGTAACTTGGTTTAAGAGCAATGCTTTGCAATAAGAGCAAATTCCCACCATGTACACTTCTGGTTTCGTCCTTTAACCGCGTTCTGGCCAGCTCTGGTCGTAATTTTCTGTACATATGTACTGTATACTGTATACAGTATACCATTGTACTGTATATACTACATAGCATGTCTATCAATTTGCATTTATGGATACAGTATTGTACTCTCTTTCGTCTAACCAGTACAGCACTTTGCTTGTACTGTACCTCTCTTACACCAACAATTCTTTTGGAAGATAATGTGCAGTTTAATTTGTTTTACATGTTTTTTACTGTACAGTATTTTGTATTAGTGTACTGTAATACTTTTATATGAATGCTGTACATTATTTTGTATTACTGTAATAGGTTTGTATGAATACTGTAAATATTTTTGGGTTGTAGAACGAATTGTCTGCATTTCAATTATTTCCTATGGAAAAATTTGCTTTGATATAAGAGTAACTTGGTTTAAGAGCACACTCCGGGAACCAATTATGCTCGTAATCCAAGGTTCCACTGTAATGTGATGTAGGTTATATTTTTCTAAGCATTCTGTACAGGTCAGCCACCTAGCTTCTGTAGGGTGTGGAAGGTGGGAGATATTAGTAATGCCTCCCTGGCGCCATTTTAAAAATAATTTATTATCCATAATTTGAGGGAACTCCATGTTACTCCACAAGGGAAAATGTTTAGAGAATATAAAGGAGATGTCGAACTTTTTCCTTACAGCTTTCCAAGTAGAGATGGTAACTTTAAAGGTCCAAGATCCTATCCCAATTTGTAGTAGTGTGGAGGTTGCCTGAGCTGTAGCTTGTTTATTAAAACGTAATAAGAATATCTGTGTATATTAATAATCAAAATGTAGATGTAGTTGCATAATTATCTGTCTGTCTATGTAGCAATTGCACAGACCTATAGTATAATTCAAAGTTGTATAGTCATGAAGGAGTTAACCAAAGATGATGAAGCCAGAATGTGTAGCTGCAAAAGTGTTATCAGTAATGTTCACACAGAAGGAATCTACGGGAGGCAGGCAATGTGCTGTAAGAAATTAGGGAGTAAAAGTACTCCCTGGTTAGCTTCAAGGTTATTCATGCTTACTGTATAATTGGATCTATCAGAATACACGAGTCAGTGGATGACGCTGACTCAAGGAGAGCATGTCTGTGTGTTCATTGTCTGATACATAGATATATCGGCACTGGTATACAGCTAATACGGCACCGTCTCTGTATATCCCAAACGAAGACTCCATTAGCAATCTTCAACCCAAATTCCTCCCTTAACAGTAGGTGTAGTAATTTTTAGCAAATACCTCCAATTAGAAATGTAGTATAGTTCTCCTACCAAAAGCATGTCTCTTACCTCATGTGCAGGACTTTGCAGGTTAGGTATCCATGGTTATGTCCACTCACATAGTGACCGTTAGTTGCTCATGGTTGTAACCATAGATTCCTAAGGTACAATGCCCTGCACATGAGGTAATATACATGGTTACATCAGGAGACCTATACTAGATTTCTAATTGGAGGTATTTGCTAATGTTATTAATGTTACACCTACTACATATTGGGATAGGATCTTGGAGATGGGAATAACCCTTTAAATATAAATGAGTAGTGCGGACTCTGCTGTAAAAGTCAGGATCCACGTGGGTTCAAAAGAACCTGAGCACCGACCCTGGGCCTGGAGATCTCGGGGAACTACTGGTAACGATCCAGGTCCGGCACCTGGGTAATAAAAAAAAAATTTCTTAGAATAAAGCAAGCGCGCTATACTTATCGGTCTCCGAGCGGCTGTAACTCTGCTTCCAAGCTGCTCACTCTACTTTTGGGGATGCTCATTATCCTTCTTACATATTCACTGCTTCCCCCGCCCACCGTCAGTTCCGGCGTCTCTGATTGGTTGCAGTCAGACCACGCCCCCAGCCTGTGTGACAGCATGTCTGACAGCAATCAGTCAGAGGCGCTGAGTCTGCATCTACATTGATGTAAAAATAAATAAATTAAAAAAATTGTCTTATGGTCCCCCTGTATTATGATAGCCAGCACAGATAAAGCATACGGCTACAGGCTGGAGCCCCCAGTCATGTGCTTACCTTGTTTCCCTGAAAATAAGTCACTGTCTTATATTTTTTTTTTGCGCTGAAAAAAAGCGTTAGGTATTATTTTCAGGGATGGCTTATTATCGGGGAAACATGGTTGGGGAAAGTTTATCCCCCCAAAAAAATGCAGATCCCCCTTCCCAGGATTGTCATACTTACCAGACCCCGGATGTCTGCGTGGCTCGCAGGTCCTCCTGTGATCTCCAGTGGGCACTCCCAGCAGGTATGCTCCATGCTGTCCTCCACTGCTTCTGGCTGACACTCACATCAGATCACATACACACACACACACACTCATGAGACCGCACATACAATAGCGCTCACACACTCACCATATCTGGTGATACCACATGCTTCCAGTCTGCTCTCTTGTCTCTATGATGCGTTCCACCACTGGGTCCTCCATGTGTTCCACCCGCAGGTCCTGGCACTCCACTGCATAGCGTCCTATGTCCTTATGCCACCCAGAAGCATTTGATATCGCTTGATGTGTTGAGTGTGTGTGTGTGCGATCTTATATGAGTGTGTGTGTGTGCGATCTGATGGGTGTTGGTGTGCGTTCCGCCTCAGGTCTTTGATGCATTCTGGTGAGTATGATCGAGGGGTCTTCTGTCTTCTTTCTTCTCTCTTTTGGGGGTGTCCGCTTTTTATAATGAAGTGTCCTGCACTTTTCTTTAACTTTATTTAGCTGCATGAACACTTCATTATTGAATCGTAACTAGGTCTTATTTTCAGGGTAGGTCTTAAATATAAGACTTTCTGAAAACTACAGGTAGGCCTTATTTTTGGGGTAGGTCTTATTTTCGAGGAAACACGGTATCTTGACTGTGTATCAAAATAATAGGAACGCATGCAGCTTTTTTTTTTTTTTTTTAATTATTTAACTAAAAACAGATTCTGTATATAGTTAAAGAAAGGGCCTGATAGAGCTATTGCTGACAGGATTTTATACATCTATTCCCAGTTTATATCATCAAAGGCTTTCTCCACGTCTATTGTTATGATTACTGGAGCTCCTACATTGTTGTTGGAAGAATGAATCTTGTCTAACACAAGTAGTACCTTTCTAATTCTTAGGGTGGCCGAACTGCCTTTTATAAAGCTCGCCTGAGCATGTGAGATAGATAGGATGAGGATCAGCCATTATGTTAGAAATTATTTTGGCATCCGAATTAATTAAAGAGATTTGTCTACAAGTTTGGAGATAGTGGGTCTTTACCAGGTTTTAGTAAAAGTTTATATATGTGTCTTATTCGATGATGGGAAGATGGGATCTACACACAGTATTTTGTTAAAATCTGACTCTAGGAGGGGGGAAATCTCGAGGTTACGCAATTTAAAGAACTCATTAGTAAATCCGTTTGGGTCAGGGACCTTATTTGACTTCACATTATTGATTACCGTGGTGATTTCCACTAGAGAAATAGGTTTATTTAAAATGTGTTTTCTCTATCGTTTCATTGGGGGACACAGGACCATGGGTTATGCTGCTGTCACTAGGAGGCTGACACTAAGTAAACAGAAAAAGTTAGCTCCTCCCCAGCAGTATAACCCCTGAGCCGGAGGCGGGCTCAATCAGTTTTTGCTTAGTGTCGTAGGAGGCTGATGTGGGCCGACTGGCCCCCTTCAGCCACTTGATTTTTTGCGTATATTTTTTTTCATTTTTCTCTCGGCGACGCTCGTCGCTCTCATCTGTGGTAATTCTTTTTTTCTGCAGGTATCGTTTTCTCTACCTCAGCTCTCGCAGCCCGTGTGGGTACCACTCCCCTGGGTCGCAGAGGCTTGACTCGTCGGGCCCTCTCACCCGTCCAATTCCACGGTACCACTCCCGGGTTGGCACGCGGGGCTAATCCTTCCTGAGCACCCCCTATTCACCCTGCGGTATCACCCCAAAGGGTGCAAGGGGCATACAGCAGGGACTGGACCTCGCAGCGCGTCTTGATGATGATCGGGCCCGCAGCGCTGCTTCACTACAGAGGGGCTCCCTGCCCTCACCAGCGTCCATCTCCCTGCCTGCCTGCCTGCCTGCCTGCCTCATTCTTCTTCTGCGGCCCGCAGCCAGCCTTCCGGTGTGCGGTGCACACGGACACACGTGCAGAGCTCCACGCCTGCACACTGCCAGATGCGGCGCCGCCGACCAGGTAGGACACTTCCCCTACCTTCTCCCGGGCGGCTACAAGATATAGGCCCCGGTCTGGGCCTACTCACCGAGCACCCCGGCCTCGCCCCCATCCGGCGCTGGAGTCCACACATGCAGGGCTCGGCCGGTGCCCGGACATCGCTGCCGCGCCGCCGCGCCCGCAGGTAGGACCGCCGGTCTCTACCTTCCCCTGCGCCGGCTGTTTCAAATTTAGGCCCCGGTCCGGGCCTACTCACCGGGCGCCCCGGCCACGTCCCCATCCGGCGCTGGAGTCCCTCTCCACACCTGCAGTGCTCATCGCTGCCGTGCCGCCGCTCCCGCAGGTAGAACCGCCGGTCTCTATATTCCCCTGCGCCGGCTGCCTCAAAATTTAGGCCCCGGCTTCGGCCCTGTCTCCGGCGTCCCAGGCCCGCCCCCCGCCGCATCGCTATTGGTCGCCGGCCACTCCGTCTCCGCCCTCCGCTCAGCCCCAGGCATCACAGTGGGGGCGATGGATGCTTTTTCCCGCTCTCCTGGGCCCGCCTCCAGCCTCCTCAGCGTTCATTTTAAAAAAAAAAAAAAGGGTGATTATGGCAAACTCCCGGTATGCGGTTTGCTGATGCTGCAGCAGCCCGTATATCAGGGGAAAATAGACCCAAGTCTTCCATGATTATTAAATACAGTGGTTTTTTTTTTTTTTATCAGGGCTTGCGTTTTGTACATTATATTTTAACCCTTCAGGTACTTTTTTCGGGCTTTGCATCAGGATACAACCCAATAGGGTTAGTCTATAGAGCTCTCAGAGCTGAGTTTTTTTTTAGTTATTTGGGACCGGTAGCTCAAGTTTGCGGTTCCCTTAATGGTAATTTCCCGCACATAATGGCAGATTAGTGTTGACAGCTACCGCAGCCCCTGACACCGCACGCCCCTGTATCTCGTCCCTGCCGGCTGGTTAACGCCCTGTCTCAGGCCATATATTCCCTCGCTGACGTCCCTCGGGTTCGTGCGCATGCGCTGCGTCCCCCGCCGACGCTTGGTCATACCATCCACAGAACGGCGCCATTCCCTCGGGGGGACGAGTCCCGTACCAGGGACCTTTTTCCTAGGCTAGAAGCGGACCCGCCAAGTCTCGTCTTTCGTGGCCCCCCCAGTTTTCCACCTTATTTCCCAGGTCCAGACTACCCTTCCTACGGTAGTCTTACGACCTCTCGGGTGTTGGCCCAGGCTTTCCATCTCCGCTGGACTCCGAGCAGGACCTGGATGTTTTGGCGCAGGACGAATTAGCATGCTAGAAAAGCTGAGTCAAGCCGTAAGGCTACGGACAGCCCCTCTTCTCTCCGTGCACCCACGTCTCCTTTAGGGCGTTTGGAGCAGACCCTTGATGTGCTCGGGGGACATCCAGAGTTCGCTGAGTTACCGCGTGTTCACAGACAACTACCAGACACGACGTTTACCTGCGGTAAGCCATGTCATTGTCATTTTTCCCTTCTCCAAAGGGGTTTTCGGAGAGTATGGCCATGCTACACGGGAGTCTTTGATTGATCACAGACATCTACCAGACACGGCGTTTACCAGCGGTAAGTCGTGTGTCTTTGTCATTATCATTCCCCCGAAGGGCTCTGGAGAGAGGGGGCAGTCACCTTGCAGTGACGAAGAGGGCAGGCCCCTGCGGTTTCAGTGGAATACAGTTCGCCGTGTGACTGTGTTATCACGGATAATCCCAGGCCTCGATTTTTACCAGTGGTAAGTCCTTTTATTGTCATTACCCCTTCTAGAAAGGGGCTCCGAAAGGAAGGGGCACCCCACCCTGTAGTCGACCCGCCTGTGTTCCTCCGGGTTTCTCGTCCCGAACGTGGCGTCCCTCAGAGAATCAGCGAACTCCAAGTTCCACCTATGCCGTCCCAAGACTGGTTATCATCTTCAGTGAGTACCCTCTCTTCACATACCTGGGGCCTGCCTGCTGCTCGGCCTGAGCCTCTACCATCAGTGTGTCCACCCGTCGAGACCTCTGACTCGGGATCAGGAACGCAGATTCGACATCTAGGAGGTCACTGACTTCCCTTCCGACTTTAGGGAACGCCCCTCTGAAGATAGGCGAGTCCAGTGGCTCCCCTTGGCTACGTCAGGGTAGAGTACTTCTCTCCCCTAGACTACGTAAGGGAAGGATTCATCCCTTTCCCTGCATCGACCCAGATGCATCAGGATCGTCCCCTCACACTAGGTCCCAGCCCGTTCACGCCGCACCCGTCAGGAAGCCTCTATCCCTCCAACAGCCCCTCCGCCTTGCGTGGCAGTGGACCGTTCCAGTTTTTTATAAGAGCGCTTGCAGGGATCACTGTCCCTGCGCACCCTACTCTACAGGGCTGCTAGGTTCTCTACGCCCAAGTACGGCCGGGAGGCCCAGAGTTCTCCCTTCCAGGATCCTTGCTTGAGGTTTAGACCGTCATATTCAATTTTCACTACTAGGGTAGCTGAGATACCGGAAGGAGTCCTCCCAGACCCCGGCTCGGTCCATCATCCCTTAGGCACGTTTTTTTCGAGCCCGTTCAGGGGTAGCTACTCCTCACGCAGGAATAGTTTTTCCTTCCTGGCACAGAGTCCCGCGTACCCTTGCCACCCGCTCCCGTTTTGGCTATGCGAGCCCTCGGCAGTCTGTGGCGGTGATAGCGACGGTGCACGTACCAGATTTCATCCCTTACTCTCCAGTGGACCACACTGAAGATCGAAGACAAAGAGGGTTCCGTCTTCGCGGGTGATCCGCCAATCTCCTCATAGCGGACCAGTCTTCGAAACCGTCCCTTGGGAAGCTTCCCTTCCCTCCTCTGGAGGATATTATCAACCGTCACCAGTCTCCCGTGCTAGGGTATGCTACCCCCACCATTCCTCGGCACGGTCCCGAGGGACAGCCCTAGAGCGTTGTCTCCCCTTCAACATTCCGGAAGCCAGAGCCATCCGGTTAGCACGGCTACAATTTCTTCTCTGGGTCGGGGTTTGCCCAGTCAGGTTCCAGTCGGACCATGCCACAGCGGTGACATGCATCATCCACCAGGTAGACGCAGAGAGTGTCATGGCAAGGGAAGAGGCCAAGAAGATCTTGCCCTGGGACGGGTCCCTTAACTCGCTAACCTCGGCAGTACATCCCTAGCATGGACGTTTTGGACGGCCGATTTTTTTCAGTAGGAAAGACCTCCCTTAGGAAAAGGGCTCCTCAACAGGGAAGTCACCAGTCAGTTCCCTGGCGAGGGAAGACCTCCAGTCGTGGACCTATTGTTCTCCCGTTCCAGCTTTCAAGTCAATGGTGCTTCGAGTGTGCCACCTGCTCTGGACTAGGTGACGACGCCCTCGACCGGTCGTGTAGCCTTTTCAGGTTCTCCTGCATCTTCCCGCAGCTTCCCATGGTCTCGAGGGTTCTCAGGATGGACCAAGGCAACGATGCCTCTGGAGTGACCCAGGCGAGCATAGTTCGCATAGCCTACTCAACTCCTCACGGAGGCCCCGGGGCTCCTTCCCGACCGCCAAGTTCTCCGTGTCGGGGCCCCTCTCTTCTACCAGGACTCAAAGGTCCCAAGTTCGACGGGCTCACCAGTGGATCCCGGGTGCTGCCTCGGTCAGGTCTGTTGACAAGAGGATTACAGACAACATTGAGGGCCGGGAATCCAGTTTCCTCCAGGATTTATTTCCACTAGGAAAGAGCTCCCCGGTGGGTGAGGACCACATCTTCCCTCCTTCTTGCTGGCATTCTTCCAGTCAGATCCGAATGCGGCCCTCTCGCGCGTCCCTGTATTGGCCAGGTGTCGGCCCGTTTCGCTTCGGTTTTTTCGGAGTCTTTTCACTTCCCGTCCTCCAATCAGAGCCTTCGCTCAGAGAAGCGTCCATCTGGCTCGGCTGTTTCATCGTTCGCTAAAAACGTGGGTCTTTATTCCAGTGAGGGGTTCGTTCAAGGTACCCCTTTTTTCCCGGCTCCACCTGTTTTTGTTAGGTGGGCTCCTCGTGGACATCTCGTTGTTACAGACAGCTCGGGACGGACAGCCCTCTTGTCGTTCTTTCCCCCCTTTGTGTTTTCCAGCTCCTCCAGCAGGACAAGGGGAGGCTCCGGCCAGAACTCTTCGTTTCTGTCCAAGGCAGCTCGCTGTTTCCTTCCAGAAGAGGTGTTTAGTTTTCGGTTTTCGGTTCTAGTCTCCTCTCTCAGCCGGAAAGGGGCCTAGTTCGTTCCAGAACTGGTACGAGCCCTCAGTCTTACATGTCTGCAGGACACCCTTTTCGGTTACACCGACAACCAGTCCACCCCGCCACCCGTTCCCAAGGGGCGCATGCCGGCGCCAGGGGCCAGAATTTTCACATGGGTCCATTACTCCATATGTGAAGACTATCGCATGAAGGGCGGACTTCCGCCGCGGTCTACCGAGCAAGGGGTACCCTTTGGACGATTGGACTCCAGATGTCGACCGTCCAGGTTCCCTGGGCCGCCACCCGATCTAGTCGGCATACCTTTACTAGTTTCTACCAGGGTCACACCCAAGCTTCGGCAGCGGCCAGTCTTGGAGTAAGGTTTGCGGGTGGCAGTGGCACACCTGTAACAACGTAGGTGCTTGTAGGTCTGGCGCGAGCCCGACAGGGGGAAGCGGTTGCCTTCCTATCTCCGGTGATGGTTTTTCTTCCCACCCAGGGACTGCTTTTGGACGTCCCATGGTCCTGTGTCCCCCAATGAAACGATAGAGAAAGAAGGATTTTTGTGTACTCACCGTAAAATCTCTTTCTCTGAGTCTTCATTGGGGGACACAGCACCCACCCTGCTTGTGTTATTGGTTATATATATTACCTGTCGGTTGCCTCAGTGGCCATTTCCCCAGGCCACTGGTCACACGATTACTGTTCATAGTTTTTATCTTGTTTTATCCAGGATTGTTTGATTCTCCTCCTACTGCTTGTGCACTAAACTGATTGAGCCCGCCTCCGGCTCAGGGGTTATACTGCTGGGGAGGAGCTAACTTTTTCTGTTTATTTAGTGTCAGCCTCCTAGTGACAGCAGCATAACCCATGGTCCTGTGTCCCCCAATGAAGACTCAGAGAAAGAGATTTTACGGTGAGTACACAAAAATCCTTCTTTTGTTCCTTTGCTAAGGTAGGTATCTATAAAGTATTCCTCACTGAAGTGGGTTGATCCATGTTCTTATAAAGGTCTCTATAGAATGAACCCAAAGTATCATTGATATCATGGGGGTTGGTCTAGATATCCCCACTTATATTTTTTTGTTAAAAAGCCTACCACACTGCACAGACCTCCTGCAACAGGGGCTTCTATTCCATCAGAATTCACATTCTCTCAATTTAACGGCATGGCTGTTGTTGCCGCGGTTCTAAGAAATGTACCAGGTCATACAGACAATGATCAAGGCAGGGACACCCTCTTCTTCCTGGGTCTACCACCAGACTTGGAAAACCTTTTTTCACTAGTGCAAGGCCAGATAGGTATCTCGAAGATCCTTTTCTCTCCCTTACTGTCCTTTTGCAGTCATTCTTTGACTCCAACCTGTCCCTTCACTCCCTCAAAGGACAGGTTTGGCTCTGTCCATTCTGTTCCAGAAGAACCTAGCCTCCCGTTCTCAGGTCAAGATATTCATGCAGGGCGTTGCCCATTCTGTCAAGCCATATCAACCTCTCATGGAACCCTGGGATCTCAATCTGGTTTTGAGTGTCTTTCAGGGATCTCCCTTTGAGCACATTTGAGACTTTTACTATTCTCCTCTACCGGAAGGTTGCTTTTTTGGTGCCTACCACCTCCATCATATATGTCTGAGAGCCAGCTACATTCTCCTGTAGGCTTACATTTTTGGTGTTTCATCAGGACAAGGTGGATCTTCATTCAGTTCCTTCTTTTCTCCCAAAGTGGTCTTTTCGTTTCACCTTATTGAGGACATCATTCTTCATCCCCGACTTATCCTCTGGAACAGTCACTTCACAAGTTGGATTTATTCAGAACATTACGTCTCTATTAGTGGTGGGTGAACCTGAACTGTAAAGTTTGGGGTCCTTACCGGACACCTAGTGTCCGTGCACTGACCCCAAATACGACTTCTCAGGGAAGTCCGTGTTACTGTTCGGGTTCGGACACCCGGATAAATATAAAAAAAGTTAAAGGAAAGCAAATAGAGATAGAGATTAAAAAAGGATAGTTATACTTACAGAGTTTCCCACGCGGCTGTCACACTGTTTTTGGGTCCACCCATTATACCCTTATGCAAGTTAATTGACTCACCCACTCACTCTCTATGACAGCTTCTGTCATTGGTTGTGGACAGTAAAAATAAATTAATAATTGGGATAAATGGCTTAGGGTCCCCCGCATATTGATACCCAGCGCGTATAAAGCAGACCGCTACAGGCTGCAGCCCCCAGCAGTGTATGTTATCTTGGCTGTGTATCAAAATAAAAAAGATCCCATGCAGATTTTTACTTTTTTTTTTTTAATATATAAATAAATAATTTTAAAAAATGGTGTGCTGTCCCCCCAGTTTTGATACCCAGTCAACATAAAGCAAACAGCTGAGGGCTAGTATTCTCGGGCTGGGGAGGCCCATGGTTATTGGGCTCCCCAGTCTAAAAATAGCAACCCACAGCCGCCCCGGAATTGTTGCATCCATTAGATTTGAAAATTTCTGCACTTTACCTGGCTCATCCCTATTGCCCTGGGGCTGTGGCAATCAGGGTTAATGACAGCTGTGATTTGTCAAAAAATCACAGCTGCCATCAAGCCCAAAATTAGTAATGGTGAGGAGTGTATGAGATCCCCCTTTACTAATCCTGTTAGTCAAAAGAAATAAACACAAAACACAGAAAAATCCTGTATTAAAAAAAAACAAAAACCTTTTTCTCAAATTTATTGACCCGGAAAACACTCCTGCAGGTCCGACGTATTCCACATATGGTCCCATGATGATTTTGGCCCTGCTACATCTGAGTTTGCAGTATGTGGTCACATTTGAAAATGTGACTGCTCACTGCGGCATCATGGACACACTGACAGCCGCAGCTTGAGCGGTGACATTACTGCATTCACCTGACATCAAAGATGGTGGTTCCAATGGTACCCCAGGTGTGACCTCAGGTGAACTGACCTAAGGTGAACTCATTGAACTCAGTTGCCTCAACTCAGGTGAAGTTATTGATCTCAATGCCGTATTACCGGGTTAAGCAATGTGTGCGCATTGAGTGTTTGGGTGGAGACGATTCTACACCAAATCTGCATCTCATGGCAAAAAAACGTACCAAAACCACATGCATTTTACTCATTTATTAACCTCAGGCTTGCTGAAAGCTGTAATTTTTTGACAAATCACAGCTGTCATTAACCCCTTATATTGCCCGATTGCTACCGCACCAGGGCAAATAGGATGAGCCAGGTAAAGCGCCGGAATTGACCCAGCTAATGGATGGGACAATTCTGGGGCGGCCGCAGGCTGCTATTTTTAGGCTTGGGAGGGCCAATAACCATTGGCCTCCTCAGCCTGAGAATACCAACCCCCATCTGTCTGCTTCATCTTGGCTGGGAATCAAAATTAGTGGGGACTAATATAAAAAAGCCACATGGGGTCCCTCATTTTTTGATACACAGCCAAGATAATGTGCTCAGCTTGGGGCTGCAACCTGCAGCCATGAAAATACAACTGACCCAACACCATATTTTGAAAATGTATTTATTTTTACACTCCACAGCCAATCACGCACACCATCGTGTAAAGAACAGGCCGGCTCCACTGGGAGTCAAGGCCCAATCTACCCATGCAGTAATGGCTTCCTGGGCTATACAGCAGTAAGTTTCCACATTGCAGCTTTGTAAAGCCCCTCGGGGCTTGGCAAAACACTCCGCAGGAGGTAATGTCACCTTGTCAACTATTTTCCTTTTTTCCCCATAGGCATTTGTTGTTTTTGTACAACTTATACTGTCAATTTTATCCATTTGTATTAGTACTTGGATGTATGGTTGAACTTAATCCATAAATTTGAAACTCTAGGCCTCCTCTACTAGTATACTTTTAACTTTTATGTATACAGTACTTTACATTATCACTGTAATATCATTTTAAAATTTCTGTGCATCTATGATTACAATATTCTCTTCCTGACAACATCTGTCTGCTGTGATACCTTTATTTTTAACCACTTTTAGGTATGGTCTTGGTGATGACTTTGACTTGCATTTGTATATTTTTTACTAGTATTATACTAACCTTTTTGTGTTTAACGCACGGTCAAACAAATACATCTGTAGTCATTGCCTTATAATTACATTTTTTTTTATGCATCATCTCTTATAATTTTTGATAAAATATACCAAATATTATCCAATTTTATATATATTTATTGAAATCTAATTGGGAATTATTGAAAAGCTTTATTTACAATAAACATAATTTCCCTCCTGCTTCTGAACAGTTGTGATGCCTCTGCTGGTTTTCCCACCTTTTAATCTGTCATTGTTTCTTTTTATTTTATTTTGTGTAATTTAATAAAATGTCAAGATTTTTGAATTACCTAGTCTTCATGTGCAACTTTTTTCTATATGATTTAGTTTGAAGGGTTGGATTCAAATTCTAATTCCATGTATACTATTGGGCAAAATTACACTTATAATTGATATTTATGCTTATCTGTGTTTGCAATCCTTTGTCCTAATGAATCTGCAGCGCCACACCAGTTTCTGCCAATGGTGTATTTTGATTTACTTTTTTTAAATCTTCTCTTGTCTCCTCAGATAAGGTGACAGAGGAGTATGGGCCGCTCTGTTTTCCCAACCCAGTAGACGAAGAGCACAGTTCTGCCAGTTCTGTTGAGCTGTATTCTGCCAGGGTTATTCTGGACAGCAGGACTTATTTTTTCTTCTTTCGTAGTCAGCATTAAGGCTCTGGTGCGAATGGACCTTGTTTTTTTATTTCCTGCCTGGCTCTCCCTTCCAGAGCCAGGTGCGTGCAATGAGCGATGACAGAGCCAAACATAATTTCTTTATGGCAACTCAATCTTCAGGACAGGCAAGCTCCATCTTCAGATACAAGCGAAAAAAGGATAATCCAGCTCTTCAAAGTGAGATAGTTTATTTGTAGAAAAATAACAATTTACATGGTAGAAAAAGTTAAAAAACGCGTTTCGGCTGAGACTACATGCCAGCGCGTTTTTTGCCTTTTTCTACCATGTAAATTGTTATTTCTCTATCGCTTTCATTGGGGGACACAGGACCATGGGTGTATGCTGCTGTGACTAGGAGGCTGACACTAAGTAGACATTTTGTGCTCAGCGCCGCTCAGCCTTCTCATCTTTCTAGGTTTTTTGTCTCTCTGCAGGGTTAAAGTCCCAGAGAGAACCCTCGCCTTCTACTCCCTTCCGGGTACCGTCCCAAGGGTTGTTTGAGGCTCGAGACGCCAGGCCCTATCCCCCTCCTGCCCCATGGTACCGGCCCAGGGGCTGCTTGGGGTCGAACATTTTTATTTTTTAAGGGCACACTCCCCGTCCACCCCTATGGTACCGTCCCAAGGGGTGCTTCTGGTGGAGGCGGTGAGGAATCTCTGCAACCCAGGACCCGATGTCAGGATCGCAGGCTGCAGCGCAGGAGCGCTCACAGCACCAGTCCTCCCCCAGCGTTCTTCCTTCTACCCTGGGCCCAGGCAGTGGATCTCTTCATGCAGCGCAGGAGCGCTCTGCAGCGTTCCCCAAGCTCCCCAGCGTTTCCCCCTGGTGTCTCCCAGGGGCAGACTGGACTCACCGGCAGCCGCAGCAGCAGGATGGGACCGTGGATCAGAGCGACGCCGCCAGGACGCAGGTAGGATCTTCTCCGCGCGCAGCGCTCCGCTCCTGGCGGCCGCTCATTAATTTAGCTTTAGTTTCAGGCCTACCTCAGGCTGGAGTGCTCCGCTCCCCTGTTTGCGCGCGCGCTTTTCCGGCCACCCCCCCTCTTCTGCCTGGAGACAGCCAGCTCAGTCCTGCAGCACGCCCTCATTCCTCCCAGCGTCCCCTACGATACAGGATCCAGGGAGAGGATCACAGCTGCAGCGCAGGAGCGCTCAGCAACTCCAGGCCTCTCCAGCGTTCACTTCTTCCCTGGGCCCACGCAGGGGATCGTGGTCACCACAGCGCAGGAGCGCTCGGCAGTTCTCCCCAGGCAACCCTCCGGCAGGCAGGATGGGGCCGAGGATCACAGCGACGCCGGCACATCGCAGGCAAGACTTCTCTGCGCTCAGTGCTGCGCTCCCGGCGGGCCGCCCACTACTCTAGTCCCCTGCTTCGGCCTACCTCAGGCCTTCAGACCCCGCCTCCCCGTTTGCGCGCGCGTGCCTTTTTCCCAAGCTGTACCCCTGCATTTCCTGCCCGGTCCCAAGCCGGCCAGCCCCCCTACTGCAAAAAAAAATGAAGGGCTGCGTTTTTTTCTTCAGCAATGCTGTCCCCGCAGTTTCTAAGACCTCTGCTGACCTTGACCCTAGTCTCCTTTATAGCCTTTTATGCATGCACAGCCTGCTAGGTAAAATTCTCCCAAGCCAGGCTACGCCCCCCGCTCGGCTTGCGCCCCAAACCATCCTGTCACCACCAGCACCCGAGCTCCGCTGCGCTCCCTTACCTGGAGTGGTAGACCCCCTATCCCAGTCTGTGGACTCTCTGCCAAGGGCGTCTATGACCATTGCGCAGGCGTTGCAGTCGCTCCCTACGCCTGGCCATGCTCCCCCGGTCCAGCTGGCTCTGGACAACAGTCGGTCTGATCCAGACCCTACTACTGGAGCGCAGAAGGGGACCTGCCGGATGACGTGTTGAGAGGAGCTTTTAAGCATGCCCTTAATAGAGATAGGGATTCTCTTCTACAACCTCGGGTAAGGGCAAACGATGAGGAAGTCATTAGAGTTATTGGAACATTTGACTGCCAGTCAGAAAGAATCTATGGCATACTCCGAAAACACTGGGGAATTCTCCGTGCAGATCCAGACATTTGTAACAATATTGCTCCCCGCCCATCCATTACTTACAGACGTGGAACTTCGCTTAAGGACCAACTAGTCCATAGGCATTATCAGAGACCAGTTCCTCCAGGCACTTGGCTTGATAGGAAACCTTTAGGATGCTTCCGGTGTGGGGACTGCAAATATTGTAATTGGGTTGTCAAATCAAAAAGTTTTTGCAGTGCCAGTACCGGTAAAAAATATGTTATCAATGATTTTTGCAATTGCAAGACAAGCGGGGTGGTCTATATGGCTACTTGTAGCTGTCCCTTAAATTATGTAGGTAAGACTACAAGGGAGCTACGCAGACGTATCGGAGAACATCTAGGGGACATTAGACACAAGAGGGATACCCCCCTGGCCCGTCACGTCTGGGAATATCATCAGGGTGTTAGCAAGTCCATCTCGTTTGTTATTATTGAAGTGGTTAAACCAAGCCCTAGGGGTGGTGATCTGGATAAGAGGATTCTACAGAGAGAATGTAGGTGGATTTATTTTCTGAAAACACAAGTGCCGCTAGGTCTAAATTATAGGCTAACTTATTCCCCATTCCTATAAAAAATATATAAAAATGTTTTCATATGCAACATAACTTTCCTCCACTCTCATTTACTTCAATTGGTGTCATTAAAAAAAAAATTTAAAAAAAATTTAAAAAATAAAAATAATAATTAAAAATATCATACCTTTGTCCCGATAGTCATATACCCAACCCGTCATTGCCCCGAGAAAGGGGATTTATGGGCATTAGTTCTATACACCTTTATAATCTTAAGGTGTTCAAAATCACTGGCGTTGATAAATTGTTTTTGGTTTCTGCCTTTAAAATTTAAGCCCCTTTTTCATAATATCCTAATTGGGTTTTCTCTCCCCCCCCCCCCTCCCCTCCTTCCTTTATTTTTATCAATTGCGCTGTTATTAGACAGTATGTGATATCCCTTTAAATTTCACCTAATCACCTTTGAACCCTGTAAGGGTTAAATATTGTGTCTTTTGCTCCACAGAAGCTTCTGTGTCTCCGCGCGTGCGCGGCTGTGTTGCTGGCATCTGATCAGACGCAGTATTGGGACGCTTCTGTGAGGCCGGTATTCCATCGCGCATGCGCGATGGAGTCTTCTCATTGATATGTCGGGGATGCCGGCGTCCTGGCGCGCATGCGCGGTGACGTCAATCTAGATGCATGTTCTGGTTGGATGGCTGGGAGGCGTCCTTGCTGGTGACGTGGACGCTGCAGATTGGACTAGATGCAGTTGCCCTTATGATTGGAGGGTTTCCCGAACCGCAGCATCTGATTGGGTGCTGCGAGTGGAGGCTATTGAGATATGTTATGCCGGAAGTTCAGCGTGCAGGCATGATTGTGTCATTTCACCCAGGATTTAGGGTGTAAAGTTGTTAAATATAGATATCAGAATCGACACGCTACAGTATATAGTATCTTGATTAGGCAGAGCGTATGTGTCATATAAGCATCGCTCGATCCTAATATCATTTATGGGGGATGGCGATTGTGTGTGTCTGGGGGTGGATTACATCTGGATGTTTTAAGGAAATAAGGGCGGCACTTGTTTAGTTGCCGCACCTGTCTGAAACTGCATACAACTACACAGCGCCTGCGTGCATCTGGGTGGCATGTCCAGTGAAATCAGAGACAAATTAGCCAGTGATTTTGATTGGCCGACATCTCCATGGGACCTAATGGCGCCGGCTTTTAAACCCTGCACACTCTGTGATCAGGGCACACAGCCATGGATCACCACATCTGACAGCTAGGATTCTTTTTGCCTCCTGATGATCCTTGAATCTAAAATGAAGGGGAAACGCGTCGAGGCGGTATGAAAACATTCATCTAAAGGGAAGTAGTTGGAATTTAACAATTCCCTCTTTGAGTGCTAAATTGTTGCATTTTGATGTGTTGTTTTGCTTCTTAACATGTAGGATTATCCTAAAACAAAAATGCACGATTGATGAATCTGCTTATCTTCATGACTATCTAAGTGCATTTTGATATACCTGCATAGTTTGAAGTTTTTGTGTGTTTCCATGCATAATGGTTACAAACGTACGGATTTAAGTAATAGCATATTGATTATTGATTAAAATCCTGGTGAGAAGGGATATCTATGCTATCAAATTACAGGTTGTGGGTTCATTACTCCATCATCTTGAATCACGTACGAGTGTTGTGCCATTTTTTAGTATTAACTCACTTCTAGTCAGGGCGCATTAAGGGCAAGCCGACGTGGAACGGGGGCGCCCAAAACAGTTACGGTGTCACACCCTCCGTTGGTAGGTAGGAGTGAGGTTTTATAGGGTGAGATAGGGACCCCATAGAGAATGTCTTCTCCCCTCTCCTCCATCTCCCTGCCCCGTTAGTGGCTAATACTTTTTATTGAGGGTGCATTGAGAAGAATTGATTCTGAACGGGGGCGCCCAGAGAAAAGCACGGTGCTATGTGTATATATATGTGTACATCACCCCGTAGGATAGATAGGAGCTTGACCTCTTAAAGAGAATATAAGGGTCCCATTTAGGTTGCTCCTATAATCTCCTTGTATGCCCCTGTGTGTGTTCACAATCACTGGGTGTGTTTTTCTAATATTTATGATACAATAAAGTTCATTATTTTATATTGATGATTGAGGCTTTCTCCGTTTCTGGTTCCAAAACTCAATTCAATTGAACCGTTTTTTGATAATGGACCTGCTGGGCCTCCTCTCAACCCCTCCCGGAGATCTCTTTCATCCTCCAGGCCCCGAGTGCTCCTCGTCTCCGAGACCGGCCGACCTTTTTTCAGGAGAAGAGTCGGATGCAGCCTCGATGCTGATTCCAGATCAGAAGGCTGATGTCAGAGGTAGGATGGATAGTCCGGCCAAAGCGGTAAGTCATACGCAAAAGCCCCAGACGGGCTCCGTGGCTACCCAGTGCTTGCATGTCTCCTTCAAACAGGTTAAACGGGCACACAGGCAATTCGGTAACCATCCAGACTTTGCTGAAATTCTATATAAGCACAGACGACAACCGGTCAAGATATTCAACAATGGTAGGTCGTTTGATTTACTTTTCCCCTTCCCTGAGGCTCCCAGGAAGGAATGGGCAGGCTCGCCTATGGTCGCCCTTCGTTTTTTTTCCGTCTGTCATCTTCCAGTACTATCTCTCCCGCACGGGGCATTGCTCCGAGACGCCACGGATCGAAACACCGAGAGAGTTGCCCGTTCAGTTTTTCTTCAGACGGCAGACACGGTACTCCTACCGCCTTCGCCGCCATCTGGCTGGCAGCATCCATGATGTCCTGGGACGATAACCTCCACAACGGTCTTCGTGCGGGATCGAGCAATCCGGAGTTCACAACATGGCTACACAGATTGCTCTAGCGGGTGAGTACATACTCATCGCATCTCTGTTAGCAGCCTACTGCGCAGTGCATGCGGCTAGCAGCACGGGGGCCATCTGTCGGGCGATCTGGCTCAGAGCCTGGTATGCGGACGCGGCTTCTAGGATATCACTTACAGCCCTCCACTTTACAGGAGGTCGTCTGTTTGGGGACTGGCTGGATCAGATTATCGACGAGATCACAGGAGCTTCGGTTCCACACACACAAGAAAACCAGGTCCCCGCAGAGGAACAGGAAGATTCTGTCCCTCAATACATACCTTTTCTGGCGTTTCTCAGCCACGCCAGCCATCAAAGACGACGTCTGGATCACAGCGCTACCCCACTAGATGACTCTTGGTCGTCATCGCTCGGGCGTGGAGGTGGGGGCGCCTGTATCATCTCAATCACGTCTGGTGGACTTGGATCACGGACGCCTGGGTCGGACAGATGCTGGACTCAGGGTACATAATAGAGTTTTCAGCAAGTCTATCGTCGGTCATGTAGGTCACACCTACTTTGCCAACAGCACAGATGTTTCCTGCGTTTCGCAATAGCAGACGATCTTTTTTGGTGATTCCGTACCTGGACGCCTTGTTCTTCTTTTTGACGACCGTCTCCTAAGTGTTCAGGTCACCATCGATATCCTGTCTCGACTCGGCTAGCTCATCAATCGGAAGAAGCCCTCTCTGACCCCGGCCAGCAGGATTACCTGTCTAGGCATGGAGTTCGATACCATCCAAGGACGCGTGTCCCTCCAAAGAGACCTCCAGATCCTCCGTCACTCCAAGCTGGAGAGTCCTCAGTCGGATGGTGGCGGCAATAGAGGGGTTCCGTTTGCCGCTTCCACCTTCGTCTCCTTCAGCTGACTTGGCCGAACAGATGGGACAATTCTCTATTCACCTTGAATCGCAGGATCCAATTGTCTCTGGGAACCCGCCGCTCGCTTCTATGGTGGACCAGCGGCCCTCATCGGTCCAGAGGAATGTTTTTTCATACCAGTACACTGGCAGGCAGTCACCACTGTGACTGGGGAGCGGTGTTCCGAAACACACGGCTCACGGTCGGTGGTCCTCCCAGGAGAGCCGTCTGCCTATCAATTTTTTTTTAGGGATCAGAGTTTTTCTCCGAGCCCTACAGATTTTTCAGCCCTTCATACAAGAATCGCCATCCAGGATCCAGTCGGACATCACCTGGGCGGAACAAGGAGCGTCATGGCGATGACATAGGTGAATAAGATCTTACAGTGGGCATAGCCTCACCTCTCCAGATCTTGTCCGCAATCATTTTTTTCCGCCGTGAAGAATTGGGCAGCAGACTATATCAGCAAGGTCTTGCGGCAGGCGAATGATCCCTCAACAGAGAGGCTTTCGAATGGATCTGCCTAAGATGAGGTATTCCGAATGTGGACCTGAGGGCTTCTCGATTCAACAATCAAGTCACACAGTTCATCTCCCTTTACCACGACCGGCAAGCGCCAGGAGTCGACGCTTGCATACCTCCGGGGAATCAGTTTTCAGGTTTCCCTTCATCTTTCTTCGGCTTCCACACTGATCCCAAGAGTCCTCAAGAAACTTAGAGGGGCATCCCAGTGACTCTCATTGCCATGGATTGACCCAGGCAAGCGTTCTTCGCAGAGCTCACGCAGCTCATCAGACACCCCATGGTAGTTTCCAGATCGTCTGAACTTCCTGTCGCAAAGTCCTCTTTTCCTTCAATATTTAGGGGGTTCTCGATTTGACCCCATGGCTGTGGAACCATGGCTACTAGCCCAGGCAGGCTTTATCCCACAGGTGATACAGACTATGGTCAGAACTCAGAAGCCTCCGTCTTCAAACATCTACTACCGCACCGGAAAGGCCTTCTTTCAAGAGTGTGAGGTCAATGTCAGCTCATCTCCACTGGATCTGTCACTCCCAGCGTTACTTTTAATTTTATAAAGAATGGTCTGGCTCACTGATGTGGTGCTCAGGAGAAAAATTAGTTCGTATATAGAAAAAGCTCCGGCACACAATAATGTATCAATTAATTTTTATTTCCATAAATTGCTAATTCAGATATAGATGAATAACGTTTCGGCTGATGCCTTCTTCACAACTGAAATTCATATAACAAGATAAAGTATAACAAGAGAAAATCAGTACCAATATTCTTTCATATTTCATATTAGTAACTATCACGTGAATTATAACTGGTATAATAAATTATCCTTTATTACCTAATTGGTATAATGAGTGATATCTGAGAAGAACGTCAGACGCATGTAATCGTTTATATCTGGAAAAATAATAACAATGCCCACATTTCAGGAATCATAGAAATCATAAGGATACCCTAATGTATACTTAGGAATATATATCATATCCATTATTTGTGTTTATAAAGCGTATCACTGCTGTCAGTCTATAGACTTCACCAGGGCATAATCCCAATCAATAATAAATTAAAAGACATCTTTACCTTCATTTTGAAAAGACAATATATAATCATAATGCCCAAAGGGGAAGTGGTTATGGTGTTGGACCGCTATAAGACTAAAGAGATAAAGAAAAAGAATTGCTATCAGTATATCAGAAGAAACTCCGGTTGTAAACATATAAACAATATTATTTTAGGTCCAAAGTGACAAAGTGCCGCTCAACAAGGGGTTAACTGAGGAGATGAACGTGACATACCTGTTTAGCCGAGGATCAGCGGTGAAGTGAAGTGAAGTGACCGCGCTGGGGTTTAAATGTGCTGGAGAGGCGGGCATAATTAAACAATTTCCTGTGTGTGTGGAACGCATAAGGACGAGTGGCACGCAAGCCGCGCGTGCGCAGTGTACCCGGAAGTGCGCGCATGCGCAGAAGTGAAAATACGGTGTAAGTGAGCTACGGCTCCCGGAATTTCATTATAAAGCGAGATGTATTAAGTGCGCATCTGAAAAAGAGAAGAAAAGATGAATAGGGCTTTAAAGACCAGAATTAATTCTATATAAACATAATCAATGAGGCGATTAGCATAATCATTAGAAACGGACAGCATTGAATATATTCACATGGGTGCCCATATACATTAACAAGTACCCATGTGTATGTGATATATGCATATATATATACCTAATGCAATGTATGACAACACACATCATCCATGGTAATATAAAGCAGCTATGACACGATTAACCCTATATGCTAAAAGAGAGTCACAAAACACTTATCTAAGTTATATAGAATTCTAACTGTAACATGTATACACATGTGTGTGCAGGACATATGTGTCCGCACACTCACATGTGTACCCATAATTCTCATTAACACATCGGTAAATATATACAACAGAATCTACACAATAAACTATATAAAGACCTTTGATATCTTATAAAAAACCACAATAATGGAAATAGGACAAGACGGACCCCACATCAATAGTTCTCATCTTCTCTATTAAGTCCAAAAGGGGAGAGGGTATTAAGGGTGTGGATCCAATAGGATTCCCTTTCTTTTAGTTTCTTAATCCTATCACCCCCACGTCTCAAAGGTGAAATATGCTCCAAAACCTGAAACCTCATCTGAGAAATCGTGTGCCCGCACTGGATGAAATGATGTGGAATAGGCAACATAACTAATTTACATCGTATGGTGGACTTATGTTTCCCAATGCGATCTCGGACAAAGGTAATCAATGTACCCATCCTCGCACTGGAAAGGTCTTCTATCTTAAGGACTTTTTCACTTGTGATACGTCATATGTAGTATACCTGATAAAGTGCCCGTGTGGTCTCGGATATGTTGGGGAGACTACCCAACATGTCCGAAACCGCATTGGGAAACATAAGTCCACCATACGATGTAAATTAGTTATGTTGCCTATTCCACATCATTTCATCCAGTGCGGGCACACGATTTCTCAGATGAGGTTTCAGGTTTTGGAGCATATTTCACCTTTGAGACGTGGGGGTGATAGGATTAAGAAACTAAAAGAAAGGGAATCCTATTGGATCCACACCCTTAATACCCTCTCCCCTTTTGGACTTAATAGAGAATATGGGAACTATTGATGTGGGGTCCGTCCTGTCCTATTTCCATTATTGTGGTTTTTTATAAGATATTAAAGGTCTTTATATAGTTTATTGTGTAGATTCTGTTGTATATATTTACCGATGTGTTAATGAGAATTATGGGTACACATGTGAGTGTGCGGACACATATGTCCTGCACACACATGTGTATACATGTTACAGTTAGAATTCTATATAACTTAGATAAGTGTTTTGTGACTCTCTTTTAGCATATAGGGTTAATCGTGTCATAGCTGCTTTATATTACCATGGATGATGTGTGTTGTCATACATTGCATTAGGTATATATATATATGCATATATCACATACACATGGGTACTTGTTAATGTATATGGGCACCCATGTGAATATATTCAATGCTGTCCGTTTCTAATGATTATGCTAATCGCCTCATTGATTATGTTCATATAGAATTAATTCTGGTCTTTAAAGCCCTATTCATCTTTTCTTCTCTTTTTCAGATGCGCACTTAATACATCTTGCTTTTTAATGAAATTCCGGGAGCCGTAGCTCACTTACACCGTATTTTCACTTCTGCGCATGCGCGCACTTCCGGGTACACTGCGCACGCGCGGCTTGCGTGCCACTCGTCCTTATGCGTTCCACACACACAGGAAATTGTTTAATTATGCCCGCCTCTCCAGCACATTTAAACCCCAGCGCGGTCACTTCACTTCACTTCACCGCTGATCCTCGGCTAAACAGGTATGTCACGTTCATCTCCTCAGTTAACCCCTTGTTGAGCGGCACTTTGTCACTTTGGACCTAAAATAATATTGTTTATATGTTTACAACCGGAGTTTCTTCTGATATACTGATAGCAATTCTTTTTCTTTATCTCTTTAGTCTTATAGCGGTCCAACACCATAACCAGTTCCCCTTTGGGCATTATGATTATATATTGTCTTTTCAAAATGAAGGTAAAGATGTCTTTTAATTTATTATTGATTGGGATTATGCCCTGGTGAAAGAATATTGGTACTGATTTTCTCTTGTTATACTTTATCTTGTTATATGAATTTCAGTTGTGAAGAAGGCATCAGCCGAAACGTTATTCATCTATATCTGAATTATCAATTTATGGAAATAAAATATTAATTGATACATTATTGTGTGCCGGAGCTTTTTCTATATACTCCCAGCGTTACTGGCCTTCCTACAGTCAGGCTTACAGGCGGGTCTCTCGCTAGCAACCTTCAAAGGGCAGGTGTCGGCTCGATCTGCCTTTTCCAGAGAAATCTTGCATCTCGGCCGCAAGTCAGGACGTTCATCCAAGGAGTCGTCCATCTGGCACCGCTAGATCGTTTCCCGCTAGTACCAGGAGACCTCCAGCTGGCTCTAGGGTCTCTTCAATTAGCCCGGTTCGATCCTCAATCTGACGCCTATCCGGGAAGGTGGTTTTGTTGATGGCAGTCACTTCAATCAGTGGAAGGTCTAAACTGTCAGCCCTCTCATGCGGGTCTCTTTTTTCTTGTTTTCCACCAAGACGAGGTTGTTCGGCACCCGTCTCAGGTTTTTTCCTAACGGAAGTAGTATCTGAATGTGGTGATTGTGCTTCCATCCTTTGGTCCAGCCTCCATTCGATCCTTGGAGAGGTCACTGCTTACACCGGATCTAGTGCGAGCTCGGAGGAGTTACATTTCGAGATCCGCGCCCTTCTGCAACTCAGACGGCCTATTTGTCCTGCCTACTGGGCCCAGGAGGGGCATGCCTGCGTCCAATGCTACCATTGCAAGTTGGATCAGGCTGACCATATCAGAGGCCTACAGGATTAGAGTCAGGTCTTCTCCGAGGGGTGTAAAAGCCATTCCACCTGTGCAATTGGGGCATCTAGGACAATCGGACGCAGGCGTCAGCCGAGCAAGTCTACAGAGCCGCCGTGTGGTCAAGTTTTTCATACCTTTTCCAGGGTTTCCAGGATACAGCAAGCAGCTGTCGCACACCTATGATAAGCCGGTATACTTTTGCACCGAGCATTCTTACAGAGTTTTGGATATGTTTTGAATCTGTATGATTGCTCCTGTACCCACCCAGGGACTGCTTTTGGACGTCCCATGGTCCTGTGTCCCCCAATGAAAGCGATAGAGAAAGAAGGATTTTTGTGTACTCACCGTAAAATCTCTTTCTCTGAGTCTTCATTGGGGGACACAGCACCCACCCTGTTTGGATATTGGGTTGCTCTTAGTTTGCCGGATGTTACTGGTTCTTTATGGGAACACATTCTTCTGTGCCCGGCTTATTTATGTCTCTATATATATATATATATATATATATATATATATATATATATACAGTATAGGTTTAGATAAGATACTGTGTGTTTCTTGTTATTTCCTTGATTAGTTATGGTTGTTCAGGTTTCTCCTACTACTGCTTGTACACTAAACTGGCATAGATCCGGCTCAGGGTGTACACTTCTAGGGAGGAGCTAACTTTTTTTATGTCTACTTAGTGTCAGCCTCCTAGTCACAGCAGCATACACCCATGGTCCTGTGTCCCCCAATGAAGACTCAGAGAAAGAGATTTTACGGTGAGTACACAAAAATCCATCTTTTTCTACAAATAAACTACCTCACTTTGAAGAGCTGAATTATCCATTTTTCGCTTGTATCTGAACATGGGAACACATGACTTTTTCCGTGCTCTCAACAATGCCTACAATCTTTAATGAAGTAACTGCAGGTGAGCTGGTATATATTTTTTTTTTTTTTTAAAACATATTTTATTTGATGTCAGCAAGCACATATCATCAACAAGAGAACATGTTGTTACATTCCATAAAATGTCTCCGGATTGTACAATGCTTCTGTTACATCATTTTCTTTTGCATTGTCACAACAATTTCAACTCCATAGAATTATTTTAACAATAATTATCTTTAACTTAACAACCTAACCTATTTGTTCAATTCAGTTGGTCCTTTGGATGCTCCCTGCCTTCAGTGTCCCTGCAATGTCTTCCACACAATACCAAGACGTGTGTTCAAATGCTTTAATTAACTGGGTGATTTCCGTCTGTGTGAAGCTTTGCTCAATAAATGTTCTCCACTTTTTCAAGAATCTTTTAGTGGACTTCTCCTTATGTTTCTCCGAATCCAGTTTGTCGTACATCATTATTGTTTTTGAGGTATCAACTATTTCTGTATTTCTCGGAGTCTGTTTTATCAGCCAATTCCTAAGTAGGCATTTCTTAACTACAAGCAATACTACGTGTATTACACCTGGAATGTGAGCACTTGCTCTGTCAGTTTTATATTTTTTCTTTTAAGCTCCATCTTCTCTCAGTCCATCCCTCACAATGATCGTCCCCTGTCTCTTTTCTTGCTTCTTTGGTTCTATTCTTTTCTTCTTTTGTTTCCTTCCTTCCTTCTAGGGGGGTCTCTCAACTTCTCTGCCACTATGGTCCTCCTGTGGGTTTCCTGCAGCCTCTTAGTGCCTTGCCTGTAGCCAGGACTCAACTTTAGTCCCCGACTTCAGTTGCAGCCTAGTCAAGGTGGTGGGCCACGCCCCCTCACTACTTGGGTAATCAGATGCTTGCTTGGGCGCGTCTCACACTGATCAGTGTCCTCATCCCCTCCTCTTTCCCTGGCACCAGTATTTCTCCACTCTGCACCATCCCATAATCATCACAGCAGTATAATGTGGGTTCCTATTAGGATTCCACAGCTTCTGTGTCTAACGGACCTCTCCTCCAGCTATCCACTTGGTATGTTGTCTGGCCAGGGATCCTGCACAACAGCCTCCTGCAAAGCTCCTACCTCCTGGCACCTTTTAACCCCTCCCTGTATGTGTCATTTTTTTCTCTCTATATAGCTATGTCTGGTCCAAGAGCAAAATGCACACACCAGTATAGCCATCTCCTGCTGCTCGTGCACTTTGCCTTCATGTCCTGTAAGCCAAAATTCCAATCGTGCCAACCTGTGGCGACTTGTTCTGCACTCTGTTGCCCCGGCATCTGACCCAGGAACCCCCCCCCCAAGGCTCACAACAAGAATGTGTACCCCCCAGCCTAGGCAATTAACATCTCTGTCGGTTGCAGATTTCACGAAAGTATCACAGATCTTGGTCACTATCATGGAGCGGCTACCCATGTCTACCACCAGATACTATTACCACTACCTTGAGACATAGCTGTTAAAGCTGCAGTTCTAAAGTCTTCAGGTTTTTCTAATCAGGTTGTGCAGAACATGATGAAGGCACAGAAGCCATCTTCGTATACACCATTTTACCTGGAAGGCCTTCTTCCGCTGATGCAAATCTAATGAGGTGTTCCCTATGGTTTTTGCCTTACCTTCCTTTCTCACATTCCTGCAGTTGAATCTTGACTCTGGATTACCTGTCATCTCCCTGAAGTGTCAGCCCTGTTCATTCTCTTTCAGAAAGACCTGGCTTTCAAAACCTCAAGTCAGGGCTTTTCTTCAGAATGTGGATAACTTTGTTCATTACAGGCCTTCCTCAAGTCAGGGCTTTTCTTCAGAATGTGGTTCACTATGTTCATTACCGGCCTCATTAAGGGTGCTTTACACTCTGCCCTTGTCGCTGTTTCGTCATGGGGGTGATCGCTGCCGTAGCGAACAATATCGCTACAGCAGCGTCACACGCACATACCTGCCTAGCGACGTCGCTGGAGACACTGAACAATCTCTCCTTTAAGGGGGCGTTTCGTTTGGCGTCACTAAGCGGCCGCCCAATAGCAGAGAAGGGGCGGAAATGAGCGTCCGGAACATGCCGCCCACCTCCTTCCTTCCTCATTGCGGGTGGACGCAGGTAAGGAGATGTTCGTCGTTCCTGCGGTTTCACACATAGCAATGTGTGATGCTGCAGGAACGACGAACAACCAGCGGCATGCACCACCAACGATATGAAAAGGAGCGACGTGTCAACGATCAACGATTTTTGACGTTTTTGCGATCGTTGATCGGCGCTCCTTTTAGTCACACAACAATATTGCTAATGGCGCCGGATGTGCGTCACGAACACCGTGACCCCGACGATATATCGTTAGCGATATCGTTGTGTGTAAAGTACCCTTTAGATGCCGGAGATCGTAACCTGGTGCTTAGCACATTAGAGGTTCCTCTCTTTGGACCGATCCACAGCATTTCATGCTCTCGCTTTCCGTGAAGCTAACGTTCATTATTGCTATCATTTTCAGCCATTTATCTCAACTTGCAACTCTGCTCTGCGACTCTCCGTCTCTCATCCTTCACCTGGACAAGGTGGTTTTGCGTCTGATGCCTTCGTTCCTTCCCAAAATACATTTTTCCTTTCATTTTAATAAAGAAATTGTTTTTCCTTTCACCCTTCTAATCCAGCGGAGAAATCCTTACCCTGTTTGGATCTGGCCAGAGCTGGTTCATCACTACCTAAAGATGACAACTTCCTTTGGACACTCAGATTTTCTGTTCTTCAATTCAGATAGACCTCCTTGAGGTCTCATTGCCTCTAAGGCGACTATTGCCTGCTGGATTTGTTTTGCTATCCTGGAAGCTAATTCTACTTGAGTAGTGGGGGCTTCCGCCATCAGGCATCGACCTTGCATCTTTGTGAGGGTGCTACTTGGTCCTTTGTCCACACTTTGTCAAAATTTTAAAGGGTTCACACTGTAGAGCTGAGGAGTCTGCGGAAAGCTGCAGTAGGAAGTGCAGAAAAAGAACCTGACATATCTATATAATAGTAAACCTACTCAAAAATCATGTCACTAACACGTCTGTAAAGATAAAGTGGCCAACACCTTTAATGCAGTAGGTGTTAAAATATTTCACCATGCCTTTACTAGATATTATAGGATGCTCATTTTTTACTTCCAAAAAAGTTTTTTTTAGGTTGTTCACTGCACGACACGGAATTAAACCATTTTGCTAAATTTTTGTTATTCCCTCTTCTGATGCTTTAGGCTGTGTGCGCACGTTGCGTTTTTTCATGCATTTCCGCAACGTTTTGAACTGCAGCGTTTTAATGCCAAAATGCATGCGTTTTGTTTTCCAAGCAAAGTCTATGGGAAATAGGCATATTTTGTGTGCACTATGCGTTCAAAAACGCTGCGGTTTTTGTGTCAAAATTTTGTCAAAATCTCTGCGTTTGAAAAAGCAACATGTCAATACTTTTGAGCGTTTTGGCAGCGTTTTGCTAACATTGAAGTCAATGAGAATGATCAGAACGCATCCTAAATTCAAATCATTGCGTGTTACTTGCATTCTTAATTCGATCTGCATGTATATTTGTCAACAAAAACGCATCCGTTTTGGGCTGGTAGTGAGCTCAAGGGCTTCCCTGATTACATCACATCCTCAACTAGCGTAGAGTTCCATTTTGCAAAGACATTTTCTATGAGATTCTACCTATTCAACAGACTTTAGTGAATGTTTGGTAGCAGGAAATTACATCAGTAGATGTCTATTTTTATTTTTTTTTTTTCATTTCTGGAAGCTTTATTCTATCATGACAATGTATTGGAAACGCAACTACCAAAAAGCAAGTAATACGCATGTGAAAAGCAATCAAAACGCACCTAAAACGCAATGAAAACTTACTCAAAACGCATGGGTTTTTCCAGCGTTTTTGTGGTCAAGACAAAATTTGACATTGTCAAATTCTGCCAGGGGTTGCGTTTATTTCTGCAAGGTACAGAACGCAACGTGCGCACATGCCCTTAAAGCTTCCTCCAGTGTTCTGTTTTTCCTAAAGACACCAGTAAGAAAAGAGCATGTAAAATAATTTTCTTGTTTGCATTTAAGGGCACTTTACACACAGCGACATCGCTAGTGATGTCACTGGTGAAAGCACCCGCCCCCGTCGGTTGTGCGTCGCGGGCAAATCGCTGCCCATGGCGCACAACATTGTTAGTCCCCGTCACACGTACTTACCTGCATAGTGACGGCGGTCCGTGCGGCGTCACTAAGCGGAGCGGCCGCCCAATTGAAGCGGAGGGCCATAACATCCCGCCCACCTCCTTCCTTCCTCATTACCGGCGGCCGCAGGAACGGTGATGTTCCTCGTTTCTGCGGTGTCACACATAGCGATGTGTGCTGCCTCAGGAACGACGAACCACAGCAGCAACAATATTTGAGATTAGAATGACGTGTCAACGATCAACAATATGGTGAGTATTTTTGATAGTTAACGGTCGCTCCTGCGTTTCACACGCAACGACGTCGCTAACTAGGCCGGATGTGCGTCTTGAATTATGTGACCCCAACGACATCTCGTTAGCGATGTCATTGCGTGTAAAGTGGCCTTTACTCACTTGACCATCAGTTGGCCGGTGCCCCCATTTACATTAGACCGTGGGACGAACCCAATGATATCAGTGGGTTCAGCTGATGTTAGTTTAATGTGTATGGGGGCTTCAAATCTGCAGGAATTTAGACTTTGCAGAAGGAGCAAGCTTTTTGTTGTTGCCCCCATTACAGGTGAGTGACAATGATAAGTTATTTACATACCTAGCATAACATTTCTATCCTTATAAAATAAAATAAAAAAGTAAATAATATAAGGGAAGCTGAGGTGAACCTGGTCATCTTTTTTTGCTGTCAGTTTTCTATGTTTGTTTCCAAGCAACAATATTGATATTTTGATTACAAGCTACATCTATCCCAAAAAATAATTCTGCATTTAAAAAAGTAATCACTATCAATAACAGTATCATAAATATTGCTCATCCTCTACATTTGCAATAGGTACGCCGCTACAATCAAACTCTGTACTTATAAATTCAGCTTTGGGGTAGATCCAAATGAAAATTTGCAATGTTTACTTTGATGTGATTTTACACATTCGGATCATCCTATGGTTTTGCAGCAAAACTTGCTGACAGATTTGTGGCGGAAAAATCCAACACACATAGATCGACTGTTCTATTCAAGTCCTTTGTTTTTATAATATACAGTAAATTCCTTAGTAATAATTAATATTAATTGCTTACAGTAAACTGTTATCCTCTTACTTTTATTTTATAGAGTGTTTACTTATCCATGCATTTCTGCTCATTTGGATAATCATAAGGTAAGTAATCAAAAGGGTTTTTTTTTGTTATTCTTTTCTTTGTTCCTTTCCATGAGTGTAGATAACAATGCTTCCATCCTTTAAAGGGAACCTGTCAGGTGTAATATACACCCAGAACCACGAGCAGTTCTGGGTGCATATTTCTAATCCATGCCTAACTGTCCCAGGCTATAGTAGCATACTTCAAAAGATCTTTAGAAAAAGTTTTTCTCTTTCGCCTTATTGGGGGACACAGGACCATGGCACTGCAGCCTTGCAGCACTGGGGTCCTGGGTTCAAATCCCACTAAGGACACCATCTGCAAAGAGTTTTTATGTTCTCCCCGTATTTGCGTGGGTTTCCTCCGGGTACTCCGGTTTCTTCCCACACTCCAAAAACATACTCATAGGGAACCTAGATTGTGAGCCCCAATGGGAACATAGTTGCAATTGTATGTAAAGCGCTGTGGAAATAACATTATATAAATGAATATTATTATTATTATTATAATATTATATGCTGATGTTGCCAGGAGGTTGACACTATGCAAAAACTTAAGAAAAAAGTTAGCTCCTCCTCCGTAGTATATACCCTGTGACTGACCAGGTAGTAAGCCAGTTTTTTGATTAGTGTCCTAGTAGGTGGATATGGACCTGTTTCTCAGGCCCTTTTTTCATTTGTTCTTTTTTCTTGGGCGCATTTTTTAGCCTTCTAATCTCTTCTGTTCTTTTCTTCTCAGATGGGCGACAGGATGTCTCACACTCCTGTTCTCCCCCTATGTGGGAAGAGGGTAACAGGGTGCTCGGTCGCCAGGTCTCCCCTCTTCCTAAGTGGCCGGACATTGTATGCTCTGTGTCACCCCGGTGCCCCAGAGCCCTCGTATTTATGTCCGCCCAAGCTCCCCCCTCACCGTGCCTCGAGGCAGTCAGCGCTGAGAGATCGCCCACTCGTTGCGCTTCTAGGTAAGCAGCACCCAGTGTGGCAACGTAGATGGTTTCCTGAACTTGATTGCTGCTGGAGCAGAGCTGAAGTCCGTGACCCTCCTGGTTGTTACCCCGGTCGGCACAGCTTCCACAGACCACCTGGATGCAGGTAGGGATCGTCATCCTCTCCAGACAGGTCTTTTGTTCAGCATGGAGGTGGGAGGAGGAGGTCTCCTGCTTCTCCACGGCAACATCGTGCTGTCCACGGAGCATTTCGGACAGGCATTAATTTAGTCCCCTGCGTGGGCCTACAGCGCCGCTGGCCACGCCACCTTCCTCTGTGTGCAAGCACTGGAGCTGCAGGGGTGGGGGCAGTCTCTCCTCCTGAGAGAATGCTGATGCCTCGTACTGCAGCTGTCCAGCCCACAACGATATGGGCCAGAGCGTTCCTCTCAGCTCGGTGTCAGAGGGAGAGAACTTCCCTCTCGTGCTGCAGGTGTCCAGCCCACAAGAGGAGGGGCTGCTACCGCTCCTCACAACGCTTTATCTGGACACAGGAAAGCAGTGATCGGGCTTTTCTCCCGCTCTTACACACACTGAGGCTGCTATTACGCCCACGACGGCGACGCCATTTTCTCAGCGACATCTTCATAAGGACATCTCTATTCTGCCTGGGGGACACAGCCAGCGTTGTCGGCTCTTCTTCTGCATGGGGTAAACTCTTCTTGCCAGGAGACTGGCCTACAGGCCCCAGATTTTTGCTGTATATAATAGAACTTTAACCCCTCCGCGCTAGCAGCCCCCTTTAACTTCCATATAGAAGCTTAAGGTGAGCTATGATTACTGCATCGTTTGCATTATGCCTAATCCAAAAGCTGGAAAGCAGGCCCCCCCTATACTGCGTTACGCAACGTCCTGCAAGAAAAATTTCCCCTCAGCCCAGTCATCCCCCCTGTGTCAGGACTGCGATGTCCCAATTTGATGGCATCCCAGGACCCCGCCGCCGCCACGGATGAGGACAATCGCGCCCCCCGCCCTCCCCCCTCGAGTGGGCTGCCTCCCTCTCCCATTCGGTTGCTGACCTACCCAAAGTCACCCGGTCTCTGGTTTCGGTCTTGCACCACCTACCGGCTCTCCATGAGCCCCTCTCGAAGAACCAGGACGAGGCTGCTTCGGAAGCTCAGAACGACCCTTCTCCCCAGGTTCAGTGTACAGTCCCTACCAGGACCCAGAAGAAATCCTCTAATCGGGTCTACGTGTGTAGCCAATCCACATCCCATATTGACTCTGACGATTCAGAGTGTCAGTCAACCTTAACAGGGTTACCCTTTCAAGGGTCTTGCCTCTTCGGTGAAACTCTTGACAAACTCATTGTGGATGAAACTGGAGGTAAGAGCACCTCTACCACAACAGCGTTCCACTGCGCAAGAAATTTCCCTGGCATTTTCGGTCCTTTCGGGACAATCCCTCTCCGCCACATACGCAGTCTGAGCGCTCCTCCCAGCGCAGGGACCAAAAGCCTGTTCCCTCTAAATCAAACACAGCCTGGTGCTCCCGGCCTAGGCAACCACGGACTGGTGGGTCCCGTTCTCACCATGACGCTAGGACTCTGTCGTCCACCGTAGGGGGCCGACTGCTCCTCTTCTAGGATGTATGGCTTTCCTACATAGATGACGCCTTTCTTCCCTTTGGACTTGCCCCGGTACCTTGTGTCTTTACCAAGGTCATGGCGGCCGTCATGACCGTGCTTCGTCCCAGAGGTATTGTCGTCATCCCGTATCTGGACGACCTCCTCATAAAGGGACAGTCATTTCTTGCCTGCTCAGAGAGTGTGCAAATCTGCTTGGACACTCTCTCGAGGTTGGGTTGGCTTGTCAACTGCCAAAAGTCGTCTCTACTTCCATCTTAACGTTTCGTCTGCTTCGGCATGGCCCTAGACACTTCTTGAGCCCGGGTGTTTCTACCAGAGAAGAAACGATCCTCCCTGTCTCAGGGCATTCAAGTCCTCTGACGCAGATGCCGCCTTCCTCTGCGGTTCGGGATGAGGATTTTGGGGGAGATGGTGGCGGCTATAGAAGCCGTCCCATTTGCTTCGCTCTCCCCGGGAGATCCTTTCTCCCAATTCACTAGCACATAGTCACGACAGGTGCCAGCCTGATAGGTTGGGGAGCCGTGTTCCATCATCACACGGTTCAGGGTCGCTGGTCTTTTCAGGAACACTCCCTCCCGATCAACATTCTGGAGCTAAGGGCCATATTTCTGGCTCTCCAACTGTTGCTTCCGCTTCTCTCGGGTCTCCCGGTTTGGATTCAATCTGACAACACCACTGCAGTGGCATATATAAATCATCAGGGAGGGACTCGCAGCATAGAAGTGTTGAAAGAGGTCTCCAAGATCCTTCTTTGGACAGTGAAGCACACCTCTGCCATCTCCGCAGTTCACGTCCCAGGGGTAGAAATCTGGGCCGCGGACTTCCTAAACCGACAAGGTCTGGCAGCGGGAGAGTGGTCCTTCCACGGCGAGGTTTTCCAACAGATGTGTCTCAGGTGGGGTCCCCCGGACTTGGATCTCATGGCATCTCGTCAAAATGCCAAGGTTTACGCCTTCATAGTCCGCTCCCGCAGGCAATAGGCTCCAACGCCCTGGTCCTGCCGTGGTCCCAGTTTCGGCTCCCTTACATATTCCCTCCGCTTCCCCTCATCCAGAGGGTGATCAAGAAGGTCAAGGCGGAGGGAGTCTCAGTGATACTAGTAGCTCCAGACTGGCCCAGGAGGGCCTGGTACTCGGAACTCGTCCAGCTACTAGGCGACACTCCATGGCGGCTTCCCGACCGCCCAGATCTTCTGTCGCAGGGGACGATATGCCACCAGAACTCCACTCGGCTACGTTTGACTGCGTGGCTGTTGAATCCTGGATTTTAGCCAAGACCGGTCTCTCCCCCCGAGTCATTTCCACTATGATTAATGCTAGAAAGTCCTCCCCGGCTTGCAGTTAACATAGAACCTGGAGATCGTATCTCTCTTGGTGTGAACAACATGGAAAGTCGCCGCTTTCCTTTTCCTTGTCCAACATCCTGATCTTTTTGCAGGTCGGACTGGATTCTGGTCTAGCCCTCAGTACTCTCAAGGGACAGATTTCAGCCCTTTTGTTTTTTTTCCAGAAGCAGCTGGCGGCTCGACCTCAGATTCGTAACCTTCTTCAGGGGCTAGCACATTTGGTTCCCCCTATCGTCAGCCCCTACATCCATGAGACCTTAATCTTGTTTTGGGAGTTCTTCTACAAGCGCCTTTTGAACCAATATGCAAGTTCTCGCTTTCCCTTCTTTCCTGGAAAGTCGCTTTATTAGTGGCTGTCACGTCGGTGAGGCGAGTTTCGGAATTGATGGCTCTTTCCTGCCGGGTTCCCTACCTGGTTTTTCACCATGACAAGGTTGTTCTTTGGCCCTCACTGGCGTTCCTCCCAAAGGTAGTTTCTCCTTTTCATCTAAATGAGGAGATTGTCTTGCCTTCATTCTGCCCTGCTCCGGGTCATTCTTTTGAGAAGTCTCTGCATAATCTAGTTCTTGTCAGAGCCATGAGGATCTATGTCTCTCGAACTGCGCCGTTCCACAAGTCAGACACACTCTTTGTTCTTCATGAAGGGAACAAGAAGGGTGCTTCAGCCTTGAAATCCATGATTGGTCATTGGATTAGAACAGCTATCCGAGAGGCATACAGGGTCACAGGCGTCACCCTTCCAGGAGGGGTGAAAGCTCATTCCACCCGAGTGGGAACTTCTTGGGCTGTTCTCCATCAAGCTTCAGCGGCTCAACTTTGCCAAGCCACTACCTGGACCAGCGTCCACACGATCACCAGGTTCTGCAGAATACATACCCAGGCATCTGCAGATGCTGCCCTGGGGAGACAAGTCTTGCAGGTGGCGGTGGTTCACCTTTGACTCAGAGGGACTCCGCTTTCAGTATTACCTTCCTTTATTGTTAACGGTCAATTAATTTTCTGACCTTACCAGTTGTTAATGGTTTTGTTCCCACCCATGGACTGTCTCGGGGCATCCCATGGTCCTGTGTCCCCCAATAAAGTGAGAGAGAAAGTAATATTTTTGTGTACTCACTGTAAAATCTTTCTTTCTGAGCCTTCATCGGGGGACACAGCACCCGCCCTATTTAGATTAGATGTTTTTTTCTCATGCTTTGCATAATCTACAGCTATAGCTTATCCTACTACTTTTACACTAAACTGGCTTACTTCCTGGTCAGTCACAGGGTATATACTGCGGAGGAGGAGCTAACTTTTTTTCTTAAGTTTTTGCATAGTGTCAACCTCCTGGCAACAGCAGCATATAGCCATGGTCCTGTGTCCCCCAATGAAGGCTCAGAGAAAAATATTTTATGGTGAGTACACAAAAATCTTACTTTTATTAATTTATACTTTATGATATGCTAATGAGCGCAGTGACTAGTTGCAAGGGCCTTATTTTCCCATAGCAGTCTGCCATCTTAGCACGTTAGTTCGCTCTAATTGGCGTGCTAAAATGCTATTCAATGCCCATTGCCCAGCATCATCGGCGATGACGCACGTACCTGTGTCCATTTTCTCCGCTTCAGAACTCCGGGCTTAGGGTCAGTGCGCATAACCAAAAGTCCCAGCATTCTAGTCATGCGTATTATGAAGCTGGGTGTACACGTCCTGGCTTCAGAGAGTTCTAGTGCGCATAACTGGAAGTGCTGGGACTTCTGATCATGCACACTGACCCTGAACTCGGATTATTTTTTACAATTTCACAATTATTTTTCACAATTAAAAAAAAAATAATTAAAAAAAATGACAGTCTAATATGTATTTGTCATTTGTTTGATTTAGTTCTCTTTATCTACTTTTAATACTTGATTTAATTTTAGGCCAAATTTATGCAGAAATATGGAAAAATCTGAAGGTTTGAGAATCAATTAAACACCATTTTAGCTGTGTACTTACAGTGCTGGCCAAAAGTATTGGCACCCCTGCAATTCTGTCAGATAATACTCAGTTTCTTCTTGCAATCACAAATTCTTTGGTATTATTAACTTCATTTATTTTGCTTACAATGAAAAAACACAAATGAGAATGAAAAAAAAATCAAATCATTGATCATTTCACAGAAAACTTCAAAAATGGGCCAGACAGAAGTATTGGCACCCTTAGCCTAATACTTGGTTGAACAACCTTTAGCCAAAATAACTGCGAACAACCGCTTCCGGTAACCATCAATGAGTTTCTTACAATGCTCTGCTGGAATTTTAGACCATTCTTCTTTGGCAAACTGTTCCAGGTCCCTGAGATTTGAAGGGTGCCTTCTCCAAACTGCCATTTTGAGATCTCTCCACAGGTGTTCTATGGGATTCAGGTCTGGACTCATTGCTGGCCACTCTAGTAGTCTCCAGTGCTTTCTATCACACCATTTTCTAGTGCTTTTTGAAGTGTGTTTTGAGTCGTTGTCCTGCTGGAAGACCCATGACCTCTGAGGGAGACCCAGCTTTCTCACACTGGGCCCTACATTATGCTGCAAAATTTGTTGGTAGTCTTCAGACTTCATAATGCCATGCACACGGTCAAGCAGTCCAGTGCCAGAGGCAGCAAAGTAACCCCAAAACATCAGGGAACCTCCGCCATGTTTGACTGTAGGGACCGTGTTCTTTTCTTTGAATGCCTCTTTTTTTTTTTCCTGTAAACTATGTTGATTGCTTTTCCCAAAAAGCTCTACTTTTGTCTCATCTGACCAGAGAACATTCTTCCAAAACATTTTAGGCTTTCTCAGGTAAGTTTTGGCAAACTCCAGCCTGGCTTTTTTATGTCTTGGGGTAAGAAGTGGGGTCTTCCTGGGTATCCTACCATACAGTCCCTTTTCATTCAGACGCCGACGGATAGTACGGGTTGACACTGTTGTACCCTCGGACTGCAGGGCAGATTGAACTTGTTTGGATGTTAGTCGAGGTTCTTTATCCACCATCCGCACAATCTTGCGTTGAAATGTCTCGTCAAATTTTCTTTTCCTTCCACATCTAGGGAGGTTAGCCACAGTGCCATGGGCTTTACACTTCTTGATGACACTGCGCACCATAGACACAGGAACTTTCAGGTCTTTGGAGATGCTCATGCGTCCTCACAATTTGGATTCTCAAGTCCTCAGACAGTTCTTTGGTCTTCTTTCTTTTCTCCATGCTCAATGTGGTACACACAAGGACACAGGACAGAGGTTGAGTCAACTTTAACCCATGTCAACTGGCTGCAAGTGTGATTTAGTTATTGCCAACACCTGTTAGGTGCCACAGGTAAGCTACAGGTGCTGTTAATTACACAAATTAGAGAAGCATCACATGATTTTTCAAGCAGTGCCAATACTTTTGTCCACCGCCTTTTTTATGTTTGGTGTGGAATTATATCCAATTTGGCTTTGACATTTATTTTAATTTTTTTTTCATTGAAGACAAATTAAATGAAGATAATACCAAAGAATTTGTGATTGCAATCATTTTCAAAAAGATACTGAGTATTCTCTGACAGAATTGCAGGGGTGCAAATTCTTTTGGCCAGCACTGTAAGCATTATAGTGACACTTAAAAGCTCAGTACTCTATCGCACAGAAGTTTTTTTTATTGTTCATTTGCTTCCTTAATGCAACTTTTTGAATATAAGCCTTCAATGAAAAAATATGTTTTTTGCTGTTGCAGAGTGTTATATTTAAATCAGTGCTATGCAAAAATGTCATCTCCTGCTCTGGGCACCTCTGCTTACTTCTGAAAAATGTTAGATATAGCAGCAAGGATGGGGTTTTGTACAGATCTTCGCTGAATGGACAGGAGTAAGAGCATCTACAGTCTCATGGAGGACAAAAAACACGTTATAAAAAGCAGGAAAAGCAAAACGATGAATGTGGAAAGGGTTAGATCTGCGCTGCTCGATGAATAGACACATACATACATCGCTTTGAACAGCAGGAACAATCGAATAGTACAGGCATAAAGTCCTGTAAGGGGACTATTAAAAATCAATAATAGAATGTAAAAAAATGTTTTTAAAAATATGAAAAAAGTTCAAATCACCCTCCTTTTTGCCCCATTAAAAATAAAGCAATAAAAAAGCACATATTTGTTATCACTGCTTTTAGAATGCCGATCCATTAAAATATAAAATCAATTAATCTGATCAGTAAACGGCGTAGCGAGAAAAAAAATCAGAGCACCAGAATTATGTTTGTTGGTCTCCACAACATTGCATTAAAATACATGGTAAAAAAAATAAACCCAAAAAACTATCGTGCAGTTGCACTTTTTTTTTGCAATTTTACTGCACTTTTTCCCCATTTTGTTGTACAGTATGGGGCATAATGAATGGGGTCATCCAAAAGTACAACTCGTCCCTCAAAAAAGGGGAGGAAAAAATGGAAAATCACTGGGTGGTAAAGAGGTTAAAAGTTTATTTGTTTTTTACTTAAATGCATATATTTGGTGCAAAAAATGATATTTACAATTTGGTTTCATTAAAAATGTACCACTTTGCTTTTAACCCCTTTACCCCTGAGCCTGGTTTTCACCTTCATGACCTGGCCATTTTTTTCAATTCTGACCAGTGTCACTTTAACGGGTTATAACTCCGGAACACTTCATTGGATCCCTGTGAGTCTGAGATTTTTTCGTGTCATATTATACTTCATACTTCATGATATTGGCAAATTTAAGACGATATTTTTTGTTTTTATTTGTGAAAATATCAAAAATTTTGTAATTGTTAAACTTCAAATTTTTATGCCCTTAAACCAGAGTTATGTCACACAAAATAGTTAATAAATAACATTTCCCACTTGTCTACTTTACATCAACAGAATGTTTGAAACATCATTTTTTTTAATTAGGAAGTTAGAAGGGGTCAAAGTTCATCAGCAATTTCTCATTTTTCCCCGAAAATTTACAAAACATTTTTTTAGAGATCACATCCCATATGAAGTGACTTTGAGAGGCCTAGGTGACAGAAAATACTCAAAAGTGACACTATTCTAAAAACTGCACTCCTCAAACTGCTCAGAACCACATCCAAGAAGTTTATTAACCCTTTAGGTACTTCACATGAAAGTATGCAATTTGGAAGGAAAAAATGAAAATTTTACTTTTTCCCACAAAGATGTTACTTTAGCATCAAATTTAGCATTTTCACAAGGGTATCAGGAAAAAATGCACCATGCAATTTGTTGTGCAATTTTTCCTTACTACGCCAACACCTAATGGTGGAAATCGACTGTTTGGGGGCACAGCAGGACCAGGAAGTGAAGGAGCACCATTTGACTTGTTGAATGCAAAATTTGCTGCAATTGTTAGCTTACACCATGTCGCGTTTGGAAAGCCTCTGATGTGCCTAAACAATGGAGCTCCCCCACAATTGACTCCATTTTGGAAACTAGACCCCTCAAGGAATTTATCTAGATGTTTGGTGAGCACCATGAACCCCCAGGTGATTCACAGAATTTTATAACGTAAATACATGCAAAGGAAATAATACATTTTTAACCATCAAAATGTTGCTTTATCACCAAATTTTTAATTTTCACAAGGGCAACAGGAGATAATGGACCTAATAATTTGTTGTGTAATTTCTCCTTTTCTTGCATATATGGTTGAAAACTACTTTTGAGGCACAGTACACAGAGAAGAAGCTCCATACTTGAGTTCAGATTTAGTTAGAATGGTTTGCTGGATGCCATGTCACGTTGGCAGACACCATGAGTTGCCAGAAAAGCAGAAATCCACCACAAGTGACGCCATTTTACAAACTGCATGCCTCAATTAATTAATTTAGGGGTGCAGTGAGCTTATTTACACTACAGGTGTTTCACAAAATGTTATACTATTGAGCAGTGAAGAAAAAATAATTATATTTTTACCACTAAAATGTTGCTTTACCCCTGATTTCCAATTTTCACAAGGGGACTACGTAAAAAAAGGACCCATAATGTTAGACAATTTCTCCTGAACGTGGCCATACTCCACATGTGACTGTACACTACTGTTTGGCTCCTGAGGGAGTTAGTGCCATTTGATTTTTGTAGCACAGCTTTTCCTAGAATAGTTTGGAGAGCCTTTAAGTGCCGGAACAGCAGAAACGCCCTCAAGTGAACACACATTGAAAATTACACCTCTCTGGGAGTTTATCTACAGGTGTAGTGACGATTTAGTCTCTGGAAAACACCCATGTAGTCAAACGCAGTGAATGTTGCAGAATACTAGTCCTTTGTCGTGACCAGTACCTTGTAGTGCTGGTACATTGCACCCAGCTTGTGCTTCTGGAAACCTGCACCCCGTAAATTAAGCGGGCTTTCCTCACTACAATAATAACAAGCAAGTGGAGAATAACTGTGGTTTAGGCACATTGTGGGGCTCAGAAGAGAGGGGGGCAATTCGATTTGGGAGAGCAAATTTTGCTGGATTTCTTTTTTTTCGGAGCTTTGTGGGATGAGTTGAATGCTATTTGGCGGAAGTTTGGGATACAGAACATTTAGTTCAAATTTATCCTATGCTCTATGTTAAGAATACTTACATTGGGGTTTCCATTTACATCTCCAAAATACGGGATTCAGGTGAAACCCTGACTGATTCATTCACTGTAATGAGGCAGCAGAGTTACTCCAGACTACATTTGGCCTCTTTTCTACAGTGTCCGTCTATTCAAAGGTGAACAAAAGTGTTGACCACACTTTTGTGCACATCTAAAAAGATGGACACGTCCAGATGGGAGTTCAAAGTGACTCCCTCTGCCTCATTACAGTGAATTTTGCATTGGGAATTTTGTCTGAGTCACGTTTTTGAGAGACGAAGAGCGCAGGATAAATGTAAGCCGCACCGTGCTACGATCTTTGGGGGGCATAATGAGCAAATCAACAGCAGTTGAAGAATTGGCTTTATTTCTTTCTTTTTCATACCGTTCACCCTGTGCGGTATAAATAATTAAGCAGCTTTCTTCCTCGGGTCAGTGTTATTACAGTGATACTAGATTTATATTGTTTTTTTTTTTATTTGGCTATTTTATTTTATTTATTTTTTTACTTTGGTCACTGAAGAGGTTAACTAGTGTGACATTTTTATAGATTGGGTTGTTATGGACGCGGCTATATAAAATATGTGTACTTTTTTGTTTGTTTTATTTACATAAATATACATATTTATGGGAATATTTTTTTTTGTTTCATTATTTTCAGATTTTTTAAAAATTTTTAACATTTTTTTTTACTTTTGTTTTTTACTTAGTCCCTATATAGGACATTACCTTTTGCTGCTCTGATTGCCGCTACACTGTATTGTAATGCTCCATCATTGCAGTACAGTACATTAGAGCTGCACTATCAGAAGCACCTAAGATCATGCTGCTGGCATAATCCCAGGTGCTTTCCATAGCTTGGTTCCCAGTGGCGATTTCAGCACAGGTCCTGTGCCCCCGCGATCGCCATGACGTACCCAGTACATCATATGTTGGGAAGTCCTATCCAACCATGACATACTGAGTACATCATAGTCATAAATCAGTTGAGAGAAGCTCAAAAAAAGGCATATAAAGAACTTATAAACTCATTGGACCATCAAAATTAGCTCAGTTCAGCTCAGAGCCTATAGAAGAAAAATGCTGCAAATTTTTAATATAACCCAATAAAAAAAATGTATACATTTATGTAAGATAAAATATATGTTCCCTCATTTGGACACCCTTTTTACCTTAATGTAACTATTGTAATTTTTTTTTTTCATGTCAAACGTGACCATTGTCTTCAAATTCAATGAACCCTACCTATATTTACTGTGAAGTTGAACAGTATCTGTTGGTGCTCAGAAGCAGCAAATAGCAGTAACTTTTTTTACATAGCTACATAGTTACATAGTTACTTATGTTGAAAAATGACCTAGGTCCATCTAGTTCAACCTTCCTCCACCAGTTCAACATTTGGTCACTAAAGCGGGCTTTACACACTGCGATATCGGTCCCGATATCGCTAGTGTGGGTACCCGCCCCCATCTGTTGCGCAACACGGGCAAATCGCTGCCTGTGACGCACAACATCGCCTAGACCCGTCACACATACTTACCTTCCTAGCGACGTCGCTGTGACCGGCGAACCGCCTCCTTTCTAAGGGGGCGGTCCGTGCGGCGTCACAGCGACGTCACTGAGCGGCCGCCTAATAGCAGCAGAGGGGCGGAGCTGAGCGAGACGTAACATCCCGCCCACCTCCTTCCTTCCGCATAGCGGCCGGGAGGCAGGTAAGGAGAGCTTCCTCGTTCCTGTGGTGTCACAAGGAGCAATGTGTGCTGCCGCAGGAACGAGGAACAACCTCGTTACTGCTGCAGTAATGATTTTTGAGAATGGACCCCCATGTCACCGATGAGCGATTTTGCACGTTTTTGCAACGATGCAAAATCGCTCATCGGTGTCACACGCAACGGCATCGCTAATGCGGCCGGATGTGCGTCACCAATTCCGTGACCCCAACGAGTTCGCATTAGTGATGTCGTAGCGTGTAAAGCCCCCTTAAGGCATTTATAACCAACAATGTTGTGTGTACTGAGGAAATCATCCAGCCCTTTTTTAAAAGCTGTTATAGTATCGGCCATTACTACCTCTTGTGGTAGGGCATTCCACAGTCTGACTGCTCTAACTGTAAAGAACCCTTTCCTATTTAGCTGTCGGAATCGCTTTTCTTCCACTCGCAGTGTATGCCCCCTGGTCCTTAGTACTGTCTTTGGAAGAAATAAGTCATGCGCCAGTCCTTTATATTGACCACACATGTATTTATACATATAAATGAGATCTCCTCTGAGACGTCTTTTTTCTAAGCTAAACATATCTAACTTTTTCAACCTGTCATCATATGGGAGGCCTTCCATTCCTTGTAGTAGTCTAGTCGCCCACTTTTGAACTGACTCTAACTTCTGAATGTCCTTTTTAAAATGTGGAGCCCAAAACTGGATCCCATATTCCAGATGTGGCCTTACAAGTGATTTATAGAGGGATAACAATACGTTGGGATCACGGGATCTAATCTCTCTTTTTATACACCCTAAAATCTTGTTTGCTTTAGCAGCTGCTGCTTGACATTGAGTGCTGCTGCTCAGCTTATTTGTAATAAGAATACCCAAGTCCTTCTCCTGTTCTGTAGTCCCGAGTTTACTTCCATTTAATGTATATGCAGCTATAGGATTTCTCCGTCCTAGGTGCATTACTTTACATTTATCAACATTAAATCTCATTTGCCAAGTATCTGCCCATTCTGTCATCTTATCCAGATCTTTTTGTAATATTGTACTATCAAGGTCAGTTTTTAATATCCTACATAGTTTGGTGTCATCAGCAAAGACTGACACTTTACTATCAATCCCATCCACAAGGTCATTAATAAAGAGATTAAAAAGAATCGGTCCTAGCACAGATCCCTGCGGCACCCACTGCTGACTATAGCCCATTTAGAGAATGCACCATTTATGACTACTCTTTGTTTCCTATCTTTTAGCCAATTCCTTACCCAGTTGCATATAGTTTCCCCTAGTCCTTGCTTCTGGAGCTTTAGTATAAGGCTATTATGTGGCACAGTATCAAATGCCTTTGCAAAGTCCAAATAAAACACATCAGCTGCATTACCAATATCCAAGTTTGCACTTACCCTGTCTTAGAACCCCAACAGATTGGTTAGACACGACTTATCTTTCATGGATCCATGCTGTTTGTCAGTTATCATATTATTTTCTGCAATATATTTTTGCATGTCATCCCTTAAAATGCCCTCAAAAACTTTGCATACTACTGATGTCAGGCTTCCTGGACGGTAGTTGCCTGGATCTACCCTCTTACATTTCTTAAATATCGGTACCACATCAGCAATCCTCCAATCCTGAGGCACCAACCCTGTTACAAGCGAGTCTAAAAAGATGAGATACAGCGGTCTATCGATTACGGAGCTCAATTCCCTCAATATTCGTGGATGAATGCCATCGGGCCCTGGGGATTTGTCAATGTTAATTTACTCAGACATAGGCGTACTTCATCTTGTGTTAAATTAATTATATCGGGTGGTGAACTTTGATTTTTCACTTGTTGAATGATCCCTGGTACAGTCAGTTCCTTGGTGAACACAGATGAGAAATGCCTATTTAATATCTCAGTCTTTTGTTTGTCCTCTATAACTAACATGTTATTATTTTTTAAGGGGCCGATACCATCCTTTGTTTTCCTTTTGGCATTAATGTATTTATAAAAGATTTTGGGATTTAAATTAATGTCATTGGCGATTTTTGTTTCAGTAGCTAGTTTTGCTTGTTTGATTTCTTTTTTACATTTCCTATTGATATCTTTATACTTCTGAAATGCTATTTCTGTATTCTCAGCCTTTAAGATTTTAAACGCCCTTTGTTTTTGTTTCATTATACTTTGTACAGTCTTATTTATCCATAGTGCTTTCTTTTTATTCCTGGACATTTTATTACCAGAGGGTATAAGTTTTTTACAGGACTCTAGTACTATATCCTTAAACTTACCCCATTTATGTTCGGTATCCCCAGTGACTTTGTCCCAATCTACACCTTTAAGCTCTTCCTTTAATTTGTTGAAATCAGCTTTCCTAAAATTCCAGGTTTTAGCATTACCCCTTTGAAATGTTCTATTGAATATTACGTTGAAGCTTACCATATTATGATCGCTATTGCCCAAGTGCTCCCGGACCTGTAGATCTGAAATTGTATCCGGTCTATTTGACAGGACCAGATCTAACAGATTATCTCCCCTTGTCGGTTCATCTACCATCTGAGAGAGGAAATTGTCTTGAATAGTAGATAAGAACTTACAGCTTTTAGCACAACCAGAAGATTCTATGTCCCTCTGTATGTTTGGATAGTTGAAATCCCCCATAATAAGAACCCGATTATTATTATTAGCTGCCTTTTCAATTTGTTCCAGCATTTCACCCTCTTTTTGTTCAGGTATGTTAGGAGGCTTATAGCAAACACCAATCAGCATTTTTCCATTATTCCCCTCCCCATGTACATTTACCCATACTGACTCTGCATTGTTGCAGTTTCCCCCAATGTCATCAAACAACACAGATTTTAGGTTAGATTTGATAAATATACACACCCCACCACCTTTTTGGCCTTTCCTGTCCTTCCTACATGTACTATAACCCTGTATGTTTGTCCCCCAGTCATGGTTTTCATCCAGCCAGGTTTCCGTAATGCCCACCACATCATAATCCATGGTTGACATAAGAGTCTCCAATTCATTCATTTTGTTTGCAAGACTTCTTGCATTTGTCAGTAGACATTTAATACTATTAACACCTTTATTACTCCTAGCCTCCCTACGCCTCCTTGCATGTCCCATCCCCCCTAATCCTTCATTGACCACTACCCTCTCACTGTCTCTATCTGCTGTATCTATCCCCTTATTTGCTCCACTACCCTCCCACCCCCAGATCCTAGTTTAAAAGCTCCTCCATCCCTCTGACCATTTTCTCCCCCAGCACAGCTGCACCCTCTCCATTGAGGTGCAGCCCGTCCCTACCGTAGAGCCTGTAGCCGACTGAGAAGTCGGCCCAGTTCTCCATGAACCCAAACCCTTCCTTCCCGCACCAATTTCTAAGCCACATATTTATCTCCCTAAGCTCCCGCTGTCTTTCTAGTGACTCTCGTGGCACCGGTAGTATTTCTTCATCGTTCCTTCCATGGGAGACCCAGACCATGGGTGTATAGCTACTGCCTCCGGAGGACACACAAAGTACTACACTTAAAACGTGTAGCTCCTCCCTCCGGGTTATATACACCCCTTGGATGACAATATAACCAGTTCAATGCTTTGTGTTTCAGGAGGTCACACACACACATGCATTCTCTGATTTTTTTCATTTTTAAGTTTTTATTTTTAAAGATTTGGAAGAAAAGCGGGTCCAATCTGGACTCCCGGCATGTCCCTTCACACCCTACTGTGTCGGCGGTGCTGTTAAGGTTGACTTTGCAAGGCTGGAGCCTTCACATGCCGCGCTCCTTCAACATCCTTTTCAGGCTCTGGTTTGAAGTGGGAGCCATCACGGTCCTCTCTGCTGTGCAGGAGATCGGTCTCCATCCGCAGCCCTGTCAGGTTCCTGCTGGACGGAGCATTTGACCTTCCCTCAGGGACATGGCCCTGCGTCTCAAAAGCTAAGTATTGAGACGTTTTTCAGGGGTCCCGGGTACTTTTATTGAGGGGAGAGTATTTTATTTGTCTTTTACTGTAATTCCGGCCGGTTCTCGGTGTTTTTCCGGAGAACCGCGCCGGGGGTGCCTGCTCGTCGGCCGCACGCTACTAATCTAGGCCCCGGCTTCAGTTTGGGCCTAGTTTCGGTTTCAGCGTCCCTGCATGTCGCTGTGGAGATGTTCCCTCCCCTGTATCTCTCCTTGGCCCTCTGGTTTCCCGCTCTTGGGCTTCTCCCCGCCCCCCTCCTCCTTCCAGCGCCATTTTCTCAGCGTTCTTACACTGATCGGCGCTGGATGCTGCAGCTGCTGCTTTTGGAGAAGTCTGACGCTTTACTGGGGGTCTGAGCTGTGGAATCCGGAGGGCACACAGAGAGCGGTCTGGTAAGCCACAACCTCTGGTTGTGGGATTTTTATTATACACTCTCAGGGCATTCTACAGGAGTGTATTCCAGCTGCAGAGCTTCACCTCAGCAGCATGTCTGTCACTAGGAGCAAGGCTGCAAAGCTGTACGCTATATGCACTGCTTGTAAGCTCATTCTGCCAGAGCCAAGCACATAACCACATTGTGATGCCTGCTCTAACATGGTGATCCCTCAGCCTGGAGCCTCCTCAGGGGTTCCTCCGGCCACTCCAGCCCCGGTGGCTGATCCCCCGGCCTGGGTAGCATCTTTTTCCAGAGCTATTTCCCAGTCTTTTGCGGACTCTATGGGACAACTGTCCCGGACACTGCAGACCATGCATCAGCCTCCTTCTCAGGCTGCCTCTGTTGCTCCGAGCTCTGCAGAGCCCTCAGAGCATGTTTTAGGACCCCGTCCTCCTAAACGGAGACGCAGGGACCCTTCTCCTTCCTCGTCCCACGGCTCTGATTCTCGGGCCGAGGTGCAGGGTGAGGAGGATACTTTTACTGTGGGTTCAGACGCTAGCTCTAGGTACCCCATTGCCTTGTCTGAGGATGATGCGGACGTTAGTGCCTTGATTGCGTCCATTAACTCCGTTCTGAACCTCACGCCACCAGTGTCAGAGGAACCAGCCTCTCTGGTGGAGATACATCAGTTTGCCTCACCTAAGAAGGCTCGGAGTACGTTTTTTAACCACTCCAGTTTTCAGGCCACTGTCACCAAACCCAGGGCCTGTCCTGACAAACGCTTTCCAAAGCGTAGTTCTGATGACCGTTTTCCCTTTCCACCAGATGTGGTAAAGGAGTGGGCTCAGTCCCCAAAGGTAGACCCTCCGGTGTCTAGAATCTCAGCCCGCACAGTCGTAGCGGTGGCTGATGGCACCTCTCTTAAGGATCCCACTGACCGACAGGTTGACCTTCTGGCCAAGTCTGTATATGAGGCGGCAGGAGCCTCCTTCTCCCCGTCTTTTGCGGCAGTGTGGGCTCTTAAGGCAGTCTCTGCCTCTCTGGCGGAGATACATTCCCTCACCAGGGACTCTATGCCTGAGATGGAGGCCTTAACTTCTCAGGCTTCGTCTTTTTCATCCTACGCCATGTCTGCCATTCTGGAGGCTTCTCACCGCACGGCGGTGGCCTCCGCTAACTCTCTCGCGATCCGCAGGATTTTGTGGCTTCGAGAGTGGAAGGCAGACGCTTCTTCTAAGAAGTATCTTGCGGGCCTCCCCTTTGCTGGGTCCCAGCTGTTTGGTGAACAACTGGATGAAATAATTAAGGAAGCGACTGGAGGGAAGAGTACTTCCTTGCCACAAGCTAAAGCCAAGAGACCTGTCCAGGGCAGGAACCAATCGCGGTTTCGTTCCTTTCGTTCCTCTAACTGGTCAGCCTCCAAGCCCTCAGCCTCGTCCACTACCGCAGCCAAGGATCGTAAACCCATCTGGCGCGCAAAGCCGCGTCCTCAGAAGTCCGGAGGAGCCGCTGCCACTAAGGCAGCCCCCTCTTGACTATCTGGCTGCGCCAGCAACGTCCTTAGTCGGTGGCAGGCTCTCCCGCTTTGGCGACGTGTGGTTTCAACACGTCTCCGATCAGTGGGTGCGGGATATCATCTCCCACGGCTACAGGATAGAATTTTCCTCCAGCCCGCCAAACAGATTTTTTCTGTCCACCCCTCCCTGCTCCAAGGCCGCCGCCTTCTCTCAGGCCGTGGCATCCCTGCAGGCCAACGGGGTTATTGTTCCGGTTCCCGCTCGGGAACGATTCAGAGGTTTCTACTCCAACCTCTTTCTAGTCCCCAAGAAGGACGGTTCCTTCCGGCCCATCCTGGATCTCAAGCTTCTCAACAAGCATGTTCAGGTGCGGCGTTTTCTCATGGAGTCTCTGAGATCGGTCATTGCATCAATGACCCAAGGAGATTTTCTGGCATCCATCGACATCAGGGATGCCTATCTACACGTGCCTATCGCGGTTTCACACCAGCGTTGGCTCCGCTTTGCAATCGGAGAGGAACATTTCCAATTCGTGGCTCTCCCCTTCGGGTTAGCCACGGCCCCTCGTGTTTTCACCAAGGTTATGGCAGCAGTGGTTGCGGTTCTGCACCTTCAGGGGTTGGCAGTAATCCCCTACCTGGACGATCTTCTAGTCAAGGCCTCATCCAGGGCAGACTGCCAGCGGAGTGTCTCGCTCACTCTCGCCACGCTTGTTCAGTTCGGGTGGCTTGTCAACCTGCCCAAGTCCACTCTGACCCCGACCCAGGGGCTTCTGTACCTAGGGATGCAATTCAAGACTCTGCCGGCACTTGTGAAGTTGCCCTTGGTGAAAACAGCAGTCCCTTCAGCTAGCGGTGCGCTCTCTGCTGAGGCACCGCCGTCATTCCATCAGACACCTCATGCAGGTGCTGGGTCAGATGGTGGCGTCAATGGAAGCGGTTCCATTTGCACAGTTCCATCTGCGTCCCCTGCAGTTGGACATTCTCCGCTGTTGGAACAAGCGGACCTCTTCCCTGCACAAGCTAGTGGCTCTGTCGCCACAGACCAGGAGCTCTCTTCAGTGGTGGCTTCGGCCCCTCTCTCTGTCACAGGGACGCTCCTTCCTGACTCCGTCCTGGGTGATTCTCACCACAGATGCCAGCCTCTCCGGTTGGGGAGCAGTTTTTCTCCATCACCAAGCACAGGGCACTTGGACTCCGTCCGAATCAGCCCTCCCGATCAATGTGCTGGAGATCAGAGCTGTGTTTCTAGCTCTCCTAGCCTTGCACCACCTTTTGGCGGGCAGGCACATTCGGGTCCAGTCGGACAACGCGACAACGGTTGCCTACATCAATCACCAGGGCGGAACTCGCAGCCGCCGGCGATGTTGGAGGTTCAACGAATCCTCCAGTGGACGGAGGACTCCAAGTCCACCATATCAGCAGTCCACATCCCAGGCGTGGAAAACTGGGAGGCCGATTATCTCAGCCGTCAAACCGTGGACAGCGGCGAGTGGGCCCTACACCCGGCAGTCTTCAGGTCAATCTGCCGCAAGTGGGGTACTCCGGAAGTGGATCTAATGGCATCCCGGCACAACAACAAGGTTCCGGTTTACGTGGCTCGCTCCCACGATCCTCAGGCCTTCGCAGCGGATGCGCTGGTTCAGGATTGGTCACAGTTCCGTCTGGCGTACGTGTTTCCCCCGCTAGCTCTCTTGGCCAGGGTTCTGCGCAAGATCAGAATGGGGGGCCGTCGGGTCATACTCATTGCCCCGGACTGGCCCAGGCGAGCTTGGTAACCAGACCTGCTCCGCCTGTCTGTAGAGGTGCCGTGGCATCTCCCAGACCGCCCAGACCTTCTCTCTCAAGGTCCGTTTTTCCGCCAGAATTCTGCGGCTCTCAGATTGACGGCGTGGCTCTTGAGTCCTGGATCCTGACGGCTTCAGGTATTCCCTCTGAGGTCCTCTCCACTATGACTCAGGCTCGGAAGTCTTCTTCGGCCAAGATTTATCACAGGACTTGGAGGATCTTCCTGTCCTGGTGTCGCTCTTCCGACCATGCTCCTTGGCCGTTCTCCTTGCCGACCATCCTGTCTTTTCTACAGTCTGGTCTACAGCTAGGACTGTCCCTCAATTCCCTCAAAGGACAGGTGTTGGCTCTGTCGGTATTATTCCAGCTAACAGAGAGTAGTAGAGAATGGGTTTCACAGCCGCGCCAAAAGACTACTGGATTCTTCTCAGATTAATGTTTCTTTTATTTCATAACAGGTCAAGTCTACGCATTTCAGGAGAACACAGCTCCCTTCTTCAGGACAAACCAGCAAAGAATCATCAGATTTGATGATTCTTTGCTGGTTTGTCCTGAAGAAGGGAGCTGTGTTCTCCTGAAACGCGTAGACTTGACCTGTTATGAAATAAAAGAAACATTAATCTGAGAAGAATCCAGTAGTCTTTTGGCGCGGCTGTGAAACCCATTCTCTACTACTCTCTGTTATCTGCCTCATGGGGACCGCTGCCGGGACTTGGTGTTACATGCTGCTATAGGTGTTGTGACTGTCACAACCCGAATTGGTGAGTAGGATTATTCTTTGCTTCACCCTATATATATTGGGGTAAGACCCTATTGCGCTTTCTTTTTCCACAGTTTTCACTCATAGGTATTATTCCAGCGGCGTATCGCCCGACTGGCTCAGGTGCGCACCTTCATGCAGGGCGCAGCTCACATCATTCCTCCTTACCGGCGGCCTTTGGATCCCTGGGACCTTAATCTGGTCCTCACGGCCTTACAGAAACCCCCCTTTGAGCCTCTTAGGGAGGTTCCCTTGTTTAGACTTTCACAGAAAGTTGTTTTTCTAGTAGCCATAACTTCTCTCAGGAGAGTTTCTGATTTGGCTGCGCTCTCTTCGGAATCCCCCTTTTTGGTGTTTCACCAAGACAAGGTGGTTCTTCGTCCGACTCCGGATTTTCTCCCTAAGGTGGTGTCTTCCTTCCACCTTAACCAGGACATTTCTTTGCCCTCTCTTTGTCCGGCCCCTGTGCATCGCTTTGAGAAGGCGTTGCACACCTTGGATTTGGTGCGAGCGCTTCGAATCTATGTGTCACGCACCGCCGCTTTTAGGCGGTGCACCTCACTTTTTGTGCTAACCACGGGTCAGCGCAAGGGTCTCTCTGCTTCTAAACCGACCCTAGCTCGTTGGATTAGGTCGGCTATCGCCGATGCCTACCAGTGTTCTCAGGTGCCTCCCCCGCCGGGGATTAAGGCGCACTCGACCAGAGCTGTCGGTGCCTCCTGGGCTTTCAGGCACCAGGCTACGGCTCAGCAGGTTTGTCAGGCTGCCACTTGGTCCAGTCTGCACACTTTTTCGAAGCACTACCAAGTGCATGCTCATGCTTCGGCAGATGCGAGCTTGGGCAGACGCATCCTTCAGGCGGCTGTCGCCCATTTGTGAAGTTAGGTTTTGCCTACTTCTCAGTTTGGTTTATTTCCCACCCATGGACTGCTTTGGAACGTCCCATGGTTTGGGTCTCCCATGGAAGGAACGATGAAGAAAAAGAGAATTTTGTTTACTTACCGTAAATTCTTTTTCTTATAGTTCCGACATGGGAGACCCAGCACCCTCCCTGTTGCCTGTTGGCAGTTTTTGTTCCGTGTGTTTTCACGGGCTGTTGTTGTAGACAGAGTTCCGGTTTTTCCGAGTTTTACTCTATCTCTACTTATGGGTGGATGTCCTCCTTCAGCTTTTGCACTGAACTGGTTAGATTGTCATCCAGGGGGTGTATATAGCCCGGAGGGAGGAGCTACACGTTTTAAGTGTAGTACTTTGTGTGTCCTCCGGAGGCAGTAGCTATACACCCATGGTCTGGGTCTCCCATGTCGGAACTATAAGAAAAAGAATTTACGGTAAGTAAACAAAATTCTCTTTTTCTGAAAACACCACTTTGGAGGTCTTGGACTTCAGCTTCTCTCCTAGTTTCCTGTAATCATTTTTAAGGACCTTCCACCTGCCTCTAACTTTGTCATTAGTACCAATGTGCACCATGACCGCTGGGTTTTCCCCAGCCCCACCCAGCAATCTGTCTATCCTATCTGCAATATGCCGAACCCGAGCACCCGGCAGACAACACACTGTTCGGCATTCACGGTCTCGGCGACAGATGACCCTGTCTGTCCGCCTAATTATACCACCAACATCTGTCTGGGCTTTGCTGCACTCCTTTTTCCCTCTTTCCTACAGCAGTTGTTTTCCTGGTTGCTAGGAGCAACATCCTGCTGTAGTGACCCTAGTCCTGGCCCTTCATTCCTAATATCAGCCAAACAGGCATATTTACTAGGTTGTGCCAGGTCAGGACTAGGCTCCCTGACACTTTTCCCCCTACCTCTTCTTCTGTTACCCAGCTACGTACCTTTGGGTCCTGATCTTCCCCACCTCCACCCTCCTCCATATCACTGGCCCCAGCCAGAGAAAGCTCAGTGAGCTCCAAACTCCTCTCCAGGTTTGCAATGCCCCTGAGTGTTGCAAGCTGCTTATTTAGATCAGTTACCTTGGCTTCCAAATACGCAACATGCTTGCATCGAGTGCAGACATATTCACCCTCGAACGGTTGTTTAAGGCATGCATACATCTGACAAGATACACAACTGGTAGCATTGTCCATGGAGCACCTATTAAATGGAGATAAACAGTAAAGTAGAAAAACAAAGAAAAAAAAAAACAATGGGAAACGTATAAGGATAAATTCAAACTATGTTCTTGTGTCAAACTATGAAATTGTGTTTAAACTATGCACTTATCTTCAATCCCCACTTTACTTCAGCACCTCGCTTGCTCTGGCTGGTTTATATACGGTAATTCTACAAGGACTACCAGAAGCTGCTAGAAGCTTCTAGAAACAGGTGTGGCTAATACTACTAATTCAATCACAAGACAAACTTTTTTTTTTGCTTTTTCACAGAATCACAGAAAAACAGACACACAATTCCCTAATGAAACTAAACAATTACAGTTATCACCACTATGAAATTGTGTTTTAACTATGCACTTATCTTCAATCCCCGCACTTTACTTCAGCACCTCGCACGCTTTCTACTAGATTCATTTGTTTAAGCTGTAAACTTCATGTATAGTGTTCTTTTAGGACTTGTAATCTGGACCCAGCAGTTCGTATTCATCATAAATGTTATGATCATATATTCTAGTTGGAGTCTCCACCTGATGAAAAGCTTGAAGAGTTTTGGATTGATTTCAATGTTGGAACCCAAAGTATTTCCTTCTATGTTTCTACAGATGACAACAATGAGGTAACACATATGATTCTCACAAAAATTGCTAATTTTCCTTGTCTCCCATGATACCAGCTATTTTGTTTTTCAGAGTCACCATTGGGAGACTGTCCGCATCACTGAAAGTGAAGTGGATGCTTACAATGTAGAAGGTAAATCATAACTTTTTGAATTAATTATAAATTATTTTCTGTTTCCTAAAATTAAGTTATTAGCCGTTGCGTAACAATCACGGTTGCATAGGCTGCCGCCACGACTGGCCTTGTGTGGAAGAGGGGCTCGCCGATGGCAGAACCTATTTCAGCTGGACGTGCATGCAAGCAGGGCTGTGGAGTCGGTAAGCCAAACCTTCGACTCCGACTCCTCAAATTCCCTTGCTCCGACTCCGACTCCACGACTCCCACATATATTGCTTATAGTTAAGTGAAAAATGTATTGTAGTACAATGTAAACATCAGACATCTTATCATTTTTATGATACAATAATCAAGATATTTAGATAGAACATAAAATATATTTATTGGAATACAACTTTAGAACACAAACTGTAATAAATTGTAAATATGTAATACAATATATAATATACAGTACAGTAGATTACATATATATATCTTGTGTGTGCATGTATAATATAAATATATATATATATATATATATACATATATATATATATATATATATATAAAACTACATATTGTATTACACATTTACAATTTATTAGTTTTTTGTGTTCTAAAGTTGTATTCCAATAAATATATTTTATGTTCTATCTAAATATCTTGATTATTGCATCATAAAAAAGATTAAATGTCTGATGTTCACATTGTACAACAATACATTTTTCACTTAAATATAAGCAATATACTAAATGCTATTTTCTTCATCGTTCCTTATGGGAGACCCAGACCATGGGTGTATAGCTTCTGCCTCCGGAGGACACACAAAGTACTACACTCAAACGTGTAGCTCCTCCCTCCTAGCATATACACCCCCTGGTAGCCAGTCCTAGCCAGTTTCAATGCTTTGTGTTCAGGAGGTCACACACACATGCATTCTCTGATTTTTGATTTTTGATTTTTTGGATTTCAAAGATTTGGAAGAAAAGCGGGTCCAGTCTGGACTCCCGGCATGTCCCTTCTCACCCCACTGTGTCGGCGGTGCTGTTAAGGTTGATTTTACAAGGCTGGAGCCTTCACATGCCGCGCTCCTTCACCATCCCCTGAGGCTCTGGCTTGAAGTGGGAGCCATCACGGTTCTCTCTGCTTTGCAAGAGACTGGTCTCCATCCTCAGCCCTTTCAGGATCCTGCCGGACGGAGCGCTCACCCCCCAGGGACCTGGCACCTGCGTCTCGCAAGCTAAGTACTGAGACGTTATTACCACAGAAAGTGGTCTTTCCAGGGGTCCCTTGTACTTTATTTATTGGGGAGAGTGTGTTATATGACTGTGTTAACATTTCCAGCCGGTTCTCCAGTTTTCACTGGAGAACCGCGCCGATGGTGCCTGCACGCTGGCCGCATGTTTAAATCTAGGCCCCGGCTTCGCCTGAGGCCTAGTTTCGGTTTCACTGCCCCTGCATGTCAGTCATGCAGAGGGACAGTGAGGCTCCGCCTAGCGGCTGTTCAGCACAGGGAACGGACACTCCTCGCTCCGGTCGCCATTTTCTCAGCGTTCTCAATGTCTGCATAGGCACAGAGATACCACATTGTGACAAATGGGGGCCTGGGCTGGGGGACTGGAGGGCACAGAAATGTATGTTAAACGGCTGGCAAGCCACAACCTCCGGTTGTGCAGCTGCTTATATTCTCTGTTTATATACTCTGCTGGGGGTCATTCTGGACAGAGCCCCCACTTCTGCAGCATGTCTCACATCAGAGCAAGGCTGCAAGGCTGTTCTTAATATGCACTGCATGTAAGCTCGTACTGCCTGTACCGAGCACATAAACACTCAGCCTGGAGGCTCATCAGTGGTCCCTCCAGCTGCTCCGGCTCCGGTGGTGCTGAGCATGCATTAGCCCCCTTCTCAGGGCGCTTCTGCTGCTACGGCTCGCTCAGCAAAGCTCACAGGGAACTCTTCATCTGGTCTCAGACCCCGTCCTCCTAAAATGGAGACGCAGGGTCCCCTGTCCTTCCCCATCCCGCAGCTCTGATTCACGAGCTGACTCACTGGACGAGGAGGATGTCTTTACTAGGGGCTCGGACGCTACTTCATGTACCATTGATCTGTCCGAAGGTGATGCAGATGCTAATGATTTGATTGCGTCCATTATATTTGTACTGGACCTCAATACGCCTGTATCAGGGGAGCATCCCCCTCTGGCAGAAAGGCATCAGTATACCTTAAAGAGAACAAGGAGTGTGTTCCTTAACCACTCCAGTTTTCAGCCCACTGTGACCAAGCCCAGAGCCTGTCCTGACAGACGCTCCCAAAGCGTGGTTCTGATGACTGTTTCCCCCTTCCACCAGAGGTGGTCAAGGAGTGGGCTCATTCACCAAGGGTGGTCCCTCCGGTGTCTAGACTTTCAGCCCGGATAGTTGCATCAGTGGCTGACGGCACCTCTCTAAGGATCCCACTGTACATTAATTCTGTACTGGACCTCAATCCGCCAGTATCAGAGGAGCAACCCTCTCTGGCAAAAAGGCACCAGTTTACCTTGCCTAAGAGAACAAGGAGTGTGTTCCTTAACCACTCCAGTTTTCAGGCCACTGTGACCAAGCCCAGGGTCTGCTCTGACAAACGCTTCCCAAAGCGTGGTTCTGATGACAGTTTTCCCCTTCCAACAGAGGTGGTCAAGGAGTGGGCTCATTCACCAAAGGTGGTCCCTCCGGTGTTTAGACTCTCAGCCCGGACCGTTGTATCAGTGGCTGATGGCTCCTCACTTAAGGTTTTGCTGTCCGCCAGGTTGTCCTTCTGGCCAAATCTGTATGGAGGCAGCAGGGGCCTCGTTCTCCCCAGCTTTTGCAGCAGTGCGGGCTTTCAAAGCCATCTCTGCTTCTCTAGAGGAGATGCATTCCCTCACAGGGACTCTATGCCCGAAATGGTTGCCTTAACTTCCAGACTTCAGTCTTTTCATCCTATGCCATGTCTGCCATGCTGGAGACTCTCACCGCACTGCGGTGGCCTCGGCTAATTTCCTCGCTATCCGCAGGCTCCTGTGGCTTCGTAAGTGGAAGGCAGATGCTTCTAAAGAAGTTCCTTGCTGGGCTCCCCTTTGCTGGGACCAGACTATTCGGGAACAACTGGATGAAATTATTAAGGAAGCTCTTGGCGGGAAGAGTTCTTCCATGCCACAAACCTAAACCAGGAAACCTGTCCAGGGCAGGAATCAGTCGAGGTTTCGTTCTTCTCGTTCCTCCATCTGATCGTTCTCTAAGCCCTCGGCCTCGTCCACTAGCTCAGCCAAGGATCGTAAACCCAAATGGCGCACGAAGCCGCGTCCTCAGAAGACCGCAGGAGATGCTGCCACTAAGTCAGCCTCCTCCTGGCTATCTGGCCACGCCAGCAACGTCCTTGGTCGGTGGCAGGCTCTCCCACTTTGGCGACGTATGGTTTTAACACGTCTCCGATCAGTGGGTGCGGGATACCATCTCCCACGGCTACATGATAGAATTCTATCCAGCCCGCCAAACAGATTTTTTCTGTCAACTCCCCCCTGCTCCAAGGCCGCCGCCTTCTCACAGGCTGTGGCATTCTTGCAGGCAAATGGAGTAATTGTACCGGTTCCCGACTGGGAACGGTTCTGAGATTTCTGCTTAAATCTATTCCTAGTCCCCGAAGAGGGCGGTGCCTTCCGACCTGGATCTCAAGCTTCTCATGCATGTTCAGGTGCGGCATTTTCGCATGGAGTCTCTGCGATCAATCAATGACCCAAGGGGATTCCCTAGCATCCATCGACATCAGAGATGCCTATCTGCATGTGCCAATCGCAGTTTCACACCAGCGTTGGCTACGTTTTGCAATCAGAGTGGTCCAATTCGTGGCTCTTCCCTTGGGGTTAGCCACGGCCCCTCGAGTATTCTCAAGGTCGGGGCAGCTGTGATTGCGGTCCTGCACCTCTAGGGGTTGGCAGTGATCCTTTTGTCCTGGACGGCCTTCTAGCCTGGGCTTCATCCAGTGCAGACTGTTAGCGGAGTGCCTCGCTCACTCTCGCCACTCTAACCAATTCGGGTGGCTTGTCATTCTGTCCAAGTCCACTCTGACTTCGACCCAGAAGTTCACGTACCCAGGGACGCAATTCGAGACTCTGTCGGCACTTGTGAAGCTGCCCTTAGTCAAACAGCAGTCCCTCCGCTGGCGGTCGACGTCGTTCCATCAGGCACCTAATACAGGTGCTGGATCAGATGGTGGTGTCAATGGAAGCGATTCCCTTACCCAGTTCCATCTGCGTCCTCTGCGGCTGGATATTTTCCGCTGTTGGAACAAGCGGACTTCCTCCTTCCACGGGGTGGTGGCTTCGCCACAGACCAGGGGCTCGTTTCAGTGGTGGCTTCGGCCCCTCTGTCTCAGGGACGCTAATCCTCACCAGGATGCTAGTCTATCCGGCTGGGGAGCAGTATATCTCCACCATGGAGCGCAGGGCACTTGGACTCTGTCCGAATCAGCCCTCTGGATCAATGTGCTGGAAATCAGAGCTGTGTTTCTAGCTCTCTAAGCCTTTCACCATCTGTTGGCGGCCAGGCACATTCGAGTCCAGTCAGACAACGCTACAGCGTTTGCCTACATCAACCTCCAGGGCGGGACACTCAGCCGCCTGGCAATGTTGGAGGTTCATCGCATTCTTCAGTGGACGGAGGACTCCTAGTCCACCATATCCGCAGCCCACATCCCAGACGTGGAAAACTGGGAGGCAGATTATCTCAGCCGTCAAACCGTGGCTCCACGATCCTCAGGTTTTTGCGGCAGACGCACTGGTCCAAGTTTGGTCCCAGCTTCGTCTGTCTTACGTGTTTCACCCTCTAGTTCTTGCCCAGAGTCCTGCGCAAGATCAGAAAGGAGGGCCGTCGGGTCATTCTCATTACTCCAGACTGACCCAGGCAAGCTTGGTACCCTGACCTGCTCCGTCTGTCCGTAGAGGTGCCATGGCATCTCCCGGACTGTCCAGACCTTCTCTCACGAGGTCCGTCTTTCCGCCAGAATCCTGCGGCTCTCAGATTGACGGCATGGCTTTTGAGTCCTGGATCTTGACGACTTCTGGTATCCCTCCTGAAGTCATCTCCACTATGACTCGAGCTCGGAAGTATCCTTTGGCCTTTTTGGCCTTGCCGACCCTCCTGTCCCTTCTACAGTCCGGTCTGCAGCTAGGACTATCCCTCAATTCCCTTAAGGGACAGGTCTCGGCTCTGTCAGTGTTGTGCCAGCGGCGTATCGCCCGGCTGGCTCAGGTGCGCTCCTTCATGCAGTGCGCATCTCACATCATTCCGCCTTACCGGCGGCCTTTGGAGCCCTGGGACCTTAATCCGGTCCTCACGGCTTCCGGAAACCCCCCTTTGAGCCTCTTAGGGAGGTTTCTTTGTTTCGTCTTTCACAGGAAGTGGTCTTTCTAGTGGCCATAACTTCCCTCAAGAGAGTCTCTGTTTTGGCTGCACTCTCTTCGGAGTCACCCCTTTTTTGGTTTTTCATCAAGACAAGGTGGTTCTCCGTCCGACTCCGGACTTTCTCACTAAGGTGGTTGCTGCTTCCACCTTAACCGGGGCATTTTCCCTGCCTTCCTTTTGTCCGGCTCCTGTTCATCGCTTTGAAAAGGCGTTGCATACTCTGGATCTGGTGCGGGCGCTCCGGATCTATGTGTCTCGCACCGCTGTTCTTAGGCGGTGCACCTCTCTTTTGTGCTGACCACTGGTCAGCGTAAGGGCCTCTCGGCATCTAAGCCGACCCTGGCTCGTTGGATTAGGTCGGCCATTTCTGATACCTACCAGTGTACTCAAGTGCCTCTCCCGCCGGGGATCAAGGCACACTTGACCAGAGCTGTCTGTGCCTCCTGGGCTTTCAGGCCCAGGCTACGGCTCAGCAGGTCTGTCAGACTGCCACTTGGATTAGTCTGCATACCTTTTCGACGCACTACCAAGTGCATGCTCATGCTTCGGCAGATGCGAGCTTGGGCAGACGCATCCTTCAGGCGGCTGTAGCCCATTTGTGAAGTTACGTTTCGCCTACTTCTCAGTTTTTCTGTTTATTCCCACCCATGGACTGCTTTGGAACGTCCCATGGTCTGGGTCTCCCATAGGAACGATGAAGAAAAAGAGAATTTTGTTACTTACCGTAAATTCTTTTTCTTATAGTTCCGACATGGGAGACCCAGAACCCTCCCTGTTGCCTGTTGGCAGGTTTCTTGTTCCGTGTGTTTTCACCGGCTGTTGTTGTTGTAGACAGAGGTTCCGGTTGTTCCGGGTTTTGCTCTGTCTCTACTTGTGGGTGGATGTCCTCCTTCAGCTTTTGCACTAAACTGGCTAGGACTGGCTACCAGGGGGTGTATATGCTAGGAGGGAGGAGCTACACGTTTGAGTGTAGTACTTTGTGTGTCCTCCGGAGGCAGAAGCTATACACCCATGGTCTGGGTCTCCCATGTCGGAACTATAAGAAAAAGAATTTACGGTAAGTAACAAAATTCTCTTTATTTAGTATGTTTTTGTTGAAAACTGTTTTTTGCAACTTACATAGTGTATTACATAGTGTTATATAATTTAAGATATATGTAACACTATGTAATACACTATGTAAGTGGCAAAAAAACAGTTTTCAACAAAAACATAACATTTGTGCAGTCTATGAATTTGTTGTAAGAAATAGAATTGCTTCCATCAGATCCTCCTTCGCAGATGACCTCAAATCTGACCTAATAATGTTAAGGCTAGAGAACAACCTCTCTACACTAACTTGGGTTGGAGGCAAAGCCGTAACCACATGTGCAACATCTCTAACAATTTCCGGGTATAAAGGAATTGCCTCATGCACAATCAGTTTTGATGAACAGTTTCTATTTCTTTGAGCGCAAGTGAAAATTTTCACTGAAATCTGGTCAATCTGCTGCTATAGGAGACGGAGTGAAATCTTTTTCCTTGCGGCAACACTTTGCTGCTCCATGTCATCCAAATACTTGTCAAAGTTAAACTCCTCATCTGTTGAGGATGAAGATATGGCAGCAGTAGCACTGTCAGGCCCCAAGTCCTCTTGCGCCTGGCAATCCTGTAGCTGCTCATCCTAACTGCTACCTCACTCAAAGCTTCTTTTCCTTTAGTAAGCTGTTGATCATCAAGCAGTATACGATGACTTGGGTCCACATAAACAGCTGCCAGAAGAATTTTATTTTACAATAGCTGTGTCTCTCTCCGTTTCATTGAAGCAGAAATGCCATCTGCGATTAAACCTCTTTGGGACAGGCAAAATAGCAAGTTCTTCCACTCCCTTATGAAAATGCCAGGAGTTAAATCCTCAGCTTGTAATTTTTTAGTCACGGTAAATGGGTGATTAAGCAATTCCTTCAGTTCAGCCACCTGTCTCCATTGACCTTCATTTAAGGTTACTTGAGGGTTCGCCATATCTATAAGAAACGATTTTAGTTCAAGCAATCGCTCAGTCATTAAATAAGTGCTGCCTCACCGAGTGGCTTGATCAACAATTGCCCCTTTCCCAGCACGTCTCTTCAAGGTGGAATCAATTTTAGGGGTTCTGGCAGCAATAACCAACTTCCTCACTTTTCCAATCAGATTTCCAGCATGTCCGCCCAGTTTCACACATCCGGCTTTTCGCCGGTTTGGTGGATGTGGCGCACGCCAGTACAGTACGATACAGTACAGTGGCAGTGCCACAACTTCCGGGTCACATGCTCCGGTCACATGAAAGCATGTGACCGTCGTTTGTCGTGCTGCCACTGTACTGTATAAACTGTACTGGAGTGCGCCGCATCCGCCAAACCGGCGAAAAGATGGATGTGTGAAACTGGGGTCCCTCTTGCAGACTATCTCTTATTGCCAGCTGCAGCGCGCACAACACAGCACATGTGATGAATATGAAAGTGTTTTGAAGCAGCTTCAACAAGATCATCTAATTCTAAACTATCATTTTGCTGTTCTTCTGTTGTAATATATGTTTGTTCCTCAGTTACATGAACAGCACTGTGGCCTTCCATCTCACACATACTGAATCCTAAATTTTCTTCTAGCTGTTGTTCATTACTCTCATTCATCAGTTTATTGTACTTATGTTTGAAGCATTGTTCATTACAATGGCAAGAACCTGTTCTTTTTTGCGTTCCTAATCTTGCAGAACTTTTTCTGCTAAGGCCTGGAGAAACTGGCTGGTGGGATGAGCTTTACTATCTTTTACTGCCAGTGTCTTGGTAACAATTTCTTTCTTGTCACAAACATATCGAACATTGATGGCAAAATAATTAAGTGAAATGCAGTGACTCTGGCATCCCAGCAAAGGCAATGGGTTTCAAGATAGGACATTCAGACACAACATTTTGTGAGGATCCTCACAAAGAATGAGCATGTCAGTTTGTGTGGTGTTTTTCTAATCTGCTTTTGCTATTGAAAACATTATTTATGAGCTCAGAAACCTTTCAGGTGATGCGGTTTTTTAAAAAGCTGATCTGCTTTTGCAGCTGAAAAACGTATCCTCAAAAAACGCAGCAAAAACGCTGTGTGTGAATGTAGCCTTAGATCAGGAATAGAACAGACATTTATAGGACATTTCATAAGTTTCCCAAATTCCTATGAAAAAAATTTCATCACACTCTGTATTGCACCACTGTCCCCAATTTATTATATATTTTAGGAGTCGGAGTCGGTGCATTTTATATCGACTCCGACGCCACCAAAATGAGCTACGACTCCACGACTCCGACTCCGAATCCACAGCCCTGCATGTAAGTACTCATATTCAGCTGAAATCCATTGCGGCGCAGAGACCCACTGGGCAATACAAACCGCCGGCCATTCAGAGGCCAGCAGCTGATGTGCCAGTCACAAACGGCACATGTCAGTAATGTTATGTGTCTCCCATAGCATGCACTCCGATGGCAAATGTCGGCCAATTTGCCATCTACAGATGAGGATGCCGCATATCGTAGCAGGAAAGAAAAGTGAGAAGAATGTTATGAGGTTATTTATATGTTATAGAACCACAGCAGAATGGGGGGGACTTGTATGCCAGGATGAAGACCATATATACCAGGAAGATACCCAGGATAAGGGACATACTGTATATACAATGAAAGGGCAGACGATAGTGACATTTATACCTGGAAGGGGCCCAGGATGGGGGTCATTAGTACAGGATGGGGGTCATTACTACCTAATACATAATAGGATGGGGAAAGCAGCTTGTATGTCTTTATAGGATTTAGAACGCCACAAGGGCCCATGCATCTCACACACATGCAGGGGTAGGGTCAGGTCCACATGTAGACTCGGGCCCCATCAGTAGTTACGCCACTGGTTATAAGGGTCCCAAATCTAATTTTCTCTGTCTCTTCATTGGGGGACACAGGAGATCATGGGTTATGCTACTGCCACTAGGAGGTTGACACTATGCAAAAAAAAGGTTGCTCCTCCCCAGCAGTATATTCTCACACACTGGCACAGAGATAATTAGTTTTAGTATCCCACCAGAGATTCCTGCGTTGCAGTTCAGTATTCACATTTTCAGTTCACAGCGCTATCATTTGACATATCTACAGCACTCAGGGTTTTCACAAAGGTCTATTCTAAAGGCCACGTCTCACTAAGCGACATCGCTAGCAACATCGCTGCTGAGTCACGTTTTTAGTGACGCAACAGCGATCTTGCTAGCAATGTCGCTGTGTTTGACATCCAGCAACGACCTGGCCCCTGCTGTGAGGTCGCCGGTTGTTGCTGAATGTCCTGGACCATTTTTTGGTCGTTGCTCTCCCGCTGTGAAGCACACATCGCTGTGTGTGACAGCGAGAGAGCAACGAACTGAATGTGCAGAAAGCCGGATTCTGCGGATGCTGGTAACCAAGGTAAATATCAGGTAACCAAGCAAAGGCTTTGCTTGATTACCCAATATTTACCTTGGTTACCAGCGTCCGCAGCTTCTTGAAGCCGGCTCCCTGCTCCCTACACACGTAGCCAGGGTACACATCGGGTAACTATAAGCAAAGCGCTTTGCTTAGTAACCCGATGTGTACTATGGTTACGAAGCACAACGTCGTTACACTGGTCTCTGGAGGCTGATCTCTGATCGCTGTGGAGATCTGCCTGTTTGACAGCTCACCAGCGACCATGTAGCGACGCTCCAGCGATCCCTGCCAGGTCAGATCGCTGGGGGGATCGCTGGAGCGTCGTTTAGTGTGACGGTACCTTATGGTCACAAAGACTATTCTTCAGACCAGAGGCATTGTCATCATCCCTTATGTAGATGACATACTGATTAAAGTGCCACCCCCCTTAGCATGTTACTAGAGTCTGCAGACCACTCTGGACGCTTTTTCTTGTCTCAGTTGGATTATCAAAAGACCGAAGTCTTCTCAGATCCATGTCTAGCACATTGTTGTCCTGAGGCTGTTGTTCAACACTGGATGCACAAGAGTTTTTCTACTCAACTCTACAAAGAAGGATTTGTTCTGTCAGACATCTCTCTCCATGCTCTCTTCGATTCTGCATAAGTGTACTGGGCAAAATGTTGGCCTCAATGGAAGCAGTCCCTTTCACTCAGTTTCACACTCGCTCCTGCAGGAACATACATATATTCTTATCAAGATAGGACAAGTCCAATCACTCCTTGGACCAACCCTGGATCAAGAAGTATCTGGAATGGCGGAGATTTTCTGCCCTCATTCACTGAGAAAGATCATTACTGATGATGCATTGAAAGATCGTAACCACGGATGCCAACGCCTTCGGCTATTTTTTAGAACCTCACAGTACAGGGATGAGCGGGGAAAAAAATCATATAGGAAAAAACGGGTTTAATGCCGCGCTAAAGGATCACTGATATCAGTAAGATGAAAATCTCTTTTTTATTTTAGTCTAAAATAAAAAAGAGATTTTCATCTTACTGATATCAGTGATCCTTTAGCGCGGCATTAAACCCGTTTTTTCCTATATGATTTTTTTCCCCGCTGTTTCCTGAACGGGGCCGCTGCTGGGACCACACGGACACTCACATGCTGAATAAGGAGTTGTGACTGTCACAACCCTACCAGGTGAGTGTACCTATCCTTACTTCCTGTACGTTTTATACCGGGTAAGACCCTATTGCGCCTTCTGTTTCCCCATTTTAGCATTAGTACAGGGTTGAGGGAACGCTCTGGAATCATTTCGTACCATCAACATCCTAGAGCTCAAAGCAATCTTCCTTGTGTTTCACCAAGACTAGGTGGTCTCATGTTCGATTCCATCCTTTCTTCCTAAGGTGGTTTACTCGTACCTTAACGTAGACATTGTGCTCCCTTCGTTCTGCCAGTCTCCTTCTCACCCTCTGGAGTGGTCACTGGACCTCGCGAGAGCTCTAGATAGCAGGGGTGCTACCCTTCAGATGGGCGAACTGTCTCTTCATCATTCAGGATATGCGCAGAGGTTTTCCCTCCTCCAGATCTATCATTGCCCGCTGTATTCGGCCTGCCTTTCTGGAATACAGAACTAGATAAATTACAGAGTGCACCCACTCAGGATCACTGCTCATTACACTTACACAGTAAGTGCGCAACCAGGCCTCTGTCCCGCACCTGTGCAAAGCTGCTACCTGGTCTTCCATACCTTTACAAAATTCTATAGGGTTCACACCTATGTCTTGTCACATGTGAGCCTCAGTAGAAAGGTCCTGCAAGCCGCAATGGTTCAAGCTCAGATTTGAGGGTACTATCTTGTGCCCACCATTGGGACTGCTTTAGAATGTACCATGATCTCCTGTGTAGCCCAATGAAGCGATAGAGAAAATAATTTGGGTACTCACTGTAAAACTCTTTCTTAGCGCCTTCATTGGGGGGGACACAGCATCCACACTCATGTTGAGTTGTAAGGAGTTGTACTTCATTACTTCTTTATGTTCTTACCTTTTTGTTGCTTCTCCTGGAGTATATACTACTGGGGAGGAGCTAACTTTTTTTTGCATAGTGGCAGGAACATACACCCTTGGTCACCTGTGCCCTCAATGAAAGCGTTAAGAAGAAATTTTTCTAAGAGTACCCAAAATCTTCTTACTCCCCAGCTCCCATTCTTGTCTTCAGAATTTGTAGAATACATTTATGATGGCAACAATTTTATTCTGCTGTGTAAAAGTGTTTTTTTTTTCTTTGGACCTACTGCACTACCCTATTTACTAAATTGATCCAGCGTGTGAAGGAAGCCATTTGGGTAACACGTGCATGTCAGATAATTGCTCTGTATAGTTTTGCAACTGAAGGGTCACTATAGTTGAACTTTTAATATAAACATCCCTTCTAGTTTTTTTCAGACTACAGCTACTTTTTCTCTTTTTAATTTTGTACAGAAATAAACAGCAAGACTTTATTGACTATCAGTTTATATACTGCAACAACTGTTGGACAGATGAAAGGAAGCCAGTTACATATATATTTTAATTCTACTCTGAATATATCTGATGTAGTAAAAACAGTGTTTGGCGCTTGTAAATGCAAGGTATGGTGGTCTGTCTTATGTATCTGCCTCTGTGTATTGTAATCTGTGGTATTGAATAATTGTTCAAGGAGGTTTTGTGATTATTTATTTTTTTTAAACTTGGCAAAGATTAGGAAATGTTGTAAAACTACCTGCTCTTTTAATTTCTGTGCTGCTCCAATGCTGCCAATCTGGTGGTCTGCACTAAGACCAGAAGTGACGTCCTGTTCATCAATCCCCTACCCACTTCAGCCAATTACTCCCTTCACAGTACTATTTGCATTTACAGCATGTGAACACTGAAGCCAGGAATTGCTTGTATTATCACTTAAAGTAGGGGTGGGGAACCTTTTTGCTGCTGGGGGCCATTTGGAAATTTCTGCCAACCTTCGAGGGCTGCACAAAATTACCAATGTAAAAATGAACCAGCTATATTTGGTCAAACAGTTAATTAACTCACCTCTATTGTGGTGGCTGGAGCTGCTTCCTTTTTGTGCAGCTGTGATGTTCAGTAATACTTATGTTGCTTCTCTCTTTTCCAGGTTTGTCACGGTCTGGAGTGCAGGCAACTCTTTGTGATAATAAGATTAGTAGACCATATACATCACACAACAGACACAGGGTCTGGTGTATATAAAACACAGGAGACAAATACATGACTGAAGGGGCTATTGGCATATACATGACATATGAGACGCTGGGGCTGCTGTATATACATCACAGGAGACACCTACATCACAGGAGACACTGGAGGCACATACATCACACGAAGGGCTGGGGAAATGTATATGCCCACAGCCCCTACCTGTGATGTAAATGTTTTCAGCCTGTCCTTTGATGTATATGCGCTTAGTCCCTCCTGAGAGGTATATGCACCCAGCCCCTCCTGTGAGGTATATGCACCCAGCCCCTCCTGTGAGGTATATAACCCCAGCCGCTCCTGGGATATGTACGGCCCCAGCATCTCCAATGTGATGTATATACCCCAGCGTGTGATGTATATGCCCCTAGCATCTCCAATGTGATGTATATATCACAGGAGGGTTGGGGCATACACATCACAGTAGACACTGGGGGCATACACATAACAGGAGATGCTGAGGCATATCCATGACAGGAGGGGCTGGGAGCCTATACATGACAGTAGATGCTGGGGGCATATACATGACAATAGTGGCTGGGTAACAGACATTACTAGGTCATAGCGAGACATAAGCATTGCTGTGGGGCACAGACGGCACTGGGGGGCACACACATCACTAGGGCGGCACAGAGAGTACTAGAGGGGGCACGGACATCACTAGGTGGGCACAGGCATCATTAAGAGAGGCAAGGCATCACTAGGGGGGCCACACAGGCATCACTAAGGGGAGGGCACACAGACATCACTAATAGGGGGGGCACACAGACTTCACTAAGGGGGACACACAGACATCACTAAGGGAGGGGGCACAGAGATCACTAAGGAGGCACAGACATCACTAAGGGGGGCACAGACATCCCTAGGCGAAGATTGGGGGGCACGAACAGCACTTGCAGAGCACAGACATCACTAGGGGGTACACAGCACTTGGGGTAATACACAGCATTAGAGAGAACACAACACTGGGGGTGATCCACATCACTGGGGAGGCTGCACACAGCACTGGAAGCTTCACAAAGCACTGCAGGGGGCACGCTGCACCGGAGCAGGGGCGGAGAGCGGGCAGCACACAGCGTCAGGGAGTGGGCGGCACACAGCGCCGGGGAGCGGGCTGCACACGGCTCTGCAGGGGGCACCTTGCATCAGAGAAAGGGCGAAGAGCAGGTGGCACACACGCACTGGGAGCGGCACACAGAATTGATGGGGGCACGCTGCATCGGAGAAGGGGCAGTGAGCGGGCGGCACACAGCACTTGGAGCTGTTTATCTTAAAGGGGTTATCCGGCTTCTTTGACATTTTTTTCTTTGTCGCTCCATTGGGAGACCCAGACAATTGGGTGTATAGCTTCTGCCTCTGGAGGCTACACAAAGTATTACACTTTTAAAAAAGTGTAACCCCTCCCCTCTGCCTATACACCCTCCCGTGGATCACGGGCTCCTCAGTTTTATGCTTTGTGTGGAAGGAGGCACACATCCACTCATGCATTCTCATACATAGTTATGTCGGATGGAAGAAAAGAGGACCCCGATGGGGTCCCCGGCATGTTCCCTTCTCACCCCACTATGTCGGCGGTGTTGTTAAGGTTGAGGTACCCATTGCGGGTACGGAGGCTGGAGCCACATGCCGTCTCCTTCACCATCCCTTATGCGGCTCTGGGAGAAGTGGGATCCTAAGCGGTCATCCATGAGCTGGGACCGTGCTCCATCCGCAGCCCCTGGTGGAACCTGCCGGACCGGAGCTTCTTCACCCCCAGGGACCGGGCCCTGCAACTGGAAGGTACTCTGTGTCCCCATGTGGGGACTGTACAGAGAGGGTCGCACCTTATCCCCGGAAGCCGCGGTAGTTCCGTCCGTTGTCTTTTCGGCGGACTTCCGCGCCGACCGTGCCTGCTTGTGGGGCACGGCCTTAAATTTAGTCCCCGGCTTCGCCGCGGCCTAGTCGCGAAAAATCCCGCCCCTGAGCCTGCCTGTCAGGGGTTAGGGCGGGATTGCCGATATGACGTCGGCTTTGAGGGCTGGAGCATCCTGCATGTTTCCCTCCCCCCTCATTGACCACTGTGGGGACTCCAGATTCCCGCTCTTTGCTGGCGCCGCCCTCGGCTCCACACCCCCCCTGAGAGCTCCGGCAGCCATTTTTAGCATTCTGCCGGTGGATGCTACTCAGCAGCAAAGCTCTGCAGCTCCGGGGGATCCACGACAGGGAATCTGGAGGACACACTCCGCTCGTTAGCGGTTGGTAAGCCACACCGGTCACGGTGCTGGTCCCCCTAGGGTGCCGGGATATATATATATATATATGTATAATATATATATATATATATATATATATCTGTTCGGTAAGGCTGTATACCCTTTTCCTATATACCCTCAGTGGTCACTCTCCTAAGAGACAACAGCATGTCGTCCACAAGGAGCAAAGCTACTAAGGCACAGATTTTTTTCGCAGCCTGTACCTCTTGTGGGGCTATGTTGCCTGCGGGATCCACCTACCCTCACTGTGATCAATGCTCGACTCCTGCCACGCTTGCTCAGCCGGAGCCTAGGGCACTTGTGGGCCCCTCGGCTCATGTAGATCCCCCTGCTCCCACTGAACAGGCTGCAGGGACAGAGTCACCGTCGTTGGCCTCTTTCGCTGAGAAACGCTCTCAGTCACTTTCTCAGTCCATTGCACAGTCTATGGACAAATGGTCATCTAAGCTCCTTGAGGCATTGCAGTCCAGACCGGGCCCTTCACAGGCCCCGGCCCCTGTTAGTCTGTCTCCTCCAGGCCCTTCTCGGTCCGCGCCGCAGCGCGCTCCCAGGATAGCCCCTAGGCCCCAGGCGGAGGACTCCTGCCCGGACCGCAGCCCCAGACCGGCTAAGCGGCCTCGCTGGGACTCTTCCCCGGCCTCCTCACGCTGCTCTTGATCCCAGCTTGAGGACTCTCAGGACGACGAGGCGGACGGGGGAGCTCAGGGCTCTGACCCTGACTTCGCCCTTAACCTTGATACCCCTGAGGGGGACGCTTTAGTAAATGATCTTATCTCGTCCATCAACCAGGTGTTGGATCTCACACCACCGCCGCCTCCTGCAGAGGAGTCGGCTTCTCAGCAGGAGAAACACCAATTCAGTTTCCCCAAACGTACGCGCAATACGTTTTTTGATCACTCTAACTTCAGGGACGCTGTCCAGAAGCCCAGAGCGGTTCCGGACAAGCGCTTTGCTAAACGGCTCACTGACACACGTTATCCCTTTCCACCTGAAGTCGTTAAGGGCTGGGCACATTCTCCCAAGGTGGATCCTCCAGTCTCTAGATTGGCTGCTAGGTCCGTTGTGTCTGTTGCCGATGGCTCATCCCTGAAGGATGCCACTGACAGACAGATAGAGCTCTTGGTGAAGTCTATTTATGAGGCCACGGGCACGTCTTTCGCCCCGGCCTTTGCGGCCGTGTGGGCTCTCCAAGCAATCTCGGCATGTCTGACTGAGATTAATGCTGTCACGCGGAATTCTGCTCCACATGTTTCTTCCTTGACCTCTCAGGCATCAGCATTTTCGTCCTACGCCATGAACGCCGTCCTGGACTCCGCTAGCCGTGCGGCTGTAGCATCCGCTAACTCCGTGGCAGTCCGCAGGGCCATGTGGCTGTTCGAATGGAAAGCAGACTCTGCTTCCAAAAGGTTCTTAACTGGTTTGCCTTTTTCTGGCGACCGTTTGTTTGGCGAACGGTTGGAAGAGATTATTAAGGAATCCTCGGGAAAGGACTCCTCCTTATCCCAGTCCAAACCTAAGAGACCTCAGCAGAGGAAGATCCAATCGAGGTTTCGGTCCTTTCGTCCCTCCGCCAAGTCCCAATCCTCTTCGACCAACCGGCCGGAGAAAGGCCAGAGGAACTCCTATGCGTGGCGGTCCAAGTCACGCCCCCAAAAGGCCGCAGGAGGCACTGCCTCCAAGACGGCCTCCTCATGACTCTCGGCCTCATCTAGCCACATCCTCGGTCGGTGGCAGGCTCTCCCGCTTTGGCGACGCCTAGTGGCCACACGTTCAAGACCGATGGGTGAGAGACATTCTGTCTCATGGTTACAGAATAGAGTTCAGCTCTCGACCTACGGCTCGTTTCTTCAGAACCTCCCCACCCCCCGTGCAGGCCGACGCACTTTTTCAGGCAGTGGACGCTCTAAAGATAGAGGGAGTTGTGATTCCCGTTCCCCTTCAGGAACGTGGTCGCGGATTTTACTCCAACTTGTTCGTGGTGCCAAAAAAGGACGGGTCATTCCGTCCCGTTCTGGACCTCAAGCTGCTCAACAGACATGTGAGAACCAGACGATTTCGGATGGAATCGCTCCGCTCGGTCATCGCCTCGATGTCACAAGGAGACTTCCTAGCATCGATCGACATCAAGGATGCTTATCTCCATGTGCCAATCGCACCCGAACATCAACGTTTCCTGCGTTTCGCCTTCGGGGATGAACACCTCCAGTTCGTCGCATTGCCCTTCGGCCTGGCGACAGCTCCACGGGTTTTCACCAAAGTCATGGCATCCGTCGTGGCGGTCCTGCACTCTCAGGGCCACTCGGTGATCCCCTACTTGGACGATCTCCTAGTCAGGGCTCCTTCTCGGGTGGCGTGTCAACGAAGTCTTTCCGTCACTCTGGAGACTCTCCAGCAGTTCGGGTGGATCATCAATTTCCCGAAATCCAAGTTGACGCCGGCCCAATCACTGACTTACCTCGGGATGGAGTTTCATACCCAGCCAGCGTTAGTCAAGCTACCGCGGGACAAACAGCTTTCTCTGCAAGCGGGGGTGCAATCACTTCTTCGGAGTCAGTCACACCCCTTAAGGCGCCTCATGCACTTCCTGGGGAAGATGGTTGCAGCTATGGAAGCAGTGCCGTTCGCGCAATTCCATCTACGGCCACTCCAATGGGACATTCTTCGCAAATGGGACAAGAGTTCGGCTTCCCTCGACAAGAACATCTCTCTTTCCCTAGCAACCAAAACATCACTTCAGTGGTGGCTCCTACTCACATCTCTGTCTCGGGGAAAATCCTTCCTACCTCCAACCTGGGCCGTGGTCACCACGGACGCGAGCCTGTCAGGTTGGGGAGCGGTTTTTCTCCACCACAGGGCTCAAGGAACCTGGAATCCAATAGAATCGTCCCTTCAGATCAATATCCTGGAGATAAGGGCAGTATATCTAGCCCTATTGGCTTTCCATCGGTGGCTGGAGGGCAGGCAGATCCGAATACAGTCTGACACATCACTTCGGAGAGTGTCTGAGCTTGCAGCGCTGTCATGCAAAGCTCCCTTCCTGGTTTTTCACCAGGATAAGGTGGTTCTGCGTCCTGTCCCGGAATTTCTCCCTAAGGTGGTATCCCCTTTTCATCTAAATCAGGATATCTCCTTGCCTTCCTTTTGCCCTAATCCAATTCACCAGTGTGAAAAGGATTTGCACTCTTTGGATCTAGTGAGAGCACTCCGGCTCTACGTGTCTCGCATGGCGCCCCTGCGCCGTTCAGACGCGCTCTTTGTCCTTGTCGCTGGCCAGCGCAAGGGCTCTCAGGCCTCCAAGTCAACCTTGGCTCGGTGGATCAAGGAACCGATTCTCGAGGCCTACCGTACTTCTGGGCTTCCGCTCCCTTCAGGGTTGAAAGCCCATTCTACCAGAGCCGTAGGTGCGTCCTGGGCATTGCGGCACCGGGCGACGGCTCAGCAGGTGTGTCAGGCAGCTACGTGGTCTAGTCTGCACACTTTCACGAAGCACTATCAAGTGCATACCTATGCTTCGGCAGACGCCAGTCTAGGTAGGCGAGTCCTCCAGGCGGCGGTTGCCCACCTGTAAGAGGGGGCCGTTTTCGGCTCTTTCTATTGAGGTATTGTTTTTTACCCACCCAGGGACTGCTCTTGGACGTCCCAATTGTCTGGGTCTCCCAATGGAGCGACAAAGAAAAAGGGAATTTTGTTTACTTACCGTAAATTCCTTTTCTTCTAGCTCCTATTGGGAGACCCAGCACCCACCCCTGTGCCCTTCGGGCTGGTTGTTCTTTTGTGTACACATGTTGTTGATGTTGATTTGTTCTTTTGGTTCATGGTCTTCAGTTCCCCGAACATCCTTCGGATTGAATTTACCCTAGACCAATTTATAAGTTTTCTCCTTCCTGCTTTTGCACCAAAACTGAGGAGCCCGTGATCCACGGGAGGGTGTATAGGCAGAGGGGAGGGGTTACACTTTTTTAAAAGTGTAATACTTTGTGTAGCCTCCAGAGGCAGAAGCTATACACCCAATTGTCTGGGTTTCCCAATAGGAGCTAGAAGAAAAGGAATTTACGGTAAGTAAACAAAATTCCCTTTTTTTTATTTCCCTATTGGGCTACATTGGAGCAGGTAAGTAGATAGAGACCACTTACCTGCCCTGCTGTCAGCCCCTCTTCCCCGGCTCAGAGTGGTCATGTGACCGCTCCTGCCGCGATTTTGCTGCTTCCGGTCATTTCATGTCAACATGGGCAGGACCATGTTGACATGCAAATGTGGAAACAGCATGTCGCCTCCCTGCTGGGTGTCTACAGTGTGATGAGCCCCGCCCCCTTCCCTGCACCCTCCCACACATTCACCCGCACCCCTTACTCTCCAGTAACCTCCCCCTGCACTGTTGTGGGGTCCGTGACCTGGGGGAGGGGCCTGGCGGCAGCTGCCATGGTGTCAGCTCCAGCACCGGGCCCCCTGCTCAGGATCACACATTCAAATATACCGGCATCACAGATCACCGATGCCGGTACATTTGAAAGTGCTGATGAGAAGCAGCGCAGCGCTGCTTCTCATCACTGTCCCTCCCGCTGTCTGTGCTCTCTTCAGCACAGCGGTGACGTCACTACTGTGCTGATATGTCCAGAGCACAGACAGCGCGCGAACGTGCAGGAGCGGCGGGGACCGAGGACGGGTGAGTATGTATTCCACATGTGTTCCCGAAGGGGATGGGGATGGGGGGGGGTTGCAGAGCCATATGTGTGCGTTTGCAGAGCCATGTGTGTGCGTGTGCGGTGCAGAGCCATATGTGTGCATGTGCGGTACAGAGCCATATGTGTGCATGTGCGGTGCAGAGCCATATGTGTGCGTGTGCAGAGCCATATGTGTGTTGGTGCGGTGCAGAGCCATATGTGTGCGGTACAGAGCCATATGTGTGCGTGTGCGGTGCAGAGCCATATGTGTGCGTGTGCAGAGCCATATGTGTGCGTGTGCGGTGCAGAGCCATATGTGTGCGTGTGCAAAGCCATGTGTGTGCGTGTGTGGTGCAAAGCCATATGTGTGCGTGTGCGGTACAGAGCCATATGTGTGCGTGTGCGGTGCAGAGCCATATGTGTGCGTGTGCAGAGCCATATGTGTGCGTGTGCGGTGCAGAGCCATATGTGTGCGGTACAGAGCCATATGTGTGCGTGTGCGGTGCAGAGCCATATGTGTGCGTGTGCAGAGCCATATGTGTGCATGTGCGGTGCAGAGCCATATGTGTGCGGTACAGAGCCATATGTGTGCGTGTGCGGTGCAGAGCCATATGTGTGCGTGTTTGCGGTACAGAGCCATATGTGTGCGTGTGCGGTGCAGAGCCATATGTGTGCGTGTGCAGAGCCATATGTGTGCGTGTGCGGTGCAGAGCCATATGTGTGCGGTACAGAGCCATATGTGTGCGTGTGCGGTGCAGAGCCATATATGTGCGTGTGCGGTACAGAGCCATATGTGTGCGTGTGTGGTGCAGAGCCATATGTGTGCGGTGCAGAGCCATATGTGTGCATGTGCGGTACAGAGCCTTATGTGTGCATGTGCAGAGCCATGTGTGTGCGTGTGCGGTTCAGAGCCATATGTGTGCGTGTGCGGTACAGAGCCATATGTGTGCGGTGCAGAGCCCGATGTGGGGCTGTTATTTGCAATGCTGTAGTGATACCAGGTCAGGTGCTGGGGAAGAATACTGACAGGGAATGTGTGTGCAGGGGGCGGGCAGGGGGTGGGGCTGGACACTGAGGCTGGGTGGTGACAGCTCTGACTGAGGTTCAGCACAGGAAGTCATGTTTGCTGGATCTGAATGTAAACAAGGTGCTGCAGAGAATAAAGGGATAATTCAAGAGGAACAAAAGTTAGAAAACAAAAAATAACAATGTAGGTGTGGTTTATATGACAATACAGCACAGATAAACTCAAAAAATTTTGTTAAGCTAATGTCGGACAACTCCTTTAACACGTGCACTTTTTTTGTTTTATATATATATACAGTATATATTACAGTACAGACCTAAAGTTTGGACACACCTTCTCATCTCTAGAACAACTGATAAGAGTAGACTTTGTGCAGCAGACCTTTATGGTAAAATAGCTGCTAGGAAACCACTGCTAAGGACAGGCAACCAGCAGAAGAGACTTGTTTGGGCTAAAGAACACAAGGAATGAACATTAGACCAGTGGAAATCTGTGCTTTGGTCTGATGAGTCCAAATTTGAGATCTTCGGATCCAACAACCGTGTCTTTGTAGAAAAGTTGAACGGATGAACTCTACATGGATGGTTCCCACCGTGATGCATGGAGGAGGAGGTGTGATGGTGTGGGGGTGCTTTGCTGGTGAAACTATTGGGGATTTATTCAAAATTGAAGGCATACAGAACCAGCATGGCTACCACATCATCTTGCAGTGGCATGCTATTCCATCCGGTTTGCGTTTAGCAGGACCATCATTTATTTTTCAATAGGACAATGACCCCAAACACATCACCAGGCTGTGTAAGGGATATTTGACTCGTGCTACGCCAGATGACCTGGTCTCCACAGTCACCAGACCTGAACCCAATCGAGATGGTTTGGGGTGAGCTGGACCGCAGAGTGAAGGCGATAGGGCCAACAAGTGCTAAGCATCTCTGGGAACTCCTTCAAGACTGTTGGAAAACCATTTCCGGTGACTACCTCTTGAAGCTGATCAAGAGAATGCCAAGAGTGTGCAAAGTAGTAATGCAGGACCCCTTCTTGTAGCAATGTGCCCCATGCAAGACTCCTTCTTGCAGCAATGTGCCCCATGCAGGTCCCCTTCTTGTAGTAATGTTCCCCATGCAGGACCCCTTCTTGTAATAATGTGCCCCGTGCAGGACCCCTTCTTGTAGCAATGTGCCCCATGCAGAACCCCTTCTTGCAGTAATGTGCCCCATGCAGGTCCCCTTCATGTAATAATGTCCCCCATGCAGAACCTTCTAGTAGCAATGTGCCCCATGCAGGACCCCTTCTTGTAGTAATGTGCCCCATGCAGGACCCCTTCTTGTAGAGTGTGCCCCATGCAGGACCCCTTCTTGTAGTAATGTTCCCCATGGACGACCCCTTCTTGTAGCAATGTGCCCCATGCAGGACTCCATCTTGCAGTAATGTGCCCCATGAAGGTCCCCTTCTTGTAGTAATGTTCCCCATGCAGGACCCCTTCTTGTAGTAATGTGCCCCATACAGGACCCCTTCTTGTAGTAATGTTCCCCATACAGGTCCCTGTTGTGAATACGTTTTCCAATTTGGGGCTCTCTCTTGTGGTCAGTGCTGGCGGTGCAGTTGATTTGTGGAATAAAAGCCACACACCTGGGGAGGACTGGCAATCAGGCATTTCAGATTGGACTATATAACTGAGCAGTTTTCTCCTGTTACTTGCCGGTGCTCACTGGATATCCTGTGTCTTAAAGACATTATGAAACCAGCCCTGCTCACTACCAGAACTCCTCTCAAGATAAGTGGTCTTGTGCCTCTGCTTATCGTTTCCACTTTCTTGTTGTTTTTTGCTTTGATACTATGCTTGATTCCTATTTTGTCTGTGTGGATTTCTTATTGGAATGGGATCATTCCCTGCTGGGAGTATCTGTATACATAGCTCCATGATTCTGTAATGTATTTTGTCATGCTTGGTATTAATTCAGTCCCTCATCTATATTAGTTTTTTTGGATCCCAGTAACATCTGAGTGCTGATTAGTGGGGGAGAGGCCGTTTGGCCTCAGGGTTTTTCCATGTCAGGCGTGCTGGTATTTATTAGGGTTTTTACGGCTGCAGAGAGTGCTCTTTCCTATCCTTTCCTATAAAGATAGTTTGGGCCTCACCTTTGCTGAATCTGTTTTTCTAGCTTTGTATTGTGTTTTACTATATCACCGTAGTCTTTACATGTGGCGGGGCAATCTATATCTTTGGGGATTGCTCCGAGGCAGATTAGCTTTCTTATATCTCTATCTGTAATAATATTTAGTTCTCCGGCTGTGTCGAGACGACTAGTGTTGTGAACACGTTTTCCAGTTTGGGGCTCTCTCTTGTGGTCAGTGCTGGCGGTGCAGTTAATGTGTGAAATGAAAGCCACACACCTGTGGAGGAGTGGCAAACAGGGTTAGATTGGTCTATTTAACTGAGTAGTTTTCTCTTGTTACTTGCCGGTGGTCAATGTCTCCTGTGTGTTAAGGACATTCTGTAACCAGCTCTGCTCAGTACCAGAACTTCTCTCAGATAAGTGGTCTTTTGTACCTCTGCTGTTTGTTTTCCACTTTCTTGTTTTTTCTGCTTTGATACTAATGCTTGATTCCTACTTTGTCTGTGTGGAGTTCTTGGTGGAATGGGATCATTCCCTGCTGCGAGTGTCTGTATACTTAGCTCCATGATTCTGCAAGGTATTGTGTTTGTCATGTTTGGTATTAATTCACTCCCTCATCTGTATTAGTGTTTTTGGATGCCAGTAACATCAGAGTGCTGATACAGTGGGGGAGAGGTTGTGTGACCTCAGGATTTTTCCATATCAGAAGTGCTGGTATATATTAGGGTTTTTATGGCTGCAGACAGTTGCTCTTTCCTATCCTTTCCTATAAAGATAGTTTGGGCCTCACCTTTGCTGAATCTGTCTTTTCTAGCTTTGTATTGTGTTTTTCTATATCACCGTAGCCTTTACATGTGGGGGGGGGGGCTATCTATCTATCTTTGGGGACTGCTCCGAGGCAGATTAGCTTTCTTATAACTCTATCTGTGAGATTATTTAGTTCTACGGCTTTGTCGAGGCGTCAGGTCATTGTAAGCATGGTGTCCTGAAGCAGTTACTGAAACACGTGTCGGGACCGGTCCCACACCTTGGACGGCAGGCTTTCCCATTCAGCCCTTTTCTACTAATATACCAGGTAGGCTTTTTCACTCTGACTGACTACCACCAATGTACTAGGGATTTAATCACCTCCTATTTTCCTTGCCCTATTTGCATTGGTGGTTTTCCTTATGATTTTGCCTCCTCTGACCCTGTGGCTATTGTTGGAGTCAGCCTCCCGTCCTCTCTGTGGGACATTTCTCCTCTCCACCTCTCTTACTGGTTTTTTTTTTAACTATTAATCACTCTTCTACTGTGATACTTATACTGTTTTATAAATAAATTTTTGTACAATAAAATTGACATACTTTTTCAAACAGTGTTTGATTACTTTTCTTGTACTAGCATGGTATAGCCCCCTGGTGTCTCTGTTCTCATTCTATTATGTTTTGGGGTACATGCATTTTACTATTATGAGGTCCAGCCGTCCTGGTCATCGTTTTCTCTTTTCTATATCACCGTAGCCTTTACATGTGAGGGGGCTATCTATCTATCTTTGGGGACTGCTCCGAGGCAGATTAGCTTTCTTATAACTCTTATCTGTTTAGTTCTACGGCTTTGTCGAGGCGTCCAGGTCATCGTAGGCACGCCCCACGGCTACTTCTAGTTGTGTGTCAGGATTAGGTCTGCAGTCCGTTAAGGTTCCAGCCATTCTGTTACCTTTTGGATTTCCGCATTTTTTGATCCTCCTCGGTCCCTGAATCATAGCAGGTCCCCTTCTTGTAGTAGTGTGCCCCATGCAGGACCGCTTCTTGTAGTAGTGTGTCCATGCAGGATCCCTTTTTGTAGTAATGTGCCCCATGCAGGTCCCCTTCTTGTAGCAATGTGCCCCATGCAGGACTCCTTCTTGTAGTAATGCCCTATCCTAATACACACACACAAACACACACCCTGTGCAGCCTCAACTAGCAACACACACACCCACCCTGTGCAGCCTCAGCTACCAACACACACACTCTGTTCAGCCTCAGATAGCAACACACATCACACACACACATACACACAACTCACACACACTGTTCAGCCTCAGCTAGCAACACACTCACACACTGTTCATCCTCAGCTAGCAACACATACATAGACTCTCTCACACACACACACACACACCACACACACACTGTTCAGCCTCAGATAGTAACACACACATACTCTGTTCAGTATCAGCTAGCAACACACACATACACACACACTGTTTAGCCTCAGCTAGCAACACACACACGCCCTGAGCAGCCTCAGCTAGTAACAGAAACGCACACACACCAAAAGATTCTTATCACCTGTCCTCCGTTCCCTCGGCAGCAGCACACAGGCAAGTGGACCCGGTAATGATCGCAGCCGCTATCACCGCTGAACGTTTTGCCAGCATGCGCAGAAGCAAGTTCTCGCTGCACAACAGCCACTGGCCAATCACAGGCAAGCAGCTGAGGTCATACGCAACAGGTGCTTGCCTCTGGTTGGCGAGCAGCTTTTATTGAGCTCTGCAGTGAGAACTTGACTGCAGCACCGGCAAAACGGTCAGCTGAAATAAAGTGCTGGTGGCTGCGGCCCTTGCACCGGCCGCCATCTTTACCGGGTGCACAGGCCTCCGGGCCACAAAAAGCAGCCTGAAAGGCCGCATGTGGCCCGCGGGCCGCTTGTTTGAGACCTCTGCTGTAGACCATGAGTCTCAAGCCTGGCCTGGTAATTAGGCCATAGATGGATAGAAATTTGCAGTTGATGGGCCGCATTCCTTGAAGAACAAGATGATGTTTTCAGTGATACCATTTTTTTTCCTAGATGACTTTTTCATCATTTTTTATTCCAGTTTTTATTTTTCTTTGTCAGTACACTAATAAAGCTTCATTGACACAGGAAATCATAGGTGTATGCTGTCACCACTAGGAAGCTGACATTAAGGGGTACTTTGCACGCTGCGACATCGCAGGCCGATGCTGCGATGCCGAGCGCGATAGTACCCGCCCCCGTCGCAGCAGCGATTTCCTTGTGATAGCTGCCGTAGCGAACATTATCGCTACGGCAGCTTCACATGGACTCACCTGTCCTGCGACCGTCGCTCTGGCCGGCGACCCGCCTCCTTGTTAAGGGGGCGGATCGTGCGGCGTCATAGCGACGTCACACGCCAGGCGGCCAATCGTAGCGGAGGGGCGGAGATGAGTGGGATGTAAACATCCCGCCCATCTCCTTCCTTCCGCATATCCTACGGAAGCCGCAGTGACGCCGGTAGGAGATGTTCCTCGCTCCTGCGGCTTCACACACAGCGATGTGTGCTGCCGCAGGAGCGAGGAACAACATCGGACTGTCGCATCAGCGTAATCATGGATTACGCCGACGCTGCACCGATGATACGATTACGACGCTTTTGCGCTCGTTAATCGTATCATCGAGCCTTTACACACTACGATGTCGCATGCGATGCCGGAAGTGCGTCATTTTCAATTTGACCCCACCGACATCGCACCTGCGATGTCGTAGTGTGCAAAGCCCGCCTAAGAATGAATTACAACCTAAATAAAAAATGTTGGCTCCTCCTCAGCAGGCTTCACCCGCCTACTGGCATTAGACTTTTCAAGTTTAGCTTAGTGTCACGTAGAAGGCAGACATGGATCTAATCTTTTTCTCTTATCTCTAGCTAGAGAAACATAGGAGAATGGTTTCTCTGTGGACCTGAACCAAAAGACGGGGAGTAAACTCTGCCAGAGGTCAGGTTGTATCCTCTCTCGTCAATGTGATGCCCTGGCCTATCAGGTCGTCACAGGGTATTGTGCAATCTGCCCTTCTGCGCAGTATCCACCCTCCTTGGTTACGGATCCTGGTCCTTTGGTGTTGCTAACAGCTTAGCCAATTAAAATCCTAGGAACACTTCCCACTTGAACCTACCAGACACACCATTGGGGAGCCTGAAGGGAATAGAGCCACCCACATGGGGGGTTGGTGAGGAGAAAGCGAGGACAGTATCATTTGAGTGGAGGAGAGAGGAGGCGAAGTGGCTCTCGTGAGGAGAGGCCACGGAGGAGAGCTCCTGTGTACTAGGTGGCAGACGTTGGTCTGGACCTGGTAGGAGCTGGAACCCGGTAGCAGGGGACAGTGACAAGGGGCACGGACTGCCAAGGAGGGCAGCCGGCGGCCTTGAGCTATCACTGGGCAGGGGCCAGGGCACGACGTGTTACGTGGATCCCAGGCCAGAAAGTAGCTTCACGCGTTCCGTTATTTTACCCGACGGGGGGTGAAGACTTCAAGTGTCATCCCCAACCCGCTCCAAAATCGGGGTAGTGGCGCACTGATGGGATAGGACTTTCCCACTACAGTCCAAAGAAATCCTACGTGTGAACCCTGAGAGCAAGCTCACTCCGTTAGCCATACGGGTGAGCGGGTCCCGGAGAGTTTCATACCAACGGGTCCAACAGAGACTAAGGTGCCAGGGACAGGGCCACAGACCAATCGCAACACCAAGGGCACGGATCCAGGCGTGCTCCCCGCAGGCTGCAGTGGTGCTCAGAATTCTGGTTTACAGGCTGTCTGTGTGGTTATTCTAGGACTGAGTGAGTACATTGGAAACCCCTGTTCCTATCCCCCCATGGCACCCAAACACCGTCCATCAACGGGCCCCCGGGACACAAACCCCCTACCCACGGAGGGGTTAAACATCAGGCTGCCACACCATCGTCACCGGGCTCCCCAACGGAAGCGGTGGTCCCTCACATTACCATGCACCATGGGTGGCGTCACGAACTTTCCATAAAACCCCTGTACATATCTCCCCCCCTTCTTTTAATCGAGTGGCCGCGCGACCCCCGGGTCCGGAGACCCCTCGAGCCACCGCGGATCCGGATTCGAGCAGCAGCAGCCTGGCTGCTTGCACGGGGGCGGTACATCAGCATGACAGGACGCGCGGTCAGCCCATACTGCATCACAGGCGCACGCCTGGTAGTTACCTGGACTTCTGTAGCCATACCTCATGGACCCTTTTCCAGGCCAAAACCTCTGAAGTCTCTGCCTGTCTGCTACCTGAACTTGACAGTCAATTCACATGTATGCCCCTCTAGGCTATTCCCCTGCTGCTGCTATTGGTACATCCTTATGGTGAAATTTGACCCGCATTACCTGAAGAACATTAGACCTCGCTAGAATTGTACATGCCATTGAGGACTCACCTCTCATATATCAGCTACTTCAGCCCTGGTGATAACCACCCTTCTGCATACGACCGTCAGTCGCAGGAGGACGCAGGTACAGTGTTGTTCGTTGTTCCTGGGGTGTCACACGTAGCGATGTGTGTTGCCTCAGGAACGACGAACAACCTGCGTCCAGCACCATCAACGATATTTGGGATTAGAACTACGTGTCAACAATCAACGATAAGGGGAGTATTTTTAATCGTTAGCGGTCGTTTGTACGTTTCACACGCAACAACGTCGCTAACGAGGCCTTATGTGCGTCACGAATTCCGTGACCCCAACGACATCTCGTTAGCGATGTCGTTGCGTGTAAAGCTAAATATAAACCCGGGCACACAAAAATGAGTAATAAAGAAAACGGGAAAATATGTAGTTCTTTTGTTCTGCTTTTTATTCATGCAAAGGTTTGAAAATAATAACGTTTTGGCCTTATTTCCAGGCTTTTATCAAAATGGAGTCTGAATAATAAACAACAGAGAAAAGGAACCAATAACTACAAAATTTGCATCATCATAAATTAGTATATCACAGGACTTATACAGTGCCTACAAGTAGTATTCAACCCCCTGCAGATTTAGCAGGTTTGATAAGATGCAAATAAGTTAGAGCCTGCAAACTTCAAACAAGAGCAGGATTTATTAACAGATGCATAAATCTTACAAACCAACAAGTTATGTTGCTCAGTTAAATTTTAATAAATTTTCAACATAAAAGTGTGGGTCAATTATTATTCAACCCCTAGGTTTAATATTTTGTGGAATAACCCTTGTTTGCAATTACAGCTAATAATCGTCTTTTATAAGACCTGATCAGGCCGGCACAGGTCTCTGGAGTTATCTTGGCCCACTCCTCCATGCAGATCTTCTCCAAGTTATCTAGGTTCTTTGGGTGTCTCATGTGGACTTTAATCTTGAGCTCCCTCCACAATTTTTCAATTGGGTTAAGGTCAGGAGACTGACTAGGCCACTGCAACACCTTTATTTTTTTTCCCTCTTGAACCAGGCCTTGGTTTTCTTCGCTGTGTGCTTTGGGTCGTTGTCTTGTTGGAAGATGAAATGACGACCCATCTTAAGATCCTTGATGAAGGAGAGGAGGTTCTTGGCCAAAATCTCCAGGTTGGCCGTGCTATCCATCTTCCCATGAATGCGGACCACATGGCCAGGCCCCTTGGCTGAGAAACAGCCTCACAGCATGATGCTGCCACCACCATGCTTGACTGTAGGGATGGTATTCTTGGGGTCGTATGCAGTGCCATCCAGTCTCCAAACGTCACGTGTGTGGTTGGCACCAAAGATCTCGATCTTGGTCTCATCAGACCAGAGAACCTTGAACCAGTCTGTCTCAGAGTCCTCCAAGTGATCATGAGCAAACTGTAGACGAGCCTTGACATGACGCTTTGAAAGTAAAGGTACCTTACGGGCTCGTCTGGAACGGAGACCATTGCGGTGGAGTACGTTACTTATGGTATTGACTGAAACCAATGTCCCCACTGCCTTGAGATCTTTCCTTGTTGTCCTTGGGTTAGCCTTGACTCTTCGGACAAGCCTGGCCTCGGCACGGGTGGAAACTTTCAAAGGCTGTCCAGGCCGTGGAAGGCTAACAGTAGTTCCATAAGCCTTCCACTTCCGGATGATGCTCCCAACAGTGGAGACAGGTAGGCCCAACTCCTTGGAAAGGGTTTTGTACCCCTTGCCAGCCTTGTGACCCTCCACGATCTTGACTCTGATGGCCTTGGAATGCTCCTTTGTCTTTCCCATGTTGACCAAGTATGAGTGCTGTTCACAAGTTTGGGGAGGGTCTTAATTAGTCAGAAAAGGCTGGAAAAAGAGATAATTAATCCAAACATGTGAATCTCATTGTTCTTTGTGCCTGAAATACTTCTTAATACTTTAGGGGAACCAAACAGAATTCTGGTGGTTTGAGGGGTTGAATAATAAATGACCCTCTGAATAAACTTTTCACAATTTTAAAAAAAAAAAAAAAAAAGAAATAACATTCTTTTTTGCTGCAGTGCATTTCACACTTCCAGGCTGATCTACAGTCCAAATATCACAATGCCAAGTTAATTCCGAATGTGTAAACCTGCTAAATCTGCAGGGGGTTGAATACTACTTGTAGGCACTGTATAAAAAGCGTCAATATATTCATTACATTATACGGAAAGCAAAAAAGTGTTAGTATATCACACTCTTAGCAAAATATAAGAGAACAAGACTTTATTTCGTATTAATCTTGAGGTGATGCCTATTATAGATATTTTCTAGAAAGGACCTTATCATTCCCAACATGATATATAGATATACACCTACCTATATAGAGGTACAAAGGATGCAAGGAGAGTGAATCAATCGTTCACACGTATGAAGTTTATGGAAAGGAGTATACCTAGAGTAGATAACAGTAGAAGGGATTATATCTGTAATGCGGATTAACATAAAACAGAGACCAGGACAAGAGTCATGAGGTAAGTGGGAAAGGGTTATATGAAGGATAATGAGAAGATCTTAATATTCAAAAAAGGGAAACTACCTTTGCTTGTGCTCAAAAAAGCCTGCGTGTAAAGCGGCCTTTAGCGTTAGCATTTTGGTGGCAACAGCATACACCCACTCGGACCAAAAATCCTCTTTTTGTTATGTTTATTTTTTATGATGCTCATTGTGGGCGGCACGGTCGCTCAGTGGTTAGCACTGCAGCCTTGCAGCGCTGGGGTCCTGGGTTCAAATCCCACCAAGGACACCATCTGCAAGGAGTTTGTATGTTCTGCCCGTGTTTGTGTGGGTTTCCTCCCACACTCCAAAGACATACAGATAGGGACTCTAGATTGTGAGCCCCAATGGGGACAGTGCTGCCAATGTATGTAAAGCGCTGTGGAATTAATAGCGCTATATAAATGAATAAAATTATTATTATTATTGTATGGGTTATGGTACAGTTCTATATCTTTGATTATTCCACATACAGTAATAGCAAACATATACTTTTTTAATTTACTTTTTAGAGACAAAATGTTTTTTTCCGTTTTTTTCACACTTTATTTTGAATTTTATTTTAATTTTTACAGGTTTTCTGTTTTTTGTTTTTTTTTTAAACTTCTTTAGTTAGTTGCTATTTGGGACTTTAAAGATAACTTTTGTTCGTAGAAAGTTCATTTTAATCAATAGATCTTGGAATAATAATAAAGCCAGTTTCAGACATCTTTGTTTAGTCTGGTACAAGCCACATGCATCGGTATTGACACGTACTGGAGAAAACATGCGTCTTTGTAATAAAAAGATTTTCTATATTCATCTATATCCAGCGCTGTTGTCTTCGGCTCTGTTGCCTCCTGCTTCTGACCCCTGATAATTATATTCATTGAATATTCACTACACCTCGGACCTGGAAGCAGGAGCGTCGCCAGGGACAGCATCGCCGAGGACAGCATCATCGGTGACAGGTGAGTATCAGGCAAGCAGTGTGTGTGCAGTGACATCCAGGAGGTCATCAAAGTTCCCAATAAACTCTGATGACCTCCTGATGACTTCACGCGTTCATCAGAGTTCATTGGGAACTCGGATGACCTCCTGGATGTCAGTGCACACACACTGCTTGCTGAATACTCACCTGTCACCGCGATGCTGTCCATGGCGATGCTGTCCCCGGCGATGCTGTCCCCAGCGATGCTGTCCTCGCCGATGCTCCTGCTTCCAGGTCCAAGGTGCAGTGAGTATTCAATGAGTATAATTAGCGGGGGTCAGAAGAAGGAGACAACAGAACCGAAGACAGCAGCCCTGGATACAGGTGAATGTAGAAAATCTTTTAATTTCAAAGACCCGTGTTTTCTCTGGTATGTGTCAATACCCATGTGTGAAAACACGAGCGTGTGTGTAACTCCAGAGAATAACATAGGTACATGTGGTATCCATGTTAAAAACAGATGTCACACGTACCTAAAATACGGACGTCTGAAACCAGCTTAAGTTCTACAATTGGATGTGTTTAAGTAAAAAATGTTCCTGTGCTGTGATAATCTTATATATCTGCCCCTCCTATGTACTGTGTAATGGCCATGTCTGACCATACAGGAACATAGCTTGAACATACCACAGCAGGAAAGGACACAAAAAAATATACAGACATTACAGCAGGGGATCATAGCTGTTTTTATTTTCTTTGACGCCTCATAGGGGGACACAGGACCATGGGTGTTATGCTGCCTATCCATAGGAGGACACTAAGTAGATGCAAAAGCATAGCTCCTCCTCTGCAGTATACACCCCCTGGCCGGGCCAGGCAACCTCAGTTTTAGCTTAGTGTGTGTAGGAGGCACTTCCTTTCAAGGTTTGTTATTTTTTGAGGGCGACGGTTTCCTTTTGGGACCGATCTCCCACTACCATCAACGGGCGGGAACGTGGAGTGTCGCCTCCACGTACCCCCTCCTGCGACGCTGGATCCTGGGCTGGACGACGGGTTCCACAGACACCGATTTTCCAAAGCCCAGGGTAGAGGCCTGTGCCCCTATAGCCCAATTCCTCAACCCCTCTTTGCAGGCTCTGAGTTGAATATGGCACCAATTCCTCAGCCCCTCTTTGCAGGCTCTGAGTTGAATATGGCACCGGTGTGACCGGACACAGCAAGCTGACTGCTGTTTTCACTGCCTGGACTGAAGCAGTGTTTTAAGGTGAGATCCCCCCTGATTGGTTTCCCAGACAAAGGGAGAAAAGACGCTGCAGGGAAGGCTCCCAGGACATGTACAGTATTTATTATGAGAAAGTCCCTTACTGAGTGCAAGGAGATGAGCCCCAAGGATCCTGCACACACAGTGTTAACTTTTCTCTAGCTTGCTGGCTGGAGGAGGGGGGAAGTCACTCCTGTTTGCAGAAAGTCCTGCAGATAATTTCCCGGTGGCAGAGGGAGGGCCCAGCTCTCAGGGACTCACGCTGTTTATTTGCTCTAGCAGAAAAGCCGGCTGATAACCACCAGTGACAAGCTGTGTGCTGACTGGAGGGAGAGGGAGGAAAACTATCAGAAGCTCCCTTCCCACTGTTTTTTACTACCCACAGCAGTCGGGGGAACACTGACTTCATCTTCGCGCTCTTTTAGCGCTAAGCCCTGCCCCCCGCGACCGCGATAAGCCCCGCCCCCCAGGAATTGTGCGAAGATCTCCATAGAGCTTAATCCTTCGTGAGGATAGCTTCACTTGTAGCTCTGCTGAGCATTGCTCCCCCTCCTGGCATACTCCTATTAGGAACATGCAGAATTCTAAGGGCACTAAGAGTGCTAAGGCCCCCATAGTCTATTATTCAGCCTGCACTGCCTGCCACGCTGAGCTACCACGTAAACACACGCTTCTCTCTCTGAGTCCTGTGCCCCTATAGCCCCCCCAAGATCCCCCTGCCACCACCGCCACAACCGTCAGCCCAGAGCCTAGGGCTCCCAGCCCACCGGAATGGGCACAGTTTCTGTCCCAATCCATGGAAAAACTGTCACAGAACCTGGTGCTGGCTATGTAGTGTCGTCCTCCACACCCTTCTGGGTCCCTGGACGGAACGCAGCCTGAGGATACCCCTATGGAGGATCCTTCTGAGGTAATCCGGGCACATGCTTCACCGGTTGCAGGGATCAGGAAAAGAGCACACGGCCGGGTGTCTCCAGCGGGCTCTCCCTCGGGAGCACACAGGGCAGTCTCTCCCACACGCTCCATGGCTTCTGAAGAGCTGGAGGAGGGAGAATGCTGTTTATACCAAGAGGATTCCTTGGTTTCAGCTTCCCCAGATGATCAAACTGCAATAGACTCCCTTATAGCAGCAATCAACCAAACTCTGCATGTGAAGGATCCCCCATCCACTACCACTGACCATGCGGTCTCCTTCAAGAGGGCAAGGAAACCCCAAAAGGTTTTCGTTGATCACCCAGAGTTTCAGGATATCCTCACAAAGCAAAGGGAGAAGCCTGACAGGCGCTTCGGTAACAGAAAGCTCATGGAGTCTCGGTACCCTTTTGCCTCACCTGCCCCTAAGGGCTGGGCCGATCCGCCCTCGATCGACCCCCCGGTCTCTCGCCTTACCATAGACGCTCCTGTCTTTACCCGATGGTTCCTCCATCAAGGACCCGACAGACAGACAGGTGGAGCACCTCTCCCGCTCTGCTTTTGAGGCTACGGGTTCCTCCCTCTCGCCCTCCTTTGCCGCTGTGGGGGTCGCAAAAGCGATCTCGGTCTGGGCAGAATCCCTTAACACTTCGCTTGAGGAATCCCAGTTCACTCATACCTTCACAGAGGTAACAGCTCAAATTGCCGCTGCGGCGGAGTACCTCATGCAGGCCTCCATGGACGCTGCTACCTGCGCAGCGTTTGCTGCCTCAAATGCCATAGCTATCCGTAGAGCTCTCTGGCTCCGACAATGGCGAGCGGACTCTGCCTCCAGGAAGTCTCTCACGGGCTTTCCCTTTTTTCCAGACCGATTGTTTGGCGAACGTCTGGACAAGCTCATTTCTGACGCCACGGGAGGAAAGAGTACCTCCCTCCCCCAGCTGAAGTCCAGGACGTCCTTCACCAGACGTCCACAGTCCTCGTCCCGCTCCTTTCGGAACTCATTTGGTTGGTCGACATCCCGTGCTGTCCCCGCCACCAGCCGCGGACTACGCAGGGACCGACCTTCTCAGCTCTCCCCGAAACCCACTTCGTCATGGCAGCCTAGACCAAAACAGTCCAGGACTAGAGGACTAGAGAGACTCGGCCACGACGTTTTCCCCCCTCATGACTCCTTCGGCGCCCCGGAAGACACACTCATTGTAGGAGGTCGACTGCGGCTCTTTCATCACATCTGAGCTGCCGCCTCAGACGACAAATGGGTGCGAGACTTTGTGTCTTCCGGTTACCACATAGAATTTCGGACCCGACCCCCGAGTCGGTTCTTTCTCTCAAACCCCCCAAAGACTCGAAAACGACGCAAAGCTTTTTTCTCAGTAATCCACTCGCTCCAAACAGCAGGAGTGATAATACCTGTCCCAGACGACGAGAAGTTCAGGGGTTTTTATTCCAACCTCTTTGTGGTCCCCAAAAAGGATGGGTCAGTTCGACCCATCCTGGACCTCAAACACCTAAACAAACATGTGCACGTACGGAGATTCAGAAAGTTCCTCCGCTTCGCAGTTCAGGGCTCCCACTTTCAATTCGTAGCTCTACCCTTCGGCCTTGCCACCGCACCAAGGGTCTTCACCAAAGTCATGGCGCCATGAGCGTCCTTCACACCAGGGGAGTAGTCATTCTCCCTTACTTGGACGACCTCCTCATCAAGGCCCCCTCCTTCCGCGACTGCTCAACTAGCGTACAGATCACTGTGGACACCTTATCCCGCTTAGGGTGGCTAGTGAATCTGGACAAACCATCCCCGATCCCATCACGATCCATTTCCTTCCTGGGCATGTGCCTGGACACCAGTCGGGGCTCCGTCTCCCTCAGGACAAGGCGATCGCTCTTCAACGAGCGGTGCGCTGCCTTCTACGTCCTCCGTCTCGCTCCATTCGATTCAGCATGAAAGTGCTCGGCAGGATGGTGGCAGCTATGGAATCAGTACCCTTTGCTCAACTGCACCTCCGCCCACTGCAGCTAGCCCTTCTAGCCGCCTGGGACAAGAGCCCCTTCTCCCTGGACAGACATCTTCACCTGACGCCTTCAGTCAGGTACGCACTCCGCTGGTGGCTTCGGTCCTCATCCCTATCGAAGGGGAGATCTTTTCTCCCAGTTAACTGGCTGGTCCTGACCACGGACGCCAGCTTCCTGTGGTACCGGCACCACACTGTTCAAGGACGTTGGACACCCCAGGAGTCTTTCCTACCCATAAACATCCTGGAACTCCACGCGATCTTTCTCACACTCAGAGCGTTCTGCCGTCTGCTAGCGTGTCGTCAGATTCGAGTCCAATCGGACAGTGCGACAGCTGTAGCCTATATCAATCGGCAGGGGGGCACCCGCAGCAAAGCGGCTTATCTCGAGGCCCACAAGATCCTCAGCTGGGCCGAATCATCGGGATCAGTGATATCAGCGGTACACATACCGGGGGTAGAGAACTGGGCAGCAGACTTTCTAAGTCTCCAAGGCCTGGCCGCCGGAGATTGGTCTCTCCACCCAGATGTGTTTCTACACATCTGCACTCTCTGGGGCACACCAGACGTGGACCTAATGGCCTCAAGGTTGAACGCACAGGTACCCGCGTTCATAGCCAGGTCACGCGACCCGCAGTCCATCGGCGCGGATGCTCTAGTCTGCTCCTGGCACCAATTCCGCCTGTCTTACATATTTCTACCTCTACCCCTGCTGCCGCGGGTAATCAGGAAGATCAAGGCAGAGGGAGTCCCGGTAATACTGATAGCACCGGACTGGCCCAGGCGCGCCTGGTACGCCGAATTAGTACAAATGCTCACAGACGCACCGTGGCGCCTTCCAGACATCACAGACTTGCTGACCCAAGGGCCCATTTCCCATCAGAACTCCAGAGCCCTGAAGCTGACGGCATGGCCATTGAGACATGGATATTAACAAGAGCGGGATTCTCCTCCGCGGTTATTTCCACCATGATCAGCGCCCGAAAGCCTGCTTCATCCCGCATTTACCACCTATGCCTCTGGCCATCCCCAGAATTCTCGACTTTCTACAGTCTGGCTTGCAAGCGGGGTTGGCTCTCAGTTCCCTTAAAGGGCAGGTCTCAGCGCTCTCAATCTTCTACCAATGCCGCCTGGCTCAAAAACCGCAAGTCAAGACCTTCCTCCAGGGCGTTTCCCATCTAGTTCCCCTGTACAAACGGCCGCTGGAACCATGGGCCCTCAACCTCGTTCTGCACGGTCTCCAAAGGTCTCCCTTTGAACCCCTCAAGGAATCCTCCCTTGCTCCTCTGTCCTGGAAGGTAACATTCTTGGTGGCAATTACGTCCATCAGACGGGTTTCTGAGTAGCAGCACTCTCTTGCCGCGAGCCTTTTCTGATCTTTCACCAGGACAAGGTGGTTCTGCACCCCCTTCCGGATTTCCTTCCAAAGGTTCTTACCCCGTTTCATTTGAACGAGGACATTGTTCTGCCTTCCTTTTGTCCACACCCGGTTCATAGGGTGGAAAGGTCTCTTCATTCGTTAGACCTCGTCAGAGCGCTCAGATATTACATATCCAGGACAGCCCCCTTTAGGAAAACGGACTCTTTGTTCGTCATTCCTGAGGGGCCTAAGAAGGGACAGGCAGCTTCAAAGGCGACTCTGGCTCGCTGGATTCGCTCTGCAATCCAGGAAGTCTACTGCTTGCAACTCAAGCCCATTCCTAGTGGGCTGCGGGCTCATTCCACGCGAGAAGTTGGCGCTTCGTGGGCCATTCGGCATCAGGTTTCAGTGGAACAGGTGTGTAAGGCTGCGACCTGGTCTAGCCTACATACATTTTCAAAGCATTACAGAGTCCATACCCAGGTTTCAACTGAAGCAAATTTGGGTAGGAAAATTCTGCAAACGGCAGTAGAGCACCTCTCTCAGTAGGCGCTCAAGGCTGTCTGGGACTGGTTCCTAGTCCTTGGGTTGTGTTGTCTTCTTTTATATTTCCCACCCATGGACTGCTTTAGGACGTCCCATGGTCCTGTGTCCCCCAATGAGGCGTCAGAGAAAAACGGATTTTTGTGTACTCACCGTAAAATCATTTTCTCTTAGCCATCATTGGGGGACACAGCACCCACCCTGTTGCCCTGTTGGGCCTTGGTTCTCTCAGTACCTTATTTGGTTATGACTCTTCTTTTCTGATATTCCTCTGTTGAGAAGTTTTTACTGTTTTTTTCTCCTACTGCTTGTGTACTAAAACTGAGGTTGCCTGGCCCGGCCAGGGGGTGTATACTGCAGAGGAGGAGCTATGCTTTTGCATCTACTTAGTGTCCTCCTATGGATAGGCAGCATAACACCCATGGTCCTCTGTCCCCCAATGATGGCTAAGAGAAAACGATTTTACGGTGAGTACACAAAAATCCGTTTTTTTTCAGTTAAAACATTTCCCTGTCTATTTATACAAAATGTTCTACCTTAAAGCAAGAATTGTTTGAGATCCCAAGCTGTAATGTCTGTCTACTTTTTTTTACTTTCTTCCCCGACCAGTACATAGCAGGAGCACATACTATATATCAGATTGTCTCAGCACAGGAACATTTTGTGTTAACACATCCAATTGTGGAACTTAATATTATGTCAAGATCTTTTGATTAAAATTATATTTGTTCATGTGAAAACACCTGTAACTTTTACTTGCCTGATTGTTGATCTAATACTGAGCTACAGTATACTTCTGTACCTCAGGATATTAGAGCCATCAGTTGTTCACTGACACTTGTCACGCCTTGTTTATTGCTGGATCTTTACAGGCCACCATAACTGGCTAACCTGAAGGCCATTACATGGCATTGGGTTGTTGTCAGGAAACTGTTCTGTCCCCATTGCGGAGAAAGCTTTTCCTAATCAATATAACTGTCTCCCTATTGACTCAAAAAATATTGTCCCCTATCCTGGTCCCTTTCTATAGGAATGTACTGATCTCACCTCCATCTTGTATTAAAAACCTCTATCTGTAATAATTTCTCCCATGCTGTAATAATTTCCCCAGTTTTGGCCTCTATCATATTGTAATATCCTCTGTCCTGGCCCCTATCCTGTAATAATGCCTTCTGTCCTGGTCCAAATCCCATAATAAAATGGAGCCCAGCTTGGCACATATCCTGTAATCCTGGTACCCATCTTGTAATTATGTCCCTATTCTGTAAAAAATGCCCCCATTCTGTTGTAATGGCCTCTGTTTAATAATAACTTCCAGCCTACCGTTGTTCACATACATATTAAAAAATCTAAACGATTCTTCTTACCTCTCCCATAACATTTGGCTTTCTATTCCTGCTTCATTCCCAGCACAGGGGGATGGAGCAGGGAAGTTATATCATATACCTGATGCAAGGGGCATGACAAAATTAGCTGCTGGCCTCTGAATGGCCATGGCAGGCATAGAGATTGTTATATAGAGAAATGGTGGTTCTCTTTGTCGCAATACATTTCAGTCGAATTCAGCTAAAATCAGCAGTGGTGTTAGCAGGCCCCTTCCTTCCTGGGCCTAGTTGTCATTATGCTTCAGGTCTTCAGTGTCCCGTGGCCTGTCAGAGCGGGCTCCATGTTTGAGACTCCTGTTTTAGGCTGCATGCTTTTCTTATGAACTTTTTAATGTGTTAAATTAAATTCGATTGCTTTATCAAATCTCCATGTGCCACTGAATCGTTTCATTTTTCTTGGCTTCAAAAGAGACTGAATTGTTCAATGCACACTGAGAATTTGCTGCAACAGAGCGATGAGCTGACATAACACAGGCTATTTGCACACTGCGTCTTTTAGATACCGGTGCAGTCCCTGAATTTTCCCAGATGAAGCCTCTTCAAGAAAATGTACCTTTTATTCTACATGTTCAGATGCCACACCAAAGAATAAAGGTCTCTTTACACGCAGCGACATCGTTAAAGCGATCTCGTTGGGGGTCACGGAATTCTGTGACACTTAAGTGCGATCGAAAAAGGTCGCAAAATCTTTCAAAATCGTTAATCGTTGACATGCTCCCCTATTCCCAATTATCGTTGATGCTGCAGGTACGATGTTGTTCGTCGTTCCTGCGAAAGCACACATCACTATGTGTGACACCACAGGAACGAGGAACATCACCTTACCTGCGGCCGCTGGCAATGATTAAGGAAGGAGGTGGGCGGCATGTTCCGGCCGCTCATCTCCGCCCCTCCTCTGCTATTAGGTGTCCGCTTAGTGACGTCGCTTAGAAAGGAGGCGGTTCGCCGGTCACAGCGACGTCGCTAGGCAGGTAAGTAGTGTGATGGGTCCGAGCGATTTTGTGCGCCACGGGCAGCGAATTGCCCGTGACGCACAAACGATGAGGGCGGGTACGCATGCTAGCGATCTTGCTAGCGAGATCGCAGCGTGTAAAGTGGCCTTTAGAGTGTCAGTTTTTTAACCACTTCAGGCTTTCTGAACACTAAAGTGTTTAAAGGAAGTAGCATAAGGCAAAACATATGCACAGCAATGTATTCTTGACATTGCTGTGCATTATGTTTAATTAAGGAGCGCATTTCTTTCACTTTTTCAGGGGCATTCCATTCAGGATCAGCCTAAAAAAGATGCCATGTGCAGATATGCTTATAGGTCCCATTCACTTTGCTCTATTTTAAGAATTCCCCTTTAAAATTCTGAAATAACACACATGTATTTTCTACAGGGATTTGTAAAGAAGCATTCTGTGTCAGTAACAAAAACAGCAGTGCATATTGTCTTTGATGAAAATGGTTCCCAGGTAATGTTAGTCTGTTACATTAATGAAATGTGGAGAGTCTTAAGGGGGCTTTACAAGCAACGACATATCTAACTATATGTCGTCGGGGTCATGGAATTTGTGACGCACATTCGGAGTCGTTAGCGACGTCGTTGCGTATAACAGCTCTGAGCGAGTGTTAACGATCAAAAATACCTTATCGTTGATCGTTGACACGTCGTTCACTTTCAAAATCTTGTTGGTCGTTGTGGACGTAGGTTGTTTGTCGTTCCTGAGGCAGCACACATCGCTACGTGTGACACCCCGGCATCGATGAACAACAGTTTACCTGCGTCCTTCGGCAACGAGGTGGGTGTGTCAATAATGCGGCTGCTCTCCGCCCCTCCGCTTCTATCGGACACCTGTCGTGTGACGTTGCTGTGACGCCGCACGAATCGCCCCTTAGAAAAGAGGCGGTTCGCCGGCCACAGCGACGTCGCTGGGAAGGTAAGTCCGTGTGACTGGGCCTAGCGATATTGTGCGCCACGGGCAGCGATTTACCCATGATGCACAAACGACGGGGGCGGGTGCTTTCACAAGCGACATCGCTAGCGATGTCGCTGCGTGTAAAGCAGCCTTTAGTTGTATTTGCTATTTGAAAGTTCAATAGTTGTTTCTGCTTTGAAAGGAAAAAAAACCCTTAGGCCCTGTGTGCACTAGAAAAAGGATTTTTCTCAAGAAATTTCTTGAGTCTGAAAGATCGCGCACTTGCGTTCAAAAACGCACCGACAAACGCATGTGTTTTTACCACGTTTTTGTGCATTTTTGATGCGTTTTTGATGCGTTATTGATGCGTTATTTCCCGCAGGTTGGTCCCTACGTGTTTTTACCATTATCTATGCCAAAAAACGCAGGTTCCTGCATAAAAGAAGTGACATGCTTATTCTTTTTCTCAAGAAATTCCGCAGAAAGAATGTTCTTGAGAAAAAAAACGGTGTGCGCACAGCTAATTTTTTTCTCATAGTTTTTGCTGGGAAATGTCTGCAGAAAGATTACAACCATTTTCTCAAAAAATTTCTGCAGAAAAATGCAAAAAAAAACGCGGTTAATAACGCAGTGTGCGCTCAGGGCCTTAGTTTTATTTTCTGCCATTTTGTAAATTTGCAAACTTTTTGTCTATAAGGACTTTGTAGTACCAGCCTTTCTGTTGTATAAGGGTATGTGCGCACGTTGCTTTTTACCTGCTTTTTACCTGCTTTTTTGCTGCTTTTTCTTCTGCGCTGTTTAATGCCAAAATGGATGTGTTCTTCTTTTCAAGCAAAGTCTATGGGAATTTGGGTTTCTTGTTCACACTATGTTGTTCAAAATGCTGCCTTTTTGTGGCAGAACTTTGGTCAAAAACTCAGCTTTGCAGTGCAAAACCCAAATGGCAAAAACAATTGACATGTTGCTTCTTTGAAAAGCTGAGTTTTTGACCAAAGTTCTGCCACAAAAAGGCAGCATTTTGAACAACATAGTGTGAACAAGAAACCCAAATTCCCATAGACTTTGCTTGAATAGAAGAACACATCCATTTTGGCATTAAACAGCGCAGAAGAAAAAGCAGCAAAAAAGCAGGTAAAAAGCAACGTGCGCACATACCCTTAAAGCCTTCCTTGCAAAAAGGAATGTATGGGTGTGTAGCTCAGCTCACATGTGTACCTTTAGACTTGTGTGCCCATGATTAGTTTTTGATGCTGTGTCAAAAAATGCAGCATCTTACAGTTCCAGCAAAGAGGATGGGATTTACAGAAATCTGCCCCCTGCGCTTCTTTTTTACTCAGCGTAAACTGATCTGCGGTGCGTGTTTCAAAGTTGGAACATGTCAACTTCTCTTGCAGGTACACTGAGTTTTATCTTCAGATGTTCCCTGTTGACTTAAATTAGATGCAGAAAAAGAGCAGATAATAAATGCACATGCGTTTTTAGTAGGTTGCCACTACAAAAAATGAATCAAAGATCCATGTAATTCACACAAGTATAACAAAGTTTTGGCAAAGGCTAAGTTCACATTTCCGTTGATTTGTATCAGTCACATGCGTCGCTTGACGCATGTGACTGATGCGCTGTTCAACGCTGTACAACGGATGACAAAGAACAGAATTCTTTGTCGGATTCCGTTGTGTGCGGGGGGCGGAGTTCGGGGGCAGAGCCGAGCGGGGGGCGGGGCCAGGCGCTGAGGATGTCAGTGGAAGTGCTGCGGTCTGCATGGCTGGGGACAGGTGAGTGTATCTGTGAGTGAGTGTGTGTATGTGCATGTATGTATGTATGTATGTATGTGTGTGTGTGCACATGCAAAGTGCGGGAGGGGGCGGAGCCGAGCAGGGGGCGGGGCCAGACGAGGGTGTCAGTGCTTGTCTGCATGGCTGGGGACAGGTGTGTGTGTGTGTGTACATGTGCGGAGTGCGGGAGGGGGCGGGGCCGAGCGGGGAAGTGTCGGCCTCCCTGCACACGTAACCAGCCTAAATATCGGGTAACAGCAAAGCACCCGATGTTTACCTTGGTTACCCGATATTTACCTTGGTTACGGGCCTACACCGCTTAGCGCTGGCTCCTTGCACCGTAACCAGGGTAAATATCGGGTAACCAACCAAAGCTGGTGACGTGTGCAGGGAGCCAGAGAGCATGCGCAGTGAAATCCGACGGATCTCGCTGCTCAAAAAACGTTACATGCTGCGTTCCCCCCGCCCGGCGGTCAGTCGTTCCACGACTGATCAGTCGGGCGGAGGGTGCAACGCAGCATCATCAGTCACAATCCGCTGCTCATACAAGTCTATGGGAGCAGCGGAATCCGCTAAACGGATTCCGCTGTTTACAAGAGCAGCGGATTGTGACTGATAGATTTTAGCGGAAATGTGAACTTAGCCAAAGCCATATACTAAGAAGTATCAAAATCAAAGCAGCTTTGTTTACAACATAAGATAACAATATTAGACAAAAAACGTAGCTTCAAAAATGCAATAAAAACTCAAGTAAAAAAAAAATTGAAATTAGCCTAATTTACATAATAAGTGTAGAAATGCTGCAGAAATTCTGCAACATCAAAAGCTCATCGTTGGAATGTAACCTAACTTTGTTGTTTACTAACTGTTAGGGCTTTTTTTCACTACATCGTTATTTTTAACCCCTTCAGCCCCCAGCCTGTTTTCACCTTAAAGACCTGGCCATTTTTTTCAATTTTGACCAGTGTCACTTTGACAGGTTATAACTCTGGAACACTTCAACGGATCCTGGCGATTCTGACTTTGTTTTTTCGTGACATATTGTGCTTCATGTCAGTGGTAAATTTAGGCCGATATGTTTTGCGTTTATTTGTGAAAATTCCGGAAATTTGGCGAAAATTTTGAAAATTTTGCAATTTTCAAAATTTGAAATTTTATGCCCATAAATCTGAGAGATATGTCACACAAAATAGTTACTAAATAACATTTCCCACTTGTCTGCTTTACACCAGCGCAATTTTTGAAAAAAAAAAAAAAATTCCGTTAGGAAGTTAAAAGGGTTCAAAGTTCATCAGCAATTTCTCATTTTTCCAACAAAATTTACAAAAAAAAATTTTTTAGGTACCACATCACATTTGGAGTGATTTGAGAAACCTAGGCGACAGAAAATACCCAAAAGTGACCCCATTCTAAAATCTGCACCCCTCACTCTGCTCAAAACCACATCCAAGAAGTTTATTAACCCTTTAGGAGCTTCACAGCAACCAAAGCAATGTAGAAGAAAAAATGAAAATTTTACTTTTTTAACACAAAAATGTTACTTTAGCCATGAAAATTAGTATTTTCACAAGGGTATCAGGAAAAATGCATCATAAAATGTATCGTGCATTTTCTCCTGAGTACGCAGATACCTCAAATGTGGTGGAAATCAAATGTTTGGGCACACGGCAGGACTCGTAAGGCAAGGAGTGCCATTTGAATTTTTGAGTGCAAAATTAGCTGCACTCATTAGCGGACGCCATGTCGGGTTTGAAGACTCCCTGAGGTGCCTAAACAATGGAGCTCCCCCATAAGTGACCCCATTTTGGAAACTAGAGCCCTCAAATATTTTTTCTAGATGTTTGATGTGCACTTTGAACCCCTGGGGCTTCACAGAAGTTTATAACGTTGAGCCGTGAAAAGAAAAAAAAATTTTTTTTTACCACAAAACTGTTGCTTCAACCAGGTAGCTTTTTTTATCACAAGGGTATCAGGAAAAAATGCACCATAAAATGTATTGTGCATTTTCTCCTGAGTACGCAGATACCTCATATGTGGTGGAAATCAAATGTTTGGGCACACGGCAGGACTCGGAAGGCAAGGAGCGCAATTTCACAGCAAAATTGGTTGGAATTATTAGCGGACGCCATGTTGCGTTTGGAGACCCCCCTGAAGTGCCTAAACAATGGAGCTCCCCCACAATTGACCCCATTTTGGAAACTAGACCCCCTCATGGAATTTATCTAGCTGTTTAGTGAGCACTTTGAACCCCTGGAGGCTTCACAAACGTTTGTAATGTTCAGCCGTAAAAATATTTTATTCTTTTTTTTACCACAAAATTGTTTTTTCAAACAGGTAGCTTTTTTTCACAAGGGTATCAGTAAAAAATGCACCATAAAATGTATTGTGCAATTTCTCCTGAGTACACAGGTACCTCATATGTGGTGGAAATCAATTGTTTGGGCGTACGGCGGGGCTCAGAAGAGAAGGAGCGCCATTTCACAGTTTAATTGATTGGAGTTATTAGCAGATGCCATGTTGCATTTGGAGACCCCCTGAGGTGCCCAAACAATGGAGCTCCCCCACTTGTGATCCCATTTTGGAAACTAGACCCCCCCCATACAAAAAAATTAGTTTGGCAAGATAAAAAATACAGACATCAGTAAAAAAAAAAAAAATATGAGCGCCTGCCACTAAGACCAGTGCCAAACGTGAGAGCAATGCACGAGTCTCGCATCGCATCATCCACTCCAGTCTGGAAGCGAGCAACTGCGCTGGATGCGAGAGGGCGGGGCGGCAGATGAGAAAGGGCGCAGCGGATGGAAGATGGGAAAGGGCGCAGCGGATGGAGGAGCGGCAGAGGATGGGAAAGGGCGCAGCAGATGGATGATGGGAAATGGCGCAGCGGATGAAGGAGCGGTGGAGGATGGGGGGGAAGGAGGTGAGATGGGGATACCTACCTTACAGGATGGATCTAGGCAGCAGGATCACAGCAGACAGAAGAGGCAGCAGATGAAGGAGGCAACAGATTGAGGAGTGTGAGAGGGGGCAGTAGATGAAGAGGATGGGAGAGAGCAGGCAGCAGATCGGGGAGGGGGGCACAGTCTGATGGGAGAGAGAGATGGCACATGGAGGGGGGGGGGCCCCGGGGGGAGGGGGGCCCCCAGAACATGGAGGGGGGAGGGTGGCTTGCAGCACATGTGGGGGGAGGGTGGCTTGCAGCACATGTGGGGGGAGGGTGGCTTGCAGCACATGGAGGGGGAGGAGGTGTAGTGGCGATGGAGAAGGGGCAGCCGATGAAGGAGGCGTTGGCCGATCGGGAACAGTGGGGGCCGATTCGGGGGCAGCAGGAGCTGAAAAAGGTGGGTGCGACGGCGGCGGGGACAGTGGGGGCGGGGACAGTGGCGAACGTGGCGGCTGGGACAGTGGCGGGTGGGGCAATCGGGGACAACGGTGGATCGGGAGCAGCGGCGGGGTGATCGGAGACAGCGGCGGGGCTGGCGGTGGCGATCGAAGCCGCGGCGGGGCTGGCGGTGGCGGGCGGGGCGATCGGAGACAGCGGCGGGGCTGGGGCTGGCGGGCGGGGCGATCGGAGACAGCGGCGGGGCTGGCGGTGGCGGACGGGGCGATCGGAGACAGCGGCGGGGCTGGCGGGGCGATCGGAGACAGCGGCGTGGCGGGCGGGGCGATAGGAGACAGCGGCGGGGCTGGCAGGGCGATCGGGGACAGGGGCGGGCGGCGGGGGCAGCAACTTACCGATGGGCACCCGCAGAGACCGCTCTCCTCGGCTTTCAGGGACGGACACAGGTCACCGGCACCAGATCCACGGTGATTGGAGAGATCGGTCACAAGACCGGTCTCTCCAATCAGAGCTGGGGGCGGGTGAAGCACTGATCACCCAGCTCCAGCAAATGGCCAGTGCTACAGCAGCACTGATCAGGGCTGGATTTCAATGTTCCAGCCATTTTCAATGGCTGGAACATTACAGTGACTGTAATTGGCTGAGCGGCGTTCGTCAGCCAATCACAGCCTCTGTAGATTCCGGGAGGAGGCACCACCCCTCCTGAGGTCAGGCAGAGGTCCCCTCCTTCCCGATTTTACTGTTTAATTAAACAAATTGCACTCACCGGGGCTCCGGGACCGCGATTTCGCCATGACGTACTGGGTACGTCATGGGTCGTTTAGCTCCATGTCACCATGACGTACCCAGTACGTCAAGGGTCGTTAAGGGGTTAAAGACATTGTCGTGAAAACTCCTTTCCTGGAAGAGCTAATTTAGGGTGAGATGCTAAGGGATTTCCAGATCTGCCAATGTTGGTCCTATTAAAAGCGATGCATCGGAGACGAGCAAAAGAAGACACAGCCAATGTCCGTGTACCAGGCTTTGTCTGAATCTCAGACGCCCAAAGCACTAGTTTATTGCTGCCAAAAAGAAAGGGGCATGGCTTAATAGATTACTTAAATGGGTATATAAGTTGAGAATAACAAAAATGGAAATAATGGATCCTGCTGCATTCCTTAAATCTAGTTCTGTCCAGTTTTCTATAGCGTCATTAAGAAAGACATTTGAAACAAACACATCTTTATGACAGAGACTACACCCTGTGTTATTGCTTTTATGAATAACACTTATAAAGCGAATATAAAAGTACAAAATTATTAAAGATATAGAGATATATAAATTGCTTAAATGATAATCAAAGCTTAAAGGCCCTGTCACACACAGATAAATCTGCGGCAGATCTGTGGTTGCAGTGAAATTGTGGACAATCAGTGCCAGGTTTGTGGCTGTGTACAAATGGAACAATATGGCCATGATTTCACTGCAACCACAGATCTGCCAAACATTTATCTCTGTTTGTGACTGGTCCTTAAAAGGGTAGTTCACCCATTTTAATTATTTGCTAGATCGATATTATGTTGAGAAACTATGTTTCTCTCAAATACTGTATGTTGGCAATTGTGCCTGTGAGAGGCGCTATTGCGGACCGCTGTTCCCCATCGCCTGACCCCCGAGCTCCGTGACCTCGGGGATCCGGTGATGTCATGTCAAGTTCCTGTTGACCTGACATCACCGCGAATAACAGCAGTGTCCGTGAGTGACTTGGCTGTGGGTGGAGTTTCACTGCTTCTGACAACCCAGCGTGTCTCCTGCTTGCAGAGCTCTGCTTTGAGGGAGGAGGGAGCATGGAGCTGATGGGCTGACATGCTGCGCTGTGATGAGCAGGGAAACACCGCCCACAGCCAATCAATCACGGAGACTGCGGCCGGCTGCAGTGTCCGTGAGTGATGTGCTGTGGGCGGTGTTTCACTGCTCATCACAGTGCAGTATGTCAGCCCATCAGCTCCATGCTCCCTCCTCCCTCACAGCAGAGTGCTGCAAGCAGGAGACACGCTGGGTTGTGACAAGCAGTGAAACACCGCCCACAGCCCAGTGAGTCAGGAAGACTGCGACCATCCGCGGTGATGTCAGGTTGCAGGAACTTGACGTGACATCACCGGATCCCTGAGGTCACAGAGCCCGGGGATCAGTCGAGGGGAACAGCGGTCCGCAATAGCGCCTCTCACAGGCACGATTGCCAACATACGGTATTTGAGAGATACATAGTTTCTCAACATAATATCGATCTAGCAAATAATAAATATGGGTGAACCACCCCTTAAATATAAAATATTAACCATGACAACATCCACACATATTTTTAAGGACCTGTCATTTTGGAATGTATGCAAACTCAAAACTATCCTCATGCCCCAAATGACAAATTTTAAAAATTGGATTTCTACATTTACTATAATATTAATGTAGTGTTGAAGACAATAGAGGACACTGCATGCTGGGTAAAGGCCCTGAAGCTAAGAGTTTTACAATAGGAAAGAAAAATTGTTGGCCCCTTGCAGTGGATTATACTCTCTACTCAGACAGTAGGCATGTTAGTTCTGTGCCAAAAGACGTAGGAGAGCAAAAATATAAAAAAAAAAAAAACAAGAAAAGTCGCAGCTAGTATTAAATCCAGGTAAACCACAATTAAAACCATTCCAAGAAAAATGTTATAGAGCTATAAAAGATAGAAAAGTGTCAAACAAGTGTGCCCCAAAGTATTAAAAAAAAAAGTTGAATAAAAGTTGTTCTGCGTCAGTTGTCTCACTGGTAACACCCCTTCTATTTAAAATAAGCTCTGGAGCCAAAGGTATCTTTCAGGCATATAGCATGAAAGAGCTCATTTACATAAAGTGATAAAAGATGATTTTTCCACAACAAGTCATCTCATATGAGGCAGACAGGTATGACATTATTCAGCTTTCTAAACCTGCATGACCATATTAATAGTTTAAAAAGAACAAAGTGGTGACAGATTCTCTTTAATGACAGGTGTATTAACAAGGGTGAGCGGGTTGAGGGATTTTTACATGCCTGATACTTTTGTTGCACTTGTCAACATGCACTGAGTTGAGTATATTTGTGTGTAGTGCAGTTGGGGGAAATATAGTCGTCAGCAGAATGAGAAAAAAAAAGTATTTAGCCAACAACTATCATAAATACAGCATGTTGCCACATTAAGACATTTCTTCTTGTGTATCTAAATTGTATGATATGTGCATAGAATGAAAACTATCATACAATGTTACTGTTATTTTCATAGTGGATACAGACTATAGGATGTCATTATTGCTTCCAGGATGTTGTTTTTTTCAGGCTTCTAAAGGTAAATGATCAAGCACATTTATTATTATAATTTTTGTCAACCATTGAACTTGTTTTAGATTCTCATACCTGAAAGCCAAGGATCCGTTGCTTCTTTAAAGGAAGTGACAGTGATTGAAACCAGTGATATCGGTATGAAAAAACAGCCTCCTTTATCTACACCAATTCTTAACCAGCAAATTTGTAAGGACTACAGTTCCAGAAACCCTGCCAAGGTAAAATCTTATGTCTCAATGCATGATCATCACCAAGGGGTGAGGGAAGCTTGTTATAAATGCGTTGTAGACAAATGTTAAAAATAATTTCAGTTTTAGGCTAAATTGAGATTTGGCTGTTGCAGTATAGCATAGGTCAACCAAGGGGAAACCAATACTTTTATGTTCAGTATAAATTGTTAGCACGCTACATTATTCGGCTGTAATTAACCACTTCATCAGGTTTGGATGGAATGGTCCAAAAATATGACTTTTAACCAGGGCTGTGGAGTCAGTAAGCCAAATCTGCGACTCTGACTCCTCAATTTCCCTTGCACTGACTCCGACTCCCACATATATTTCTTAACATTTTTTTATTGTAGTACAATGTAAACATCAGACATTTAATCATTGTTATGATATAATAATCAAGATATTTAGATAGAACATAAAATTTATTTATTGTAATACAACTTTAGAACACAAAAACTTTAATAAATTGTAAATAAGTAATACACTATACAATACAAATTTTATATATATATATGTATATATATATATATGTATGTATATATATATATATATATATATATATATATATATATATATATATTATAGGGTGGGCCATTTATATGGATACACCTGAATAAAATGAGACTGGTTGGTGATATAGGAGGGAAACTTTTCAAGGTGTGTGGTGATCATGGCAGCCATTTTGAAGTCAGCCATTTTGGATTCAACTTTATGTTTTCCAATGTAAGGAGGGTCATGTAACACATCAAAGTTATTGAGAATTTCACAAGAAAAATGGTGTTCTTGGTTTTAACGTCACTTTATAAATTCATTAGTTATTTAGAATTTTATGACCACTTATAAAATGTGTTCAAAGTGCTGCCCATTTTGTTGAATTGTCAGTGCAACCCTCTTCTCCCACTCTTGACACCCTGATAGCAACACCGCAGAGGAAATGCTAGCTCAGGCTTCCAGTATCCGTTGTTTCAGATGCTGCACATCTTGTGATGGTGCACCACCACATTATGGGTGTCAGGTCCGAGTATTCCTACATGAACAGTGTCCTGGAAAGTGGATTGGTCATCGTGGGCCAGTTGAATGGCCAGCAAGGTGTCCCAATCTGACCCCTTAGACTTTTATCTTTGGGGTCATCTGAAGGCAATTGTCTATGCTGTGAAGATACACGATGTGCAGCATCTGAAACTACAGATACTGGAAGCCTGTGCTAGCATTTCTACTGCGGTGTTGCTATCAGTGTGTCAAGAGTGGGAGAAGAGGGTTGCATTGACAATCCAACACAATGGGCAGCACCTTGAACACATTTTATAAGTCGTCATAAAATTGTAAATAACTAATGGACTAATAAAGTTACGTTAAAACCAAGAGCACCATTGTTTTTCTTCTGAAATTCTCAGTAACATTGATGTGTTACATGACCCTCTTCCCATTGGAAAAAATAAAGTTGGATCCAAAATGGCCAACTTCAAAATGGCTGCCATGGTCACCACTCATCTTGAAAAGTTTCCTCCCTCTCATATACTACTGAGCCACAAACAGGAAGTTGATATCACCAACCATTCCCATTTTATTTAGGTGTATCCATATAAATGGCCCACCCTGTATATATAACACTATGTAATAAACTATGTAAGTGTCAAAAAACAGTTTTCAACAAAAATATACTAAATAACATTTGTACAGTCTATGAATTTGCTCTAAGAAATAGAATTGCCTCCATCAGATCCTCTTTCATAGATGACCTCAAATCTGACCTAATAATTTTAAGGCTAGAGAACAACCTCTCTACACTAACGTGGGTTGGAGGCAAAGCCGTAACCACATTGGCAACATCTCTAACAATTTCCGGGTATAAAGGAATTGCCTCATGCACAGTCAGTTTTGATGAATGGTTGAATTTTTCTATTTCTTTGAGAGCAAGTGAAAAATTTTGCTGAAATATAGTTAATCTGCTTGCTATAGGAGACGGAGTGAAATCTTTTACCTTGCGGCAATGCTTTGCCTGCTCCTTGTCTTCCAAATACTTGTCAAAGTTAAACTCCTCATCTGTTGAGGATGAAGATATGGCAGAAGTAGCATTGTCAGGACCCAAGTCCTCTTGTGCCCTGGCAGTCCTGAAGGCCACTCATCCTCCTAACTGCTAGCTCAGTCAGAGCTTCTTTTTTTTTAGCAAGCTACTGATCATCAAGCAGTATACGATGACTTGGGTCCACATAAACAGCTACCAGAAGAATTTTGTTTTTAAATAGCTGTGTCTCTCTCCGTTTCATTGAAGAAGAAATGCCATCTGCGATTAAATCTCCTCTTTGGGACAGGCAAAATAGCAAGTTGTTCCACTCCCTTATGAAAATACCAGGAGATAAATCCTCAGCTTGTAATTTTTTAGTCACGGTAAATGGGTGATTAAGCAATTCCTTCAATTCAGCCACCTGTGTCCATTGACCTTCATTTAGGGTTATCTGAGGGTTCACAATATCTATAAGAAACAGTTTTAGTTCAAGCCATCGCTCAATCATTAAATAAGTGCTGCTCCACTGAGTGGCTTGATCAACAATTGCCCCTTTCCCAGCACACCTCTTGAAGATGGAATCCATTTTAGGGGTTCTGGCGGCAATAACCAATTTCCTCACTTTTCCAATCAGATTTCCAGCATGTCCCTCTTGCAGACTATCTCTTATTGCCAGCATGTGATGAATATGAAAGTGTTTTGGAGCAGTTTCAACAAGATTATCTAATTCTAAAGTATCATTTTGCTGTTCTTCTTTTGTAATATATGTTTGTTCCTCAGTTACATGAGCAGCACTGTGGCCTTCCATCTCAAACATACTGATTCCTAAATTTTCTTCTAGCTGTTGTTCATTACTCTCATTTATCAGTTTAATTGTACTTATCATGTTTGAAGCCTTGTCCGTTACAATAGAAAGAGCCTGTTCTTTTTTGAGTTCGTAATCTTGCAGAACTTTGTCCCCTAAGGCTATGTGCGCACGTGTGCGCTCTGCACCGCACCTAAAAGGTGCGCTTCCGAGCGCAGCTGAAAAGCTCCGTTCTGAAGCGCATGGTACTGGCAGAGAACGTGCGCTCTGCATGCAGCTCCTGCCATAGACAGAGCTGCCGGCAAAGCGCACGGCAGAAGTGACATGTCACTTCTTAGAACACGCGCTTCGGGCAGCAGCCGAAGCGCTGCGCTCTAAGACGCCACGTGCGCACGGCCCCTGCACAATCTCCATAGATTATGCAGGGGACGCAGGACGCATGCAGTTACGCTGCGCTACAAAGCGCAGCGTAACTGCATGTAATTACACAACGTGCGCACATAGCCTAAGGCCTGGAGAAACTGGCTGGTGGGATGAGCTTTAGTATCGTTTACTGCCAGTATCTTGGTAACAATTTCTTTGTTGTCACAAACATATCGAACATTGATGGCAAAATAGTTCACTCTGTGACGTGTGCAGGCATCCATTTTAAGAAACATGAAGCGTCTTTTGAGAGTCTTTTTAAGATCTTCCTTTTGTTTAAGGGCTTCTTCAATCTCTAATTTTCTAATACTTTCTCTTTCCAGAGAAACACCAAGTTTGCGGGTCATTTCTCCATTAAGAGCTGTAAAAGCTGGTCGTGCAAATAATGATAATGGTACACCGTCCTTAACAACAAGCTGTATGAGCTGTCTTTTAAACATATCTGCTGTCATTGTTACAGTAACTTCATCACAAAATATCTTGTTAATGATGTTTGAGATGCTCTTTCCTCCACCTTTGTCTGGCAGGAAGAGCTGGACACTGGTTTCTTGGTGCTGCTGTTTATCTTTCTCAGTCACAGCTTTGAAAACTTCTGGGTGGAAGTGTTGTAAATGTCTTTTTAGATTGGAAGCTCTTGTAGGAGCATTTTTATCACTGCCTGAGTATGCACTGATTTTGGCATCACAGCATTTGTTTTCATTTGGGTAATTTTCATACATTGACACACAAAATATTTTTCATCTTGAGTCACTGTGAAATGCTCAAATACAGTTGACTTCATAGGGAGCTTCTTAGACATTTTGTAATCAATTCACTCTCAAAATAATTGTGTCCTATAAAAAAAAATGTATATTATAATTCCAGCAAGAACAGGAACCATGTACAGTGGGGAAAATAAGTATTTGATACACTGACAATTTTGCAAGTTTTCCCACCTACAAAGAATGGAGAGGTCTGTACTTGTACACTTCACCTGTGAGAATCTAAACAAAATCCAGAAAATCACATTTTATGATTTAAATAATTTGCATTTTATTGCATGAAAAAATGCGTCTTTCATACAATAGAAAGAAGGGAATTTTGTTTACTTACCGTAAATTCCTTTTCTTCTAGCTCCTATTGGGAGACCCAGACAATTGGGTGTATAGCTTCTGCCTCCGGAGGCCACACAAAGTATTACACTTTAAAAAGTGTAACCCCTCCCCTCTGCCTATACACCCTCCCGTGCATCACGGGCTCCTCAGTTTTGGTGCAAAAGCAGGAAGGAGGAAACTTATAAATTGATCTAAGGTAAATTCAATCCCAAGGATGTTTGGAGAACTGAACCATGAACCAAAAGAACAATTCAACATGAACAACATGTGTTACACAAAAGAACAACCAGCCCGAAGGGCACAGGGGTGAGTGCTGGGTCTCCCAATTGGAGCTAGAAGAAAAGGAATTTACGGTAAGTAAACAAAATTCCCTTCTTCTTTGTCGCTCCATTGGGAGACCCAGACAATTGGGACGTCCAAAAGCAGTCCCTGGGTGGGTAAAAGAATACCTCGATAAAAAGAGCCGAAAACGACCCCCTCTTACAGGTGGGCAACCGCCGCCTGAAGGACTCGCCTACCTAGACTGGCGTCTGCCGAAGCATAGGTATGCACCTGATAGTGTTTCGTGAAAGTGTGCAGACTAGACCAGGTAGCTGCCTGACACACCTGCTGAGCCGTAGCCCGGTGCCGCAATGCCCAGGACGCACCCACGGCTCTGGTAGAATGGGCTTTCAGCCCCAAAGGAAGCGGAAGCCCAGAAGAACGGTAGGCTTCAAGAATCGGTTCCTTGATCCACCGAGCTAAGGTTGACTTGGAAGCCTGCGAACCCTTACGCTGGCCAGCGACAAGGACAAAGAGCGCATCTGAACGGCGCAGGGGCGCCGTGCGAGACACGTAGAGCCGGAGAGCTCTCACCAGATCTAACGAGTGCAAATCCTTTTCACAATGGTGAACTGGATGAGGGCAAAATGAAGGTAAGGAGATATCCTGATTGAGATGAAAAGGGGATACCACCTTAGGGAGAAAGTCCGGGACCGGACGCAGAACCACCTTATCCTGGTGAAAAAGGAAGGGGGCTTTGCATGACAGCGCTGCCAGCTCCGACACTCTACGGAGCGATGTAACTGCCACTAGATATGCCACCTTCTGCGAAAGACGTGATAAAGAGACATCCCGCAGCGGCTCGAAAGGTGGTTTCTGAAGAGCCGTTAGCACCCTGTTAAGGTCCCAGGGTTCCAGCGGACGCTTGTAAGGTGGGACTATGTGGCAAACTCCCTGCAGGAACGTGCGGACCTGCGGAAGCCTGGCTAGACGCTTTTGAAAAAATACGGATAGCGCCGATACTTGTCCCTTGAGAGAGCCGAGAGACAAACCCTTGTCCATTCCGGATTGAAGGAATGAAAGAAAAGTGGGTAAGGCAAAGGGCCAGGGAGAAAAAACCCTTATCAGAGCACCAGGATAAGAAGATCCTCCAAGACCTGTGATAGATCTTGGCGGACATTGGTTTCCTGGCCTGTCTCATGGTGGCAATGACATCTTGAGATAACCCTGAGGACGCTAGGAGCCAGGACTCAATGGCCACACAGTCAGGTTAAGGGCCGCAGAATTCAGATGGAAAAACGGCCCTTGAGACAGCAAGTCTGGGTGGTCTGGGAGCGCCCACGGTTGACCCACCGTGAGATGCCACAGATCCGTGTACCACGACCGCCTCGGCCAATCTGGGGCGACGAGAATGGCGCGACGACAGTCGGACCTGATCTTGCGCAGCACTCTGGGCAGCATCGCCAGAGGAGGAAATACATAGGGCAGTCGAAACTGCGACCAATCCTGAACTAATGCGTCCGCCACCAGAGCTCTGTGATCTTGAGACCGGGCCATGAATGCCGGGACTTTGTTGTTGTGCCGTGACGCCATGAGATCGACGTCCGGCGTTCCCCAGCGGCGACAGATCTCTCGAAATACGTCTGGGTGAAGAGACCATTCCCCCGCGTCCATGCCCTGTCGGCTGAGAAAATCTGCTTCCCAGTTTTCTACGCCCGGGATGTGAACTGCGGAGATGGTGGAAGCTGTGGCTTCCACCCACTGCAGAATTCGTCGGACTTCCTGGAAGGCTTGACGACTGCGAGTGCCGCCTTGGTGGTTGATGTATGCGACGGCAGTGGCGTTGTCCGACTGGATCCGGATCTGCCTGCCCTCCAGCCACCGATGAAAGGCCAATAGGGCTAGATACACTGCCCTTATCTCCAGAATATTGATCTGAAGGGATGACTATCGGAGTCCAGGTTCCCTGAGCCCTGTGATGGAGAAAAACCGCCCCCCACCCTGACAGGCTCGCGTTCGTCGTGACCACAGCCCAGGTGGGGGGTAGGAAGGATTTTTCCTGCAATAGAGAGTTGGGAAGGAGCCACCACTGAAGTGACGTCTTGGTTGCAAGGGAAAGAGAGACGTTCCTGTCGAGTGAAGTCGACCTCCTGTCCCATTTGCGGAGAATGTCCCACTGGAGTGGCCGCAGATGGAATTGCGCGAAGGGCACTGCCTCCCTCGCTGCCACCATCTTCCCCAGGAAGTGCATGAGGCGCCTCAAGGGGTGTGACTGACCCCGAAGAAGAGATTGCACCCATGCCTGCAGCGAAAGCTGCTTGTCCAGCGGTAGCATGACTACTGCTGACTGAGTATGAAACTCCATCCCAAGGTACGTCAGTGATTTGGTCGGTGTCAACTTGGATTTTGGGAAGTTGATGATCCACCCGAACTGCTGGAGAGTCGCCAGAGCGACGGAAAGGCTGTTTTGACACGCCATCTGAGAGGGTGCCCTGACCAGAAGATCGTCTAAGTAGGGAATCACCGAGTGGCCCTGAAAGTGTAGGACCGCCACAACAGATGGCATGACCTTGGTGAACACCCGTGGGGCTGTCGCCAGGCCGAAAGGCAATGCCACGAACTGAAGGTGTTCGTCCCCGATGGCGAAACGCAAAAAGCGTTGATGTTCGGGTGCGATCGGCACATGGAGATAAGCATCCTTGATGTCGATTGATGCTAGGAAGTCTCCTTGTGACATCGAAGCGATGACAGAGCGGAGAGACTCCATCCGAAACCGCCTGGTGCTCACATGTCTGTTGAGCAGTTTGAGGTCCAGAACGGGACGGAACGAGCCGTCCTTCTTTGGCACCACAAACAAGTTGGAGTACAAGCCGCGACCATGTTCCTGGAGGGGAACAGGGATCACAACTCCTTCTGTCTTCAGAGCGTTCACCGCCTGATAAAGTGCATCGGCTCGCTAAAGAACCTCTTGGAAGCCGAGTCTGCCTTCCATTCGCGCAGCCACATGGCCCTGCGGACTGCCACAGAATTAGCGGATGCCACCGCTGTACGGCTAGTAGAGTCTAAAACTGCGTTCATGGCGTAGGAAGAAAAAACTGACGCCTGAGAAGTCAAAGACGCAACCTGCGGAGAAGAATTACGTGTGACCGCATTAATCTCAGACAGACAAGCTGAGATAGCTTGGAGTGCCCACACGGCTGCACAGGCCGGGGCAAAAGACGCGCCCGTGGCTTCATAGATGGACTTTACCAGGAGCTCTATCTGCCTGTCAGTGGCATCCTTTAGCGATGATCCATCTGCAACCGCTACCACAGATCTAGCCGCCAATCTAGAGACTGGGGGATCCACCTTGGGACATTGAGCCCAACCCTTAACCACGTCAGAGGGGAAGGGGTAACGTGTGTCAGTAAGGCGCTTAGTAAAGCGCTTGTCCGGAACCGCTCTGGGCTTCTGGACAGCATCTCTGAAGTTAGAGTGATCGAAAAGCGCACTCCGTGTACGTTTAGGGAACCGAAACTGGTGTTTCTCCTGCTGAGAAGTCGACTCCTCTACCGGTGGCGGCGGGGGAGAGATATCTAACACCTGGTTGATGGACGAGATAAGGTCATTTACTATGGCGTCCCCTTCAGGTGTATCAAGATTGAGAGCAACGTCAGTGTCAGAGCCCTGAGCTGCGACGTCCGCCTCGTCCTCCAGAGAGTCCTCACGCTGGGAACCCGAGCAGCGTGAAGAAATCGGGGAAAATTCCCAGCGGGCCCGCTTAGCCGGTCTGGGACTGTGGTCCGGGCCGGAGTCCTCCACGTGAGACCTAGGGCCCCCCCTGGGAACGTGCTGCGGCGCGGCCAGAGAGGGGCCTGGAGGTGAAGATCCAACAGGGCCCGGGGCTTGTGTAAGGACCGGTCTGGACTGTAAAGCTTAAAGCAGCTTGGCAGACCATTTGTCCATAGACTGAGCCATGGATTGTGAGAGTGACTCAGAGAGTTTTTCAGCAAAAAACTGCAAACTCTGTCCCTGCCGCCTGGAACAGGGGGAGCAGGGGGGTCTACCTGAGCCGAGGGGCCCACTAGTGACCGAGGCTCAGGATGAGGAAGCAAAACAGGGGTTGAGCATTGCTCACAGTGAGGGTTGGAACCCGCAGGTAACTTAGCCGCACAAGAGGTACAGGTCGCAAAATAACCCTGTGCTTTGGCACCCTTGCTCCTTGTGGACGACATGCTGTTGTCTCCTAGGAGAGTGATCACTGAGGGTATATGGGAAGGGTATACAGCCCGACCAAACAGAAATATATAAATATATATATATAGTATCTAATCCGGCACCCTAAGGGGACCAGCACCGGGTGACCGGTGTGGCTTACCGACCGCTAAAAAGCGGAGTGTGTGTCCTCCAGATTCCCTGCCTTAGGTCTCCCAGCGTTGCAGAGCTTTTTCCAGGAAATCCTTCACAGGCAGAATGCCAAAGAAATGGCTGACGGAGCTCTCAGGGGAGGAGGGAGCCGAATTGGGCGGCGTTAGAAAAAGTGCGGGAATCTGGGGTCCCCACAGTGATCAGTGAGGGGGGAGGAAACATACAGGATGCTCCGGCCCTCACAGCCGACGTCAGGCCGGCCGTCCCGCCCTTACCCCTGATAGACAGGCCCGGGGGCGGGAGTTTTGCTACTAGGCCGCAATTGAAGCCGGGGACTAAATTTAAGACCGCGGCCGACAAACAGGCGCGGTCGGCGCGGAAGTCCGCCGGCCGTCACAAATAAGCAGCTGCTGCAGCGTCCGGGATAAAGGCGCTCCATGCACATCCCCCATGGGGATACAGAGTACCTTAGTGATGCAGGGCCCGGTCCCTGAGGATAAATAAACTCCTGTCCGACAGATTCCCTCAGGGGCTGCGGAGGGAGCACGGTCCCAGTGGATGGATGACCGCTCAGGATCCCACTTCTCCCAGAGCCGCTGAGGGATGGTGAAGGAGACTGCATGAGGCTCCGGCCTTTGTACCCCCAAAAGGGTACCTCAACCTTAACAGCACCGCCGACATAGTGGGGTGAGAAGGGAACATGCCGGGGGCCCCGTGGGGGCCCACTTTTCTTCCAACCGATATAACTAATCTGAGATTCATGAGTGGATGTGTGCCTCCTTCCACACAAAGCATAAAACTGAGGAGCCCGTGATGCACGGGAGGGTGTATAGGCAGAGGGGAGGGGTTACACTTTTTAAAGTGTAATACTTTGTGTGGCCTCCGGAGGCAGAAGCTATACACCCAATTGTCTGGGTCTCCCAATGGAGCGACAAAGAAAACAGAATTTAATATTTGGTACATAAACCTTTATATGCAATTACAGAGGTCAGACATTTCCTGTAGATTCTGTTTCTCAGTTGAGGTATACCTATGATAAAAATTTCAGACCTTTCCATTCTTTATTTTCCCCACTGTATAATTTTAGATAGAAATAAAATAAACTTTGCATAAATCAATAGTACAGATGACAAATATAAAGTTTATAAAATATGTCATTATATAGCTTTACTTTGAATTTCCAATCTCAGGCTTTTCTTAGGTACAGCTCTTTAAATGTTTCACATCAGATTGCTTCAGTCTATGAAGAGGGGAGAAGGGAGGGAGCAAGTTTGTTGTGTACCATACTCCAGGAACAAAGAAACTGATAACAGAGCTAATAACTTGATGTTTTGGATTCTATCGCTATACAAGTCCTCATGAATCCTGTTGCCGTATTTTCCCTGTATATTGTAGGTATATTGTATAGAAGCTATCCTCCCAAAAGTACATGAGCTCAAAGAAAAAACAAACAAGCATCCAGAGAGAACATACAGTATACTGGACTATTGATTTATGCACAGCTTACTGAAAGTTTAAATATGCTTTAAGAAATAATTACCTTAATCTTGTTATTCTGTTCACTCTAGCAATTCTGAGATGAGTGCAGGCCTTCCTTCTTTCTGTGTGTTTACATTTTACCCTTGCCTGTAGAGGAGGAGCTTCAGTGGTGCTCAAGTGCAGCACAGACTTATCTCAGCTAAGACAAAGCCTAGATCCTCAGACTACATACTGTACATTCACACACAGCGTTTTTGCGGATCCGTTTTTTGCAGTGAAATGCAGTGACTCTGGCATCCCAGCAAAGTCAATGCGTTTTAAGATATGATATTCAGACACATCATTTTGTGAGAATCCATTTTTGGCCTCAAAAACGGATCCTCACAAAGAATGAGCATGTCAGATTGTGTGGCGGTTTTCTAATCTGCTTTTGCTATTGAAAAACATTATCTATGAGCTCAAAAACCTTTCAAGTGATGCAGTTTTTTAAAAAGCTGATCTGCTTTTGCAGCTGAAAGGTCTGCTAAAGAATAAAGGAAAATCTGACAAGTGACAGACAATCCAGAAATAGAGAAAAAAAAATCCCACACAAAGGATAGATAAATAAATAAATAAATATAAAGTGGTTAAAACTGTAAACTGTTAAATGTGAGATAACAGGTAATACTTATGCAGGCTCAAAATTCAGAACAGACACAAAAAAATTATGGCTATTGGAATAAGGGGAGTAAAAAACTTAAGTTAAAAAAAACCTTAAGGGGTTAAAACAGGGCTGTGGAGTCGGTGTTCATTTTGGTGGAGTCGAAGTCGAAATAAAATGGACTGATTCCGACTCCTAAAATATATAATAAATTGGGTACAGTAGTTCAATGCAGAATGTGCTGAATATTTTTTCATAGGAATTTGGGAAAGTTATCAAATGTCCTATAAATGTCTGTTCTATTCCTGATCTAAGGCTACATTCACACACAGCGTTTTTTGAGGATACATTTTTCAGAAATAAATAAAAAAAGAAATAACATTCTTTTTTGCTGCAGTGCATTTCACACTTCCAGGCTGATCTACAGTCCAAATGTCACAATGCCAAGTTAATTCAGAATGTGTAAACCTGCTAAATCTGCAGGGGGTTGAAGACTACTTGTAGGCACTGTATATATATATATATATATATATATATATAAAAACATAATACACATTTAAATAGTTACAACAAGGTTCAGTGTTAATAAAGTGCAAGATCTATATACCTGGGGTGCAGAGACACCTAAAGAGAATACAACGAACACGAGGAACAAACGCAATAGACAAATTGCAGTGACCGTTTCCTTTGGCACCAATAACCTACAAGAAATCAACACAATGAAGTTACAGTCCTTAGTATACTTATCATAGAACAACCTAAAACAAACAGCTCATAAAATGATCACTTTGATGTTGATAATGTCAAGAGGAAAAGTTCCACATTTCCCATACTTTATAATAATATTTAAGAATATTTATTAATTTATATGGCGTTATTAATTCCACAGCGCTTTACATTCATTGGCAACACTGTCCCCATTGGGGCTCACAATCTAGAGTCCCTATCAGTATGTCTTTGGAGTGTGGGAAGAAACCGGAGTACCCCGAGGCAACCCACGCTGCAAACACAGGGAGGACATATAAACTCCTTGCAGATGTTGTATTTCTCAGGGCAGCCTCTATACATAGAGGCTATAATAGGTAAATAGTGCAAAATATTTAATAGAACTCAAAGCAAGAATGATTTTTACCACCAAATGCAATTAAGTAAAAAAAAAGTCCCTAAAAACAGACTGGTCCATTGAGAAAGTAGCAAATTTTAGCCCTATGGATCTAAAGATGCGTTATTCCGTCTGCACTCCAAAGCTTTTTTTTTATTTATTTAATTTTAAGAGAGCTTGTTTTTTTTTTTAGGGTTGTATTTTATGAATGAAATTTACAAGTTCAGAAGAAAAGTGAAAGTGATACAGAAATAATATTACCTATGTGGTTCTGTATTAGTTGATGTAGAAAAATATGCCGCTTTAATCAGACATGTGCCATATTTACATGATTGCTGACGTATGACATATTCACCAAAAGTCTATGAGAAACCCTGCACAACCTTTGATGTACATGTACGTCAAGGGTCTTGTCCCTGCCTTTGATGCTGGCTCACATGCTGTGCCTGCATTTTTCACGGCAGGTGATAACTGATTTAAGCAGCCATCATGTGCCATTAACAGCCACAGGTGAATCAGAGCTTTGCCCATGGCTGTTAACCTCTTAAATGCCGCTGTCAATCTCTCATTCCGGCATTTAACATGTGTTGAAAGGTGAGCGCATCATTCCACACACCCATCAGCATGCCCCTGACGTTGTTCATGGGTGGCCATAATAGCTGGGGGGTCTGTTAAAGACCCCTGAGCCTACAATTATGATACTCCCTTGAACGCCATCTTTCATCTGGTGTTCATAGGAGATCGTGATTTTAAATATACGTAGAAGTGTAGTTGCACTTTTATTTATTGCACAAGCAATCACAGCATTAAGTTCCTTAGGGGACTATAAAAAAACCCATTGTGGAACTGCACCTTTTTGCACTTTCACTGGAATTTTTTCCTGCCTTTTAGAGCATCACATGATAAAAGGAATGATCTATTTTAAAAGTACAGCTCTTTCTACAAAAAAACAAACCTTCATACGGCTATGTGCACAGAAAATATAAAAAGTTATGGCTCTTGGAATAAAAGGAGGAAAAAGCGAAAGCGCAAAATAGAAATAATTTGGTTGTGAAGGAGTTAAGGGATGACATAGGACAAAGATTCTTCCAGTTCTTTAGCTATGTGCCCCCTGCTAAAACAAATGATATGAAAAGTTCTCCTAAGAAAATGAAAATACAGAGAACAACATGCAAGTCATTTCTTGTGATAGAAATGTCACTTTATATACAGTTGAAACCAGAAGTTTACATACACTATCTAAAAAGACACATATGCATGTTTTTCTCTCTCTATCTAGCATGAAGTCAGAATAAACCTTTCCAATTTTAAGTCAATTAGGATTACCAAAATTATTTATATTTGCCAAATGCCAGGATAATGAGAGAATGTTTTAAAGTATTTTTGTATTACTTTCTGAAAAAAAAGTCAAAAGTTTACATACACTAAGGGCGGCTTTGCACTTTGCGACATCGCACGTGCGATGTCGGTGGGGTCAAATCGAAAGTGACGCACATCCGGCGTCACTTTCGACATCGTACTGTGTAAATGCTAGATGATGCGATGAACAAGCGCAAAAACGTCGTTATCGTATCATCGTTGCATTCACTGACATTTCCATAATGCCGGTGCCGCGACAGGTACGGTGTTGTTCCTCGTTCCTGCGGCAGCACACATCGCTATGTATGAAGCCGCAGGAGCGAGGAACATCTACTTACCTTCCGCCGGCGGCTATGCGGAAGGAAGGAGGTGGGCGGAATGTTTACATCCTGCTCATCTCCGCCCCTCCGCCGCTATTGGCCGCCTGCCGTGTGACGTCGCTAAGACGCCGCATGACCCGCCCCCTTAGGAAGGAGGGGTCGCCGGCCAGAGCGACAGTCGCAGGGCAGGTGAGTTAATGTGAAGCTGGCGTAGCGATAATTTTCGCCACGACAGCTATCACACGATATTGTACGGGGGCGGGGACTATCGTGTGCGACATCGCAGCATCGGCTTGCGATGTCGCAACGTGCAAAGCCCGCCTAAGAGTACTATGGCTTTAAACAATATGGGACAGCGCATATGATGATGTCATGTCTTTGGAAGCCTCTGATAGGTTTATTGGCAATATCTGAGTTATTTAGAGACACACCTGTGGATGTATTTTAATGCACACATGAAACACACTGTTTCGTTATGTAGCATCATGGGAAAGTCAAAAGAAATCAGCCAAGATCTCAGAAAGAGAATTGTGGACTTGCACACGTCTGGCTCATCCTTAGGTGGGATTTCCAGATACCTGAAGGTGCCTCGTTTATCTGTAAAAAAAATTGTACACAAGTACAAACATGATGGAAATGTCCAGCGATCATACTACTCAGGAAGGAGATGGGTTCTGTGTTCGAGAAATGAACGTGCTTTGGTCAGATACAGTGCTGGCCAAATGTATTGGCACCCCTGCAATTCTGTCAGATAATACTAAGTTTCTTCTTGAAAGTGATTGCGATCACAAATTCTTTGGTATTATTATCTTCATTTAATTTATCTTCAATGAAAAAAAAAAAATTGTCATAAAGCTAAATTGGATATAATTCCACACCAAACATAAAATAGGTGGACAAAAATATTGTCACTGTTTGAAAAATCATGTGATGCTTCTCTAATTTGTGTAACTAACAGCACCTGTAACTTACCTGTGGCACCTAACAGGTGTTGGCAATAACTAAATCACACTTGCAGCCAGTTGACATGGATTAAAGTTAACTCAACCTCTGTCCTGTGTCCTGGTGTATACCACATTCAGTATGGAGAAAAGAAAGAAGAACAAAGAACTGTCTGAGGACTTGAGAATCCAAATTGTGAGGAAGCATGAGCAATCTCAAGGCTACAAGTCCATCTCCAAAGACCTGAAAGTTCCTGTGTCTGCGGTGCGCAGTGTCATCAAGAAGTTTAAAGCCCATGGCACTGTGGCTAACCTCCCTAGATGTGGAAGGAAAAGAAAAAATTGAGAGATTTCAACGCAAGATTGTGTGGATGGTGGATAAAGAATCTCGACTAACATCCAAACAAGTTCAAGCTGCCATGCAGTCCGAGGGTACAACAGTGTCAACCCGTACTATCCGTCGGCGTCTGAATGAAAAGGGACTGTATAGTAGGATACCCAGGAAGACCCCACTTCTTACCCCGAGACATAAAAAATCCAGGCTGGAGTTGCCAAAACTTACCTGAGAAAGCCTAAAACGTTTTGGAAGAATTTTCTCTGGTCAGATGAGACAAAAGTAGAGCTTTTTGGGAAAAGCCATCAACATAGAGTTTACAGGAAAAAAAAAAAGGCATTCAAAGAAAAGAACACGGTCCCTACAGTCAAACATGGCAGAGGTTCCCTGATGTTTTGGGGTTGCTTTGCTGCCTCTGGCACTGGACTGCTTGACCATGTGCATGGCATTATGAAGTCTGAAGACTACCAACAAATTTTGCAGCATAATGTAGGGCCCAGTGTGAGAAAGCTGGGTCTTCCTCAGAGGTCATAGGTCTTCCAGCAGGACAATGACCCAAAACACACTTCAAAAAGCACTAGAAAATGGTTTGATAGAAAGCACTGGAGACTACTAAAGTGGTCAGCAATGAGTCCAGACCTGAATACATGTGGAGAGATCTCAAAATGGCAGTTTGGAGAAGGCACCCTTCAAATCTCAGGGACCTGGAGCAGTTTGCCAATGAAGAATGGTCTAAAATTCCAGCAGAGCATTGTAAGAAACTCATTGATGGTTACAGGAAGTGGTTGTTCACAGTTATTTTGGCTAAAGCTTGTGCAACCAAGTATTAGGCTAAAGGTTGCTTTACACACGTCGATATCTCGTGCGATCGCATTTGCGATCGTACCCGCCCCCATCGTTTGTGCGGCACGGGCAATTTGTCGCCCGTGACGCACAAAGTCAGTAACCCCCGTCACGCGTACTTACCTCCTGAACGACCTCGCTGTGGGCGGCGAACATCCACTTCCTGAAGGGGGAGGGACGTTCGTCGTCACAGCGACGTTACACAGCGGCCGGCCAATAGAAGCGGAGGGGCGGAGATGAGCGGGACGTAAACATCCCGCCCACCTTCTTCCTTCCGCATTGCCGGCGGCCGCAGGTAAGCTGCAGTTCATCGTTCCCGGGGTATCACACAGAGCGATGTGTGCTGCCTTGGGAATGATGAACAACCGGAGCACAGAAGGACCTTCGATTTTTTTAAAAATGAGCGACGTGTCAACGAGCAACAATAAGGTGAGTATTTTTGCTCATTCACAGTCGCTCATTTGTGTTACACACTACGATATGTCAAACGAGGCCGGATGTTCGTCACTAACGACGTGACCCCGACGACATATCGTTTGATATATCGTAGCGTGTAAAGCCCGCTTAAGGGTGCCAATACTTTTGTCTGGCCCATTTTGGGAGTTTTGTGTGAAATGAACAATGATTTGATTTTTGTTTCATTCTCTTTTGTGTTTTTTCATTGCAAGCAAATTAAATGAAGATAATAATACCAAAGAATTTGTGATTGCAATCATTTTCAAGAAGAAACTGAGTATTATCTGACAGAATTGCACAGGTGCCAATACTTTTGGTCAGCACTGTATGTGCATATCAACCCAAGAACATAAGCAAAAGACCTTGTGAAGATGCTGGAATCTGGTAAGATCGTGTCTTTATTCACGATGAAACAAGTACTGTATCAACATGGGCTGAAAGGCCACTCTGCCAGGAAGAAACCATTACTCCAAAAGAAACATAAAAAAGCCAGCTAATATTTGCAAATGCACACAGGAACAAAAACCTTAATTTTAGGAGACATGTTCTGTGGTCTGACAGAGCTAAAATTGAACTGTTTGGCCATAATGACAATCCTTATGTTTGGAGGTAAAATGGAGAAGCTTGGAAGCCTAAAACACCATCCCAACTGTGAAACATGGGGGTGGCAGTCCCTCCTGCAGCTGTTGTTTTGCTGCAGGAGGGACTGGTGCACTTCACAAAATAGATGGCATCATGAGGAAAGAAGATTATATGGCAATATTGAAGCAACATCTCAAGACATCAGCCAGGAGCTTAAAGCTTGGGCGGAAATGGGTCTCCTGTTATGATTCAGGGACCGAGGAGGATCAACAAATGCGGAAACCCAAAAGGTAACAGAGTGTCTGGAACCTTAACGGACTGCAGAACTAATCCTGAGACACAACTAGAAGTAGTCGTGGGACGAGCCTACGATGACCTAGTCGTCTCGACACAGCCGGAGAACTCAATATTATTACAGATAGAGATATAAGAAAGCTAATCTGCCTCGGAGCAATCCCCAAAGATATAGATAGCCCTCCACATGTAAAGACTATGGTGATATAGGAAAACACAATACAAAGCTAGAAAAACAGATTCAGCAAAGGTGAGGCCCAAACTATCTTTATAGGAAAGGATAGAAAGGAGCACTGTCTGCAGCCGTAAAAACCCTAATAAATACCAGCACGCCTGATATGGAAAAAATCCTGAGGTCACACGACCTCTCCCCCACTATATCAGCACACTGTTACTGGAATTCAAAAACACTAATATAGATGAGGGACTGAATTAATACCAAGCATAACAAAACACATTGCAGAATCATGGAGCTAAGTATACAGACACTCCCAGCAGGGAATGATCCAATTCCACCAAGAACTCCACACAGACAAAATAGGAATCAAGCATTAGTATCAAAGCAGAAAAAAACAACAAGCAGGGATACAAAGACCACTTATCTGAGAGGAGTTCTGGTGTTGAGCAGGGCTGGTCAGAATGTCCTTAACACACAGGATATCCATTGAGCACTGGCAAGTAACAGGAGAAAACTGCTCAGTTACATAGTCCAATCAGAAATACCTCATTGCCAGTCCTCCACAGGTGTGTGGCTTTCATTCCACGCATCAACTGCACCGCCATCACTGACCACAAGAGGGAGCCCCAAACTGGAAAATGTATTCACAACAGTCTCCCAAATGGACAATGACCCGAAGCATACTGCCAAACTGGTTACAAAGTGACTTAAGAATAACAAAGTCAGTGTTTTGGAGTGGTCATCACAAAGTCCTGATTTCATTCCGATTTAAAATGGGCAGAGCTGAAAAGGCAGGTGCGAGGAAGGCGACCTACAAATATGTCTCAGTTACACCAGTTCTGTCAAGAAGAATGGGCCCAAATTCCTACCAACTATTGTGAGAAACTTGTGGAAGAATATCCAAAACGTTTGACCCAAGTCATACAGTTTAAGGGCAATGGTACCAAATGCTAATGAAATGTGTGTAATCTTTTGTCTTTGCAGAAAGTAATATACCTTAAAACATTATCTCTATCATTTTTCTGGCATTTGACAAATATAAATAATTTTGGTTCCTAATTGACCTAAAATGTGGAAAGGTTTATTCTGATTTCACGTCAGATAGTGTGAAAACATGTATATATGTTTTTTTAGATAGTGTATATAAACTTCTGGTTTCAACTGTAATTAATTTTCAACCAGTTTTTAGCAATTCTTACATTATGTATTTTGTGCTCTTGTTTGTTTAGTTAGTCACCCCAAGTCGCAGTAAAGTTTCGGAAGCATCTGTAACTATTGCCGTGGCTTGTGGTTTGAAGACAAGTAATTCCTCAGCATCGAGAAAAACACGTGAGTCAAACTTTTGTTGCTCAAGTGATCCATTAGATGGTAAAGGATATGCCTCTCTTTTTCAACATGCCCTTATGCACACATTTCTCCCTATAATAAAAGCCAAATAATATAGTGATAGTTATCTAAAAGGCAAGGCTCTGTGTCTATTGCAAAAAATAAAGTAGTATATGCAAAACAATATGTTTCCAGTCAAACATTAAGAGTATGCTAGAACAACAAAATATTTGGCACAGTAGATGTTAATGGGTATATTACTGCCTTATTGGCTGATGTAGTGACTACACTTCATACTTACAGTTGTACATATATTGTAAGTGCAAAGAATATCCTACATACCGTAGATAATATACCGTAGATAATTTCAGTTGATATATAGGAAGTGTACTGATTTTTTAACACTCTAAAATGCTTTCTTTCTGTGCAATGATTGTAAATTTGATGCAGTGTGACAAGAATCATTAGTATAGCACAGTGGCTTGCAAAGGTTTGAACACCCAAGGTCAAAATTACTGTTATTGTAAATAATTAAGCAAGTTCAGGATGAAATGATGTCTAAAATGCATAAAGTTAAGGATGACACCTTTCCTTGTACTTTAGGAGAAAACATAAAAAAATATATAAAGATCATCTTTAACATTTTAAAAATTACTAAAAGGAAAATGGGCCAATGCAGATGTTTGGACACCCTTGAGATTTGTGTGTTAGATAATTTTAACCAGGGTTTCAGACCTTAATTAGCCTGTTAGGGTTATGGCTTGTTCACTATCATCTTTAGGAAAGGCCAGGTGATGCAAATTTTACAGCTTTATAAAAACCTAGCCTCATCTAACCTTGTGCCAAATAAACAGCAGCCATGGATTAAGCAGCTGCCTAGCACTCTGAAAATGAAAATGGTAAAAGCCCACAAAGCAGGAGAAGGCTATAAGAAGATAGCAAAGTTTTTTCAAGTTGCCCTTTCCTGAGTTTGAACTATAATGAAGAAATGCAATTAACAGGAACAGTGGGGGTCAAGATAAGGCCTGTAAGACTAAAGCTGGTGTCACACATAACGACGACGACAACGACGTCGCTGCAACGTCACCATATTCTGTGACGTTGCAGCGACCTCAACAGCGACGTCGCTGTGTGTGACACATAACAACGATCAGACCCCTGCTGCGAATTCGTTGCTCGCTCCTGAATGCTCGAAGTCATTTTTTGATCGCTGCTATCCCGCTGCGCCATGCTGATAAGCTGATAATCCTTGTGTTTGACACCGCAGCAGCGACGCTACGCTACGTCTGAAACCACACAACGACCGTCGACGTCGCTATGATCGCTGCTCCGTCGCTGCTTTTTCTAACATGTTTGACAGCTTACTAACGATCATCGATGGTCGCTGCTACGTCACAGAATATGGTGACGTTGCAGCGACGTCATTGTCGTCGTCGTTATGTGTGACCCCAGCTTAAGAAATATTTCTGTGAGAGCTGCTCGCAGGATTGCTAGCGGCAAATCAGAACCTCTGCTTGACTACAAATGACCTTCAGGAAGGTTTAGAAGACTCTGGAGTTGTGGTTCATTGTTCTACTGTTCAGAGACACCTTCACAAACATAGCCTTCATGGAAGAGTCGTCAGAAGAAAACCTCTTCTGCGTCCTCACCACAAAATTCAGTGTCAGAAGTATGCAAAAGAACATCTAAACAAGCCTGATGTATTTTGGAAAGAAATCATATGGACTGATGAAGTTAAAAAGGAACTCTTTGGCCACAATGATCAAGGATATGTATGGAGAATAAAGGGCAGAGAATTTCAGGGAAAGAACATCTGGCCAATTACAGTTGTGCTTAAAAGCTTACATACCTCGGCAGATTTTTTGCTTTCTTGGCCTTTTTTCAGAGACTATAAATGATAACACTAAAGCTTTTTTTCCACTCGTGGTTAATGGTTGGGTGAAGCCATTTATTGTCAAACTACTGTATTTTCCCTTTTTAAATCTTAATGACAACCAAAAACATTTATATCACCCTGATCAAAAGTTCACATACCCTGGTGATTTTGGGCTGATAATATGCACAGCAGTTGACACAAAAGGGTTTGAATGGCTAATAACATCCTCACCTGTGACCTGTTTGCTTGTAATCACTGTCTGTGCATAAAAGCTGAGTAAGTTTCTAGATTGTGAGTCATGGGGAAAGCAAAAGAATTATCAACAGATTTACGGGAAAAGATAGTTGAACTGTATAAAACTTAAAATGGATACAAAAAGAGAGCCAAGGAATTGATAATGCCAGTCAGCAATGTTCAAACTGTGATTAACAATTGGAAAATTAGTGGCTCAGTAAATACTAAACCACGATCAGGTAGACCAACAAAAAGTTTTGCCACAAGTGCCAGGAACATTGTTCTGGATGCAAAGAAAAACACACTAATAACAACAGCTGAAATACAGGACTCACTGAAAACTAGAGGTGTGGCTGTTTCAAGATGCACGATATGGAGGCACTTGAAGAAATTGTGACCATAAATAAAGGCAAGATGCACAATAATATTTTGCAAAAATACAAAAATATTTTTATTTTTATTTTTAATTGCATGCGTGATTAGAGAAAACATACACAAACAGAATGTGAATTAAAATCAACACAACAAACAAGATGGACGGTGTGATAGGTAGGGGGCTTCTCCTATTGTAATTCATGGTATAAGAGCCTCCGATAATCTAGGATATGTGATTTTTCTAGGATAGATATTAATTAAAGAACTCCTGTGATAGTTTAAAGAAAATCACAATCCTATGTTAGTAATGAATATACATAATCACTATTGCAGCATAGCAACCTAACTACATATTTGGATACAAATAACACAAGTTATAAAGTCATAATATCACTATATAAGGATTAATCAATAATAAATCCAATAATAAATCTAATATGCCATTTGCCAATAGTATAAGTGGAGGCTACCGTAGAGAGCAGATAGACAGTTCAAGACAAAGTAGTCCTGCAAAATACAGCAGCAGCCAAACTACAACATGTGATTAGAATGATAAGGCATATGAATCGTGCAATATGGATGTTAGATATTATAACAGGACTAACCTATTAACGTTGCACACATAATTACAATCAAATAATCGATCACAGTATACAACAGATAAATCAATATATCACTTGCAAGAAGTACTGATCAAAGCTGCCATGAAAAGCAGTACAAGTTTAGGGATTAAATAATCCTGTAAAACATAGCAGCAAATTAGCTTGCAGTTGGTAATAGCAATAAACAAGATTAATTAATATTTCCTGTGCCAGGTATATCTACGGCAATCGGCATAAGATAACAGATAATCCTGATATAACACTTGCAAGAAATGCTGACCAAAGCTGCCATAAAGGGCAGTACAGGTGTGAAGATTAAATAATCCTGTAAAGGTCCAGTCACACTAAGCAACTTACCAGCGATCCCAACAACGATAGGGATCGCTGGTAAGTTGCTAGGAGGTTGCTGGTGAGCTGTCACACTGCGACGCTCCAGCGATCCCACCAGCAACCTGACCTGGCAGGGATCGCTGGAGCGTGGCTACACGAGTTGCTGGTGAGCTCACCAGCAACCAGTGACCAGCCCCCAGTCTCCTAGTTACAGCACACATCAGGTTAATTAACCCGATGTGTGCTGCAGCTAAATGTGCACAGAGCAGGGAGCAGCGCACACTGCTTAGTGCTGGCTCCTTGCTCTCCTAGTTACAGCACACATCGGGTTAATTGCCTGATGTGTGCTGCAGCTATCTGTGCACAGAGCAGGAGCCGGCAGCACAGGCAGTGAGAGCGGAGGAGTCTGGTATCAAAGGTAAATATCGGGTAACCAAGGACAGGGCTTCTTGGTTACCCGATGTTTACATTAGTTACCAGCCTCAGCAGAAGCCGGCTCCTGCTCACTGCACATTAGTTGTTGCTGTCTCGCTGTCACACACAGCGATCTGTGCTTCACAGCAGGACAGCAACAACTAAAAAATGGCCCAGGACATTCAGCAACAACCAACGACCTCACAGCAGGGGCCAGGTTGTTGCTGGATGTCACACACAGCAACATCGCTAGCAACGTCACAAAAGTTGTTCGTTACCAGCGATGTTGCTAGCGATGTTGCTTAGTGTGACGGGGCCTTTAGACACAGCAGTAATTTAGCTTGCAGTTAGTGATATAAATAACAAATAAGCCATATAAAGTATGCAAGGTTAATTAATGCATCCTGTGCCAGGTATATCCATAACAACCGGCATAGGATAACAAAGGAGTAAATAGTCATTCAGAGCCCGTGATTAAGTAAAATCCCGGTAAAAGGATTAATTATATCCAGCCGGGATGGAGAAAGCTCAATGAAGGGGAGATAATGCTCACCAAGATAATGCCCCCACCAGAACACACCGCCCACACCTCGACGCGGGTTTAACTGCTTCGTCCGGAGGTCAGCTTTGGTCAGCATTTCTTGCAAGTGTTATATCAGGATTATCTGTTATCTTATGCCGATTGCCGTAGATATACCTGGCACAGGAAATATTAATTAATCTTGTTTATTGCTATTACCAACTGCAGGCTAATTTGCTGCTATGTCTTACAGGATTATTTAATCCCTAAACTTGTACTGCTTTTCATGGCAGCTTTGATCAGTACTTCTTGCAAGTGATATATTGATTTATCTGTTGTATACTGTGATCGATTATTTGATTGTAATTATGTGTGCAACGTTAATAGGTTAGTCCTGTTATAATATCTAACATCCATATTGCACGACTCATATGCCTTATTATCATTCTAATCACATGTTGTAGTTTGGCTGCTGCTGTATTTTGCAGGACTACTTTGTCTTGAACTGTCTATCTGCTCTCTACGGTAGCCTCCACTTATACTATTGGCAAATGGCATATTAGATTTATTATTGGATTTATTATTGATTAATCCTTATATAGTGATATTATGACTTTATAACTTGTGTTATTTGTATCCAAATATGTAGTTAGGTTGCTATGCTGCAATAGTGATTATGTATATTCATTACTAACATAGGATTGTGATTTTCTTTAAACTATCACAGGAGTTCTTTAATTAATATCTATCCTAGAAAAATCACATATCCTAGATTATCGGAGGCTCTTATACCATGAATTACAATAGCAGAAGCCCCCTACCTATCACACCGTCCATCTTGTTTGTTGTGTTGATTTTAATTCACATTCTGTTTGTGTATGTTTTCTCTAATCACGCATGCAATTAAAAATAAAAATAAAAATATTTTTGTATTTTTGCAAAATATTATTGTGCATCTTGCCTTTATTTATGGTCGCAATGAATATAAGACTAGGTCAAATTTCTTTATTAACATATGGTATGGTGACTTTAGTCATTTCTAATAATTAATAAATATCATGCATTCCTGTATTCTATTGTTAATAACTTGAAGAAATTGGGCTGCATGTACGAGTCACCAGAAAAAAGTCATTAATGCACAAATGCCACAAAGTATCTTGCCTAGAATATGCCAAAGAGCACAGAGTCAAGTCTCCAAACTTCTGGAACAAGGTAATTTGGAGTGATGAGACCAAAATCAAACTTTTTGGCCACAACCATAAACGTCACATTTGGATATGTGTCAACAAGGCCAATGATGAAAGAAACACCATTCTTCCTGTGAAGCTTGGACATGGATCGCTGATGATGTGGGGAAGTGTGAGCCACAAAGGTACAGGAAACTTGGTCAAAGTTGAATGAATGCAGCAAGTTATCAGCAAATACTGGAGGCAAATTTGCACTCATCAGCTCAGAAGCTACGTAATTGGACGTTCCAACATGACAGCGATCCAAAACACAAGGCCACGTCGACCTGTCAACGGCTACAGCAGAACAAAGTGAAGGTTCTGGAGTGGCCATCTCAGTCTCCTGACATCAATATCATTGAGCCTCTCTGGGGAGAACTCGAACGCACAGTTAATGCAAGTAAGCCCAGTAATTGATAGGAACTGGAGGCTTTTTGCCAAGAAGAATGGGCAGCTTTGCCATCTGAGAAAATAAAGAGCCTCATCAACAACTACCATAAAAGACTTCAAGCTGTCATTGGTGATAGAGGGCGCAATACACAATATTACCGTATTTTTCGGACTATAAGACGCACCGGACCATGAGATGCACCCTGGTTTTAGAGGAGGAAAATAGGAAAAAAAAATGTAAGCAAAAAATTTGGTCATGACACACTGTTATGGGGCGAGGATCTGCTGCTGACACTATTATGGGGGTAATGTCCCCAAATTCTCTGCTAAGGTACCCCATCCTGGTATATGCCATCATCCTGCTATATACCCCCATCCTGCTATGTACTGCCATCCTGGTTATACCCCCATCCTGCTATATACCCTCATCCTGGAATATGCCCTCATCCTACTATATACCCCCATCCTGCTATATGCCCTCATGCTGGCAATATATACTGCCATCCTGCTATATGGCCCCATGCTGCAATATACCCTCATCCTGCTATGTTACCCCATGCTCCTATATGGCCCCATGCTGCTATATTACCCCATGCTCCTATATGGCCCCATGCTGCTATATTACCCCATGCTCCTATATGGCCCCGTGCTCCTATATGGCCCCGTGCTGCTATATTATCCCATGCTTCTATATGGCCCCATGCTCCTATATGGCCCCGCGCTCCTATATGGCCCCGTGCTCCTATATGGCCCCGTGCTCCTATATGGCCCTGTGCACCTATATGGCCCCATGCTCTTATATGGCTCCGTGCTGCTATATTATCCCATGCTCCTATATGGCATGTGTCCTGTATCACACAAAAAACAATTAACGTTTATACTCACCTTTCCTCGCTCCATGCAGCATCGCTCCTCCCCCTGTCTGTGGCGGCAGCAGCACCGCTTACCTGTGTGGAGCCATCACCGGTCACTTCCGTGCAGCATCACTCGTCCTCCAGTCTGTGGTGACAGCAGCACTGCTTACCAGCGTGGAGCCATCACCAGTCACTTCCGTGCAGCACGCGATCTCCTCCAGTCTGCCGGTCAGCTGACCTGCGTGACTAGCGGCGCATAGCGATGACATCATCGCTGTGCTCACTGCTTTCTACATAGATCAGCTGACCGGCAGACTGGAAGAGATCGGGGTGCTGCACGGAAGTGTCCGGTGAGTATGCCGTACTTATTCACTGCCCCCCGCGCTGATGATGATGCTCGGGGGGCAGTGAATACAGCCGCACATGATCACTCTAGGCTGTAGTAGCTAGGGGTGATCACGGCCGGCTGTTAATTATGCGCGCACCCCCCGCCCATTACCCCGCCCACCTGTCAGCAACGGCTTCAGTGCTGAGAGATGGGTGGGAGGATGGGCGTGCATATGAAATGAGCGGGCCCACGTGGTCACGGCAGGCTCTGCTACAGCATGCTCGTGCCCCCGATGGCCCGCTCCACCGCAGTACCCTCATTCCCGGCCGCAGCCCTATAGTCAGACCATAAGACGCACCCCCAACTTTCCCCCAACATTTGGGGGGAAAAAAAGTGCGTCTTATGGTCCGAAAAATACGGTAAGAAAGGGGTATGTGAACTTTTGATCAGTGTCATTTGGATGTTTTTGGTTGTCATTATCATTTAAAAAGAGGAAACATAGTAGTTTGACAATAAATGGCTTCACTCAACCACTAACCATGAGTGGGAACAAAAGTTTTTCTGTTATCATTCATATTCTCTGAAAAAGAGGCCAAAAAAGCAAAAAATCAGGCGGGGTATGTATACTTTTGAGCACAACTGTATTAACACCTTAATGACCTAGGGCATGTATATATGTCCTAGGTCGCCTTCCTCACTTTGATGTGGGCTCAAGCTAAGCCATCACAAAGCTACAGATCCCGAAAAATGACAAACTTTTTTTTTACCACTTAAATAGAAGTAAAGCTATATATAATCTATTAACTCTTACTGATCTGGGGAATCATAGTGCCAGATCAGTTTTACCATATAGTGAACATGCAGAGGAGAGCCAGCACGATCTGAAAGTGGCGTGCATCATATAAAAAGTGTAAATTCAGAGATTTATTCCAACTGTACTATAATACAAAATGAGATTTTTAGCAAATAATTGATACATTTTTTGAGCCACCCATGCCACATCACGGCAAATCTCAATAAGGGGGTCCTTCTCTATATTATGTATTTCATGTGCCATGCGGCCTCCTAGATAAATTAAAAGCAGAACCATATTGGAGCACACATACCTGTAACCTATATATAACCGCTTCCATGTTGCAAAAAGAGGCAACTGCAGTTAAGAGGCAGCCCAGGTCCCAGTATGTTGAGCAGACGCCACACACACTAGGACAATGTCAGAACTGACCTTCATAGTGCCAGACCAGCAACCATAAATGAAGGCGGACCAGATGCAAGTATGGTGTTTAATTAGCAATGCCTGTGGAAAAGGGTGAGGCGCTGAATGTGAACAGCCACCAACATTGTCCTGCTATGTGTGGTGTCAGCTGCATATGCTGGGACCTGGGCTGCCTTTTATCCGCAGTTGCCTCTTTTTGCTACAAGGAAGCGGTTATATATAGGTCACAGGTATGTGTTGCACTTATATGGTTCTGCTTTTAATTTATCTAGGAGACCGCATGGCACATGAAATACATTATATAGAGTAGGACTACCCTATTGAGATTTGCTGTGACATGGCAGGGGTGGCTCAAAAAAATTGATCAATTATTTGATAAAAATCTAATTTCTTTATCGTTCCTTTGGGAGACCCAGACCATGGGTGTTTAGCTTCTGCCTCCGGAGGACACACAAAGTACTACACTTAAAAGTGTAGCTCCTCCCTCTGAGCTTATACACCCCCTGGTAGCCAGTCCTAGCCAGTTTATCGCTTTGTGTCAGGAGGCATACATCCACACATGCATTCTCATCTGATTTGTTTGAAGTTTGGAAAGAGTTTGAAGAAAAGCGGGTCCATGTCTGGACTCCCGGCATGTCCCTTCTCACCCCACTGTGTCAGCGGTGTTGTTAAGGTTGATTTACAAGGCTGCAGCCTTACATGCCGCGCTCCTTCACCATCCCTTCTGGGCTCTGGCTTGAAGTGGGAGCCGGCACGGTCTCCATGCCTGGCAGGAGTCCGGTATCCATCCACAGCCCCTTGAGGATTCTGTTGGACCGGAGCACTCATCCCCAGGGACATGGCCCTGCGTCTCAGCAGCTAAGTACCTGAGACGTTTATGTTGGGGGTCCCGGTTCTTTATTGTAAGGGGAGAGTATGCTGTATGTGATTGTTTTAACTTTTCCGGCGGGTTCTCTAGCTTTTGCCTGAGAACCGCGCTGATGGTGCCTGCTTGTCGGCCGCACCGCTTAAATTTAGGCCTCGGCTTCGCCGGAGGCCTAGTTTTATTTTCCTGCCCTCGCATGTCACTCATTCAGAGGGACAGGTTCGGCTCCTCCCGGCGGCCGTTCTACACTGAAGAGGGACACTCCCCACTGCTGGAGCGTCCCTCCTTCCCTGCAGGTCTCTATAGCCCTCCAGTTCCCGCTCTTTTATAGGAACGCCCCCTAGTTTCTCAGGCAGAGTTCACTCTGCTCTGGGACATCCTGCATTCTGCATCTCTGCTGAGGTGCTGCGACTGGGGGACCGGGCTTCGGGATCTGGAGGGCACACAACACCGCGCTCAGCGGTCTGGTAAGCCACAGCCGGTCTCCGGTTGTGGACCTCTGTATATTCTCCCTGGGGTTCATTCTCTGCAAAGCCCCCACTCCAGCAGCATGTCTCACACAAGGAGCAAGGCTCCAAAGCTTTATTCTGCATGCACTGCATGTAAGCTCCCGCTGCCTGAGCCGAGCATTTATCCACACTGTGATGGTTGCTCTAACTTGGCGGTGCCACAGCCTGGAGTCTCACCCCCAGTGGTCTCTCAGGCTGCTGCTGCACCTGTGACTGAACCCCCGGCCTGGGTAGAGTCCTTTTCTAGGTCCATATCCCAGTCATTTGCTGAGTCCATGGGACTTTTGTCCAGGACTTTGATGAATATGCATCAGCCCCCCTCACAGGGTGCCTCTAATACTCTTGACAGAGGATTCCTATCCTCTGACCTCCGTCCATCGGAGCTCACGGAGGATTCATCATCTGATCCCAGACCCCGTCCTTCTAAGAGAAGGCGCAGGGTTTCCTCTCCCTCCCCATCCCACGGCTCTGTCTCAAGAGCTGACTCTCAAGATGAGGAGGATGCCCTCACTGGGGGCTCGGAGGCTATGTATCCCTTCGATTTCTCTGAGGGTGACTCAGATCTTAGTGATTTGATTGCTTCTATTAATTCTGTGCTGGATCTCAATCCACCAGTGTCAGAGGAGCAACCCTCTCTGGCAGAAAAACATCAGTTTACCTCGCCTAAGAGAGTAAAGAGTGTGTTCTTTAACCACTCCAGTTTTCAGACCGCTGTGACCAAACCCAGGGCCTGCCCTGACAAACGCTTTCCAAAGCGTGGTTCTGATGACCGGTTTCCATTTCCACCTGAGGTGGTCAAGGAGTGGTCTCACTCCCCAAAGGTAGACCCTCCGGTGTCTAGGCTCTCAGCCCGGACCATTGTGTCGGTGGCTGACGGCACCTCACTTAAGGATTCCACTGACCGTCAGATTGACCTTCTGGCCAAATCTGTGTATGAAGCTGCGGGGGCCGCGTTTTCCCCGACTTTTGCAGCAGTGTGGGCTCTCAAAGCCATCTCTGCTTCTCTAGAGGAGATGCATTCCCTCACCAAGGAATCTATGCCTGAGATGGTTACCTTAACTTCTCAGGCTTCAGCTTTTTCATCTTATGCCATGTCTGCCATGCTAGAGGCTGCTCACCGCACTGCGGTGGCTTTAGCTAATTCTCTTGTTATCCGCAGGATTTTGTGGCTTCGAGAGTGGAAGGCAGATGCTTCTTCCAAGAAGTTTCTTGCTGGGCTCCCTTTTGCTAGTTCACGGCTGTTTGGTGAACAGCTGGATGAAATCATTAAAGAAGCTACTGGCGGGAAGAGTACTTCCATGCCACAAACCAAGACCAGGAAACCCGCCCAGGGTAGGAATCAATCGAGGTTTCGTTCCTTTCGTTCCTCCAACTGGTCATCCTCTAAGCATTCCGCCTCGTCCGCTAACTCAGCCAAGGATCAGAAATCCAACTGGCGCCCAAAAGCGCGTCCGCAGAAGACCGCAGGAGGTTCTGCCACTAAGGCAGCTTCCTCATGACTCTCGGCCCGCTCCAGCCACGTCCTTAGTCGGTGGCAGGCTCTCCCACTTTGGAGACGCTTGGTTAAAGCAAGTCTCCGATCAGTGGGTGAGAGACATCATATCTCACGGCTACAGGATAGAATTCTCTTCCAGCCCGCCAAACAGATTTTTTCTCTCAACTCCCCCCTGCTCCAAGGCCGCCGCCTTCTCGCAGGCCGTGGCGTCCTTGCAGGCAAACGGAGTGATTGTCCCAGTTCCCGCTCAGGAACGGTTCAGAGGTTTTTACTCAAATCTCTTCCTAGTTCCAAAAAAGGACGGTACCTTCCGGCCCATCCTGGATCTCAAGCTTCTCAACAAGCATGTCCGGGTGTGGCATTTTCGCATGGAGTCTCTGCGATCAGTCATTGCCTCTATGACCGAAGGGGATTTCCTGGCGTCCATCGACATCAGAGTTGCCTATCTACATGTGCCAATCGCAGTGTCACATCAGCGTTGGTTACGTTTTGCGATAGGAGAGGATCATTTCCAATTCGTGGCTGTCCCCTTCGGGTTAGCCACGGCCCCTCGGGTATTCACCAAGGTCATGGCGGCAGTGATTGCGGTCCTGCACCTCCAGGGGTTAGCAGTGCTTCCTTATCTGGACGACCTTCTGGTCAAGGGACCATCCAGCGCAGACTGTCAGCGGAGTGTTTCGCTCACTCTCGCCACCCTAGCCAAATTCGGGTGGATTGTCAATCTTCCCAAATCCACTCTGACTCCGACCCAGAGTCTCACGTACCTAGGGATGCAGTTCGAGACTTTCCCGGCACTTGTGAAGTTGCCCTTAATCAAACAGCAGTCTCTCCGGCTAGCGGTGCGCTCTCTCCTGAGACCCCGCCGTTATTCCCTCAGGCGCCTGATGCAGGTGCTGGGTCAAATGGTGGCCTCCATGGAGGCGGTTCCCTTTGCCCAGTTCCATCTGCGTCCTCTGCAGCTGGACATTCTCCGCTGTTGGGACAAGCGGCCTTCCTCCTTACAGAGGTTAGTGGCTCTGTCGCCACGGACCAGGAGCTCTCTTCAGTGGTGGCTTCGACCCCTCTCCCTGTCCCAAGGGCGCTCCTTCCTGACTCCGTCCTGGGTGATTCTCACCACAGATGCCAGCCTATCCGGCTGGGGAGCGGTACATCTCCACCACAGAGCACAGGGCACTTGGACTCCGTCCGAGTCAGCCCTTTCAATCAATGTGCTGGAAACCAGAGCTGTGCTTCTAGCTCTCCTAGCCTTTCACCACCTGTTGGCGGGCAGGCACATTCGAGTCCAGTCAGACAACGCGACAGCGGTTGCCTACATCAATCACCAAGGCGGGACACGCAGCCGCCTGGCAATGTTGGAGGTCCAACGCATTCTTCAATGGGTGGAGGACTCCAAGTCCACCATATCCGTAGTCCACATCCCTGGCGTAGAAAACTGGGAGGTAGATTATCTCAGCCGTCAATCCGTGGACGGTGGCGAGTGGTCCCTGCACCCGGCAGTGTTTCAGTCAATCTGCCGCAAGTGGGGCACTCCGGACGTGGACCTAATGGCATCCCGTCACAACAACAAGGTTCCGGTTTACGTGGCTCGCTCCCACGATCCTCAGGCCTTCGCCTCAGACGCTCTGGTTCAAGACTGGTCCCAGTTTCGTCTGTCCTACGTGTTTCCCCCTCTAGCTCTCTTGACCAGAGTCCTGCGCAAGATCAGAATGGAGGGTCGTCGAGTCATCCTCATTGCACCGGACTGGCCCAGGCGAGCTTGGTATCCGGACCTGCTCCAACTGTCCGTGGAGATGCCGTGGCATCTTCCGGACCGTCCAGACCTGCTCTCACAAGGTCTGTTTTTCCGCCCGAATTCTGCGGCACTCAAATTGACGGCGTGGCTCTTGAGTCCTGGATTTTGACGGCTTCTGGTATTCCTCCTGAAGTCATCTCCACTATGACTCGGGCCCGTAAGTCTTCCTCCGTCAAGATCTTTCAGAGGACTTGGAAAATTTTCCTGTCCTGGTGTTGCTCTTCCGGCCATTCTCCTCGGCCATTCTCGTTGCCGACCCTTCTGTCTTTTTTACAGTCCGGTCTGCAGCTAGGACTGTCCCTCAACTCTCTCAAGGGACAAGTCTCAGCTCTATCAGTGCTGTTCCAGCGGCGTCTCGCCCGGCTGGCTCAGGTCCGCACCTTCATGCAAGGTGCGTCTCATATCATTCCGCCTTATCGGCGGCCCTTGGATCCCTGGGACCTTAACTTGGTCCTCACGGTATTGCAGAAACCCCCTTTCGAGCCCCTTAGGGAGGTTTCTTTGTATCGTCTTTCTCAAAAGGTGGCCTTTCTAGTTGCCATAACTTCTCTCAGGAGAGTCTCTGATTTGGCTGCGCTCTCCTCGGAGTCACCTTTTTTGTTTTTTCACCAAGACAAGGTAGTTCTCCGTCCGACCCCGGACTTTCTTCCTAAGGTGGTCTCTCCCTTCCACCTTAACCAGGATATTTCCTTGCCTTCCTTCTGTCCGGCCCCTGTTCATCGCTTTGAGAAAGCGCTGCATACTCTAGATCTGGTGCGTGCTCTCCGGATTTATGTGTCTCGCACCGCTGCGCTTAGGCGGTGCACCTCTCTTTTTGTGCTAACCACAGGGCGGCGCAAGGGTCTCTCTGCTTCTAAGCCGACCTTGGCCCGTTGGATTAGATCGACCATTTCGGACACCTACCAGAGTACTCAGGTGCCTCCCCCGCCGGGGATCAATGCACACTCGACCAGAGCTGTCGGTGCCTCTTGGGCTTTTAGGCACCAGGCTACGGCTCAACAAGTCTGTCAGGCTGCCACTTGGACTAGCCTGCATACCTTTTCGAAGCACTACCAAGTGCATGCTCATGCTTCGGCAGATGCGAGCTTGGGCAGACGCATCCTTCAGGCGGCTGTCGCCCACTTGTGAAGTTAGGCTCCGCCTACTTCTTATTTTTTTTCTGTTTATTCCCACCCAGGGACAGCTTTGGAACGTCCCATGGTCTGGGTCTCCCAAAGGAACGATAAAGAAAAAGAGAATTTTGTTACTTACCGTAAATTCTTTTTCTTATAGTTCCGTATTGGGAGACCCAGCTCCCTCCCTGTTGCCTGTTGGCAATTTTCTTGTTCCGTGTGTTATCACCGGCTGTTGTCGTGGACAGAGTCTCCGGTTGTTCCGGTTCTTACTCGGTTCTACTTGTGGGTGGCTATTCTCCTTCAGCTTTTGCACTAAACTGGCTAGGACTGGCTACCAGGGAGTGTATAAGCTCAGAGGTAGGAGCTACACTTTTAAGTGTAGTACTTTGTGTGTCCTCCGGAGGCAGAAGCTAAACACCCATGGTCTGGGTCTCCCAATACGGAACTATAAGAAAAAGAATTTACGGTAAGTAACAAAATTCTCTTTTTTGTATTATAGTACAGTTGGAATAAATCTGTAAATTTGCCCTTTTTATATGATGCATGCCACTTTGCAATCGTGCTCGCTCCCTACATTGGTTTGCAATATATTCCTCCTGTTGAAAAGGGTAGGGATAATTAGACCTGTCATAATTAATATCCAAAAACACTAGACCCCATATTGGAAATACAGGAAAACAAGAGAGAGCAGGGGTTTCTACTAGTGAGGATATCGATTAATCAAAAATAATGCACAGTATAACAACCTCTTGCAAATAATCCAATGAAATTTTATTAGTATACAATTACAGGCATAAGAGGAAAAAAGTTTGTTTCATAAAAATGTATATATAAAGACAATCAGGTTAATGTCAGGAAAATACCAGGAACCATAAAAAATCGGGTAGTACACATTGGGAAAAAACTGAATAAGGGTATCAGCAAGGTAACTGTATATAAGGAGGTGTTATAATAGCCATAGAAAAACACCCCAATGTCCCAGTGTGTCAGACAGTGAGGAGTTAAACTAAATGAGCGATAAGCTCAGTTTCACTATCAACAACTGATAAATGTAATACCACAGGGCAGATTGCCAAAGCCGTGAGCCCAGGGAGTGAATCTAGTTAAAGATAAGGAATGCAAAGCAGACCTGCCGATAGTAAATAAACATACTGAGTGATCTGTGTCAGACAGTCAGGAGTTAAACTAGATCCACCTGCAGGAAAACAGCGATGCTTAAGGCTGATGCCAAACCAAAGCTGTGAGCCCGGAGGATGAATCTAGTTTAGCTGTACAATAAAGGAATGCAAAGTGGCAGACCCGCTGTTAGGGTACCTTCACACTTAGCGATGCAGCAGCGATCCGACCAGCGATCTGACCTGGTCAGGATCGCTGCTGCATCGCTACATGGTCGCTGGTGAGCTGTCAAACAGGCAGATCTCACCAGCGACCACTGAACAGCCCCCAGCCAGCAGCGACGTGCAAGCGACGCTGCGCTTGTACGGAGCCGCCGACTGGAAGCTGCGGAGACTGGTAACTAAGGTAAACATCGGGTATGGTTACCCGATGTTTACATTAGTTACCAGCGCTGTGTGCAGGGAGCAGGGAGCCGCGCACACTGAGCGCTGGCTCCTTGCTCTCCTAGCTGCTGTACACATCGGGTTAATTAACCCGATGTGTAATGCAGCTACATGTGCAGAGAGCAAGGAGCCGGCAGCACAGGCAGCGTGAGAGCTGCGGAGGCTGGTAACTAAGGTAAATATCGGGTAACCACCTTGGTTACCCGATGTTTATCTTGGTTACAAGCTTACCTCAGCTGTCAGACGCCGGCTCCTGCTCCCTGCTCGCTTCATTTGTCGCTCTCTCGCTGTCACACACAGCGATCTGTGTGTCACAGCGGGAAAGCGGCTTTGAAGAAAACGAACCAGGGCTGTGTGTAACGAGCAGCGATCTCGCAGCAGGGGCCAGATCGCTGCTCATTGTCACACACAGCGAGATCGCTAATGAGGTCACTGCTGCGTCACAAAAAGCGTGACTCAGCAGCGATCTCGGCAGCGAGCTCGCTGTGTGTGAAGCACCCCTTAGTGAACATAAAAGAGCGATAAGCTCAGTTTCACAAACAATAGCTGATAGATGTAATACCACAGGGCAGATCGCCAAAACCGTAAGCCCAGGGGGTGGGTCTAATTAAATTACACAGTAAAGATAAGGAATGCAAAGCAGACCTGCTGACAGTAAATAGACATAATGAGCGATGTGCCCAGTTTCACATTCAACAGCTTAGTACGTGTTCAGCAACAAGGCAAATTACCAGCTGAGTTTAAAGTTATAAAGCCGTAATAAATGTGAAACACTTACCCATATGTGTTAACTACCCGACGTGGCGTGCTCCGACGCGCACGTTTCGTGACCTTCCTCGGGGAGCTGCGCTCCCAATGTGTACTACCCGATTTTTGTATGGTTCCTGGTATTTTCCTGACATTAACCTGATTGTCTTTATATATACATTTTTATGAAACAAACTTTTTTCCTCTTATGCCTGTAATTGTATACTAATAAAATTTCATTGGATTATTTGCAAGAGGTTGTTATACTGTGCATTATTTTTGATTAATCGATATCCTCACTAGTATATTCCTCCTGTTGGTAGCTGTTCACATTCAGCTGCCTCACCCTCTTCTACAGGCATTGCTAATTAAGCACCATACTTGGATCTGGTCCGCATTTATTAATGGTTGCTGGTCTGACACTGTGAAGGTCAGTTCTGACATTGTCCTGCTATGTGTGGCGTCAGCTGCATATGCTGGGACTTGGGCTGCCTTTTATCCGCAGTTGCCTCTTTTTGCTACATGGAAGCGGTTATATATAGGTTACAGTTATGTGTTGAACTTATATGGTTCTGCTTTTAATTTATCTAGGAGGCCGCAGAGCACATGAAATACATAATATAGAGTAGGACCTCCTATTAAGATTTGCCGTGACGTGGCAGGGGTGGCTCAAAAAAATTGATCAATTATTTGCTAAAAATCTAATTTTGCATTATAGTACAGTTGGAATAAATCTCTGAATTTGCACTTTTTATATGATGCATGCCACTTTTAGATTGTGCTGGCTCCCTTCTCTCATAAAGTGAATTTGGTAAATAAAAATATAAAAAAAACCTTTTTCTTGCAATTTGACTGCACTTTTAATTTTTATTCTGTTTTCCAGTACAATATGGTGCAGAGTTAAAGGGAACCTGTCAGGTGCAATATGCACCTAGAACTATGAGCCGGTCTGGGTTCACATTGCTAATCTCTGCCTAACTGTCCCTGTATATCCCTGTACACTAGCATAGATAAAGAGATCTTTAGAATAAGTATTTCTGAAGATCTTTTATCTCATGCTAAAGAGCGCAGGGACTAGTCCTAAGGGTGCTATATTCCCTGACTTCTCCGCCCTACTAGCATGTTAGCACACCCACAGGGGCATACTAACATGCTATTCAATTCAGCATCACCAGTAGTGACGTAGGTACCTGTGTTTGCTGTGACCGCGCTTCTGAATGCCGAGCACTTCCGGCAATGCGCAGTATGAAGCTGGGTGTAGGGCGTCCTAGCTTTAGAGAGGTCTAGTGCGCATGCCGAAAATGCCTGGCATTCAGAAGAGTGGTCACAGCACACACAGGAACGTGCATCACCGCTAGTGATGCTGAATTGAATAGCATGTCAGTACGCCCCTTTGGGCGTGCTAACATGCTAAGAGGGCAGACTAGTTGGGGGAAATAACACCCTTGGAACTAGTCCCTGCGCTCGTTAGCATAAGATAAAAGATCTTTAGAAATACTTTTACTAAAGATCCATGTATCTATGCTAGTATATTCAGGGACAGTTACGCATGGATTAGAAATATGCACCCAGAACTGCTTGTGGCTCTGAGTGCATATTGTACCCGACAGTTTCCCATAATGGTGTCATTCAAAAGTACAACATGTCCTGCAAAAAGCAATCCCTCATATGGCTATATTGATGGAAAAATAAAAAAGATGGCTCTTGGAAGAAGGGAAGGAAATAACAAAGACAGAAAATTGCTGGGGGGTGAAAGGGTTAAGCATGGAGGTGGATCAATCATGCTTTGGGGTTGTATGGCAGCCAATGGAATGGGGAATATGTCATGGGTAGAGTGAAGAATGGATTCAACTAAATTTCAACAAATCCTTGATGCAAATATAACATCATCTGTATAAGACCGAGACCACACGGGGATTACTACGTGTCCTCACATGACTCTCAGCTCACGCTCGCAGCACAGCAGGAGCCGAATGTCATATGAGGGTCATGCAACTGTGGTCCGATCGTGTGATCAGACCATAGCTGCGGGGGGCGGGCCGGCGCTGAGGAGGAGAGGGAGGGATTTATCTCCCTCTCTCCTCCGTTGCCGGCAAATGCGAGAATCGCACTGCACTCGCTTTACACCGGTGTAATGCAAGTGCAGTGCGATGTTTCCCTCGCCCCATAGACTTGTATGGGTGAGCGTGAAACAAGCTCACATTGCACCTGCAGCATGCTGCGACTATTTTCTCGGTCCGATATGGGCTGAGAAAATAATCGTTCATGAGAGCTGCCCCATAGAGTAATATTGGTCCGAGTGGAATGCAATGTTTTATTGCATTCCAGTCACTTCGTATTACCGTATTTTTTGGACTATAAGACACACTTTATTCCCAAAAATTTTTTGGGGAAAGTGGGGCGTGCATCTTTTAGTCCAATGGCTGCGGGGAAGGGGGGTGCGGTGGTGGTGGAGCGGGTCCTCAGAGGCAGGAGCAGGCTGTAGTAGCGCCTACTGTGACCATGTGGACCTGCTCATTATCTCTTTTCATATGCACTGCATCCCAACGCCCATTATCTCTCAGCGCTGAAGCCGGCACTGACAGGTGGGCGGGATGATGGGTGGGGGGTGAGCGCATAATTAACAGCCGGGCCGCCTGATCATCCCTGGCAACTACAGCCTGGAGTGATCAAGTGTGACTGCCCCCCGAGTATCATCATCAGCGTGGGGTGCACTGAATAAGTATACTTACTGGCCACCGTTCCCTGCAGCATCACAATGACCTCCTGTCTGCCTGCCCGCTGATGTGTGTGGAGAGTGATGCACACAGAAGGGGGGCCCAACCTTTTACATGCCACTGTAGGATATTGCTACTATTTTGTGTGTTCATTTTTACTGTATAGAAATGAATGTTAGTTGTTGTGGCTTCCTAATGTTCTAAGTGGAAAATGTTTTTTTGCTTTTTTTCCTTTGCAGCAATATTAGGGAGAGGAAGAATAAAACCACCTCTAGAAATGAGAAGCTCTTCTACAAGAAGCACAGCTCCCATCACCGATTTAAATGACTACTCAAGACACACAAAGCAAACCACAGCACTGCAGGTTTGTAGCTAAATAAAACTGTTATTCATAGAGGTGTGTGCAGTGTGCTATACTATGTACATGAGGGCTTGTTCACACATTGTGTTTTTCTTCTCATATTTTTGCCTCAATAAAAACGCAGCATTTTACTGTAAGCATAGAGAATTAGATTTCTGCAATCTTGTTCACACACTGCTTATTTTTTTCCTTTCAGACTTGAAGCAGTTTCAAATCTGCAGTATGTCAATTCAGTTGAATTGAAACAAAGTGTAAAAAACTAATCAAAAACTTGCTAATTTTATTCTGCCTTTTTAAAGCCTAGAGACACGTCTTTGGTGCAAAAAGATCTGCTTATACCGTATATTTCTAACTATAAGGCCTGTTTCACACGTCAGTGATTCTGGTACGTTTGTGCTTTTTTTTAAACGTACCAGAATCACTGACATACGCAGACCCATTATAATGAATGGGTCTGCTCACACATCAGTGATTTTTCACTGCACGTGTCTCCGTGTGGCGTACCCGCGTGTCCGTGATTGCCGCACGGAGACATGTCCATTTTTTTCTGGCATCACTGATGTCCCACGGACCACGCAGTGGTGTGGTCCGTGAAACATGTGCCAGAAAAAAATGTGCTTTTAAAATAAAAATCATTTTTACTCACCCGGCTCCAGCGATGTCCTCTGCAGCCCGTGCATCTTGCTGCTTCTGAGCCGCCTCATTACTGTCGCGCATATTCATGATGCACGACACAGCCGACCCGGAAGCAGCTGCTGCAGGGGTCAGCGCCGGCCGGATGCTGCACCGCGGGAGCGATCAGAACCATGGAGAGCGGGAGCGCGCACAGGTGAGTTAATCTCTAAGTGCAATCACGGGCCATCGAGAACGGAGCACTTAGACAACCCACGTGTGCCGTGATTCACGGCACACGGAGGGACATGTGCGTGTTTTACACGCCAGTGAAAAACGTCAGTGTTTTTCACTGACGTGTGAAACGGGCCTTAGGGATCAGTCAACTCTGAGTATAAAATCTGCGAGTGGAATACAAAGATAAAAAATCGTATTGCACTCACAGCAATGTTAAAGGGACTCTGTCAGCAGTTTTCTGCAATGTAATCTGAAGACAGCATGCTGCAATAGTTAAAACAGATAATTCATCCCTGACTGTTATCTCAGTCTGTTTCTTCATCGTTCCTTATGGGAGACCCAGACCATGGGGTGTATAGCTTCTGCCTCCAGAGGACACACAAAGTACTACACTAAAAAGTGTAGCTCCTCCCTCCGAGCATATACACCCCCTGGATGACCAAATCTAGCCAGTTCAATGCTTTGTGTTCAGGAGGATCACATGCATTTTCATCTGATTTTTGATTTTAAAGAGTTGGAAGAAAAGCGGGTCCAAGCTGGACCCCCGGCATGTCCCTTCTCACCCCACTGTGTCGGCGGTGCTGTTAAGGTTGATTTCAAGGCTGGAGCCTTTACATGCCGCGCTCCTTCACCATCCCTCGGGCTCTGGCTTGAAGTGGGAGCCAGCACGGTTCTCACTGCTTTGCAGGAGACCGGTCTCCATCCGCAGCCCTTCAGGATCCTGCCGGACGGAGCACTCATCCCTCAGGGACCTGGCCCTGCGTCTCTCAAGCTAAGTATTGAGACGTTATTGTCAGGGGGTCCCTTGCATTTTTTATTGTTGGGGAGAGTGTGTTAGTTATTTTGGTGACATTTCCGGACGGTTCTCTGGGTTTCCCCTGAGAACCGCGCCGAGAGTGCCTGCTCGCCGGCCGCACTGTAAAATTTAGTCCCCGGCTTCAGCTGCGGCCTACTTTCGGTTTCACTGCCCCTGCATGTCAGTCAGGCAGAGGGACAGTGCGGCGCAGCCCACCGGCCGTTCAGCAGAGGCGAGGACACTCCTCTCTGAGGAGATGTTTCCCTCCCCTGGATATCTCCTTGGCCCTCCGGTTCCCGCTCTTGGACTAGGCCCCGCCCCCCCTCCTCACTCCGGTGCCATTTTATCAGCGTTCTCACACTGATCGGCGCTAGCTGCTGCATCTCTGCAACCTGTCTGGGGGTCTGAGTTGTGGGATCCGGAGGGCACACAAATCGGTCTGGTAAGCCACAACCTCTGGTTGTGGACTTTATTATACACTCTCTGGGGGTCATTCTGAAGGAGTGTGTTCTTACTGCAGAGCCCCCACCTCAGCAGCATGTCTCACACTAGGAGCAAGGCTGCAAGGCTGTACTCAATATGCACTGAATGTAAGCTCGTACTGCCTGAACCGAGCACATATCCTCATTGTGATGCCTCCTCTAACATGGTGGTGCCTCAGCCTGGAGTCTCCCCAGTGGTCCCTCAGGCTGCTCCGGCCCCGGTGGCTGAACCCCCGGCTTGGGTAGAATTGTTTACTAAGTCTATCTCCCAGTCCTTTGCTGACTCCATGGGAGAGCTGTCCCGGACTCTGCTGAGCATGCATCAGCCCCCTTCACAGGGTGCCTCTGCTGCTTCGGCTCGCTCTCCAGAGCTCACAGAGGATTCTTCATCTGCTCCCAGACCCCGTCCTCCTAAAAGGAAACACAGGGACCCCTCTCCTTCCTCGTCCCGCGGCTCCGATTCACGAGCCGATTCGCAGGACGAGGAGGATGTCTTTACTGGGGGCTCGGACGCTACCTCTATGTGCCCCATTGATCTGACTGAGGGGGATGCAGATGTTAGTGATTTGATTGCGTCCATTAATACTGTTCTGGACCTCAATCCGCCAGTATCAGAGGAGCAACCCTCTCTGGCAGAAAAGCACCAGTTTACTTTGCCTAAGAGACCAAGGAGTGTGTTCTTTAACCACTCCAGTTTTCAGACCACTGTGTCCAAGCCCAGAGCCTGTCCTGACAAACGCTTTCCTAAACGTGGTTCTGATGACCGTTTTCCTTTTCCACCAGAGGTGGTCAAGGAGTGGGCTCTCTCACCAAAGGTGGACCCTCCGGTGTCTAGACTCTCAGCCCGGACAGTTGTATCTGTGGCTGATGGCACCTCACTCAAGGATCCCACTGACCGCCAGATTGACCTCCTGGCCAAGTCTGTCTATGAGGCGACAGGGGCCTCGTTCTCCCCATCTTTTGCAGCAGTGTGGGCTCTCAAAGCCATCTCTGCTTCTCTGGAGGAGATGCATACCCTCACTAGGGACTCTATGCCTGAATTGGTTGCTTTAACTTCCCAGGCTTCAGCCTTTTCAGCCTACGCCATGTCTGCCATGCTGGAGGCCTCTCACCGCACTGCGGTGGCCTCCGCCAATTCCCTCGCTATCCGCAGGATCTTGTGGCTTCGTGAGTGGAAGGCGGATGCTTCCTCAAAGAAGTACCTTGCTGGGCTCCCATTTGCTGGGTCCAGGCTGTTCGGTGAACAGCTGGATGAAATTATTAAGGAGGCTACTGGCGGGAACAGTACTTCCTTGCCACAGACTAAAGCCAGGAAACCTGTCCAGGGCAGGAACCAGTCGAGGTTTCGTTCCTTTCGTTCCTCTAACTGGTCATCCTCTAAGCCCTCGGCCTCGTCCACTAACTCGGCCAAGGACCAGAAGCCCACCTGGCGCAAGAAGCCGCGTCCACAAGGGTCCGCAGGAGCTGCTGCCACCAATGCAGCCTCCTCTTGACTATCTGGCCGAGCCAGCAACGTCCTTGGTCGGTGGCAGGCTCTCCCACTTTGGCGACGTGTGGTTTCAACACGTCTCCGACCAGTGGGTGCGGGATATCATCTCCTACGGCTACAGGATAGAGTTCTCTTCCAGCCCGCCAAACAGATTTTTTTCTGTCAACTCCCCCCTGCTCCAAGGCCGCCGCCTTCTCTCAGGCCGTGGCATCCTTGCAGGCCAACGGAGTAATTGTGCCGGTTCCCGCCAGGGAACGGTTCAGAGGTTTCTATTCAAATCTCTTCCTAGTTCCAAAAAAGGACGGTTCCTTCCGGCCCATCCTGGATCTCAAGCTTCTCAACAAGCATGTTCAGGTGCGGCATTTTCGCATGGAGTCTCTGCGATCAGTCATTGCCTCAATGACCCAAGGAGATTTCCTGGCATCCATCGACATCAGAGATGCCTATCTGCATGTGCCAATTGCAGTTTCACACCAGCGTTGGCTACGTTTTGCAATCGGAGAGGAACATTTCCAATTCGTGGCTCTCCCCTTCGGGTTAGCCACGGCCCCTCGAGTATTCACCAAGGTCATGGCAGCAGTGGTTGCGGTCCTGCACCTCCAGGGGTTGGCAGTAATTCCTTCCCTGACGACCTTCTTGTCAAAGCTTCATCCAGCGCAGACTGTCAGCGGAGTGTCTCGCTCACTCTCGCCACTCTTGTTCAATTCGGGTGGCTTGTCAATCTGCCCAAGTCCACTCTGACCCCGACCCAAAAACTCACGTACCTAGGGATGCAATTCGCAACTCTGCCGGCACTTGTCAAGCTGCCCTTAGTCAAACAGCAGTCCCTCCATCTGGCGGTGCGCTCTCTGTTGAGGCCCCGCCGTCACTCCATCAGGCACCTTATGCAGGTGCTGGGTCAGATGGTGGCGTCAATGGAAGCGGTTCCCTTTGCCCAGTTCCATTTGCGTCCTCTGCAGCTGGACATTCTCCGCTGTTGGGACAAGCGGATTTCTTCCTTGCACAGGTTGGTGGCTCTGTTGCCACAAGCCAGGAGCTCTCGTCAGTGGTGGCTTCGGCCTCTCTCTCTGTCTCAGGGACGCTCCTTTCTGACCCCGTCCTGGGTGATCCTCACCACGGATGCCAGCCTTTCCGGCTGGGGAGCAGTATTTCTCCACCACCGAGCACAGGGCATTTGGACTCCGTCCGAATCAGTCCTCTCGATCAATGTGCTGGAAATCAGAGCTGTGCTCCTAGCTCTCGTAGCCTTTCACCACCTGTTGGCGGGCAAGCACATTCGAGTCCAGTCAGACAACGCAACAGCAGTTGCCTACATCAATCACCAGGGCGGGACTCGCAGCCGCCTGGCAATGTTGGAGGTTCAACGCATCCTGCAGTGGACGGAGGACTCCAAGTCCACCATATCCGCAGTCCATATCCCAGGCGTAGAAAACTGGGAGGCAGATTATCTCAGCCGTCAAACCGTGGACAGCGGCGAGTGGGCTCTGCATCAGGCAGTGTTCCGGTCGATCTGCCGCAAGTGGGGCACTCCGGAAGTGGATCTAATGGCATCCCGGCACAACAACAAGGTCCCGGTTTACGTGGCTCGCTCCCACGATCCTCAGGCCTTTGCAGCGGACGCGCTGGTTCAGGATTGGTCCCAGTTTCGTCTGGCTTACGTGTTTCCCCCTCTAGCTCTCTTGCCCAGAGTCCTGCGCAAGATCAGAATGGAGGGCCGTCGGGTCATACTCATCGCCCCAGACTGGCCCAGGCGAGCTTGGTACCCAGACCTGCTCCGTCTGTCCGTAGAGGTGCCGTGGCGTCTCCCGGACCGCCCAGACCTTCTCTCTCAAGGTCCGTTTTTCCGCCAGAATTCTGCAGCTCTCAGATTGACGGCGTGGCTCTTGAGTCCTGGATCCTGACGGCTTCCGGCATTCCTCCCGAAGTCATCTCCACTATGACTCAGGCTCGGAAGTCTTCCTCGGCAAAAATTTACCACAGGACTTGGAGAATTTTCCTGTCCTGGTGTCGTTCTTCCGGCCATGCTCCTTGGCCTTTTTCCTTGCCAACCATCCTGTCCTTTCTACAGTCCGGTCTGCAGCTAGGACTATCCCTCAATTCTCTTAAGGGACAGGTCTCGGCTCTGTCAGTGTTCTTTCAGCGGCGTATCGCCCGACTGGCTCAGGTGCGCACCTTCATGCAGGGCGCATCTCACATCATTCCACCTTACCGGCGGCCTTTGGATCCCTGGGACCTTAATCTGGTCCTCACGGCCTTACAGAAACCCCCCTTTGATCCTCTTAGGGAAGTTTCTTTGTTTCGACTTTCACAGAAAGTCGTCTTTCTGGTGGCCATAACTTCTCTCAGGAGTGTCTCTGATTTGGCCGCGCTCTCTTCGGAGTCACCTTTTTTGGTTTTTCACCAAGACAAGGTAGTTCTCCGTCCGACTCCGGACTTTCTTCCTAAGGTGGTGTCTCCTTTCCACCTTAACCAGGACATTTCATTGCCTTCCCTTTGTCCGGCCCCTGTTCATCGCTTTGAGAAAGCGTTGCATACTTTAGATCTGGTGCGGGCGCTCCGGATCTATGTGTCACGCACCGCCGCTCTTAGGCGGTGCACCTCTCTTTTTGTGCTGACCACAGGTCAGCGCAAGGGTCTCTCGGCTTCTAAACCGACCCTAGCTTGTTGGATTAGGTCGGCCATATCTGATGCCTACCAGAGTACTCAGGTGCCTCCCCCGCCGGGGATCAAGGCACACTCGACCAGAGCTGTCGGTGCCTCTTGGGCTTTCAGGCACCAGGCTACGGCTCAGCAGGTCTGTCAGGCTGCCACTTGGTCTAGTCTGCACACCTTTTCAAAGCACTACCAAGTGCATGCTCATGCTTCGGCAGATGCGAGCTTGGGCAGACACATCCTTCAGGCGGCTGTCGCCCATTTGTGAAGTTAGGTTTTGCCTACTTCTCAGTTTTCTGTTTATTTCCCACCCATGGACTGCTTTGAGACGTCCCATGGTCTGGGTCTCCCATAAGGAACGATGAAGAAAAAGAGAATTTTGTTTACTTACCGTAAATTCTTTTTCTTATAGTTCCGACATGGGAGACCCAGCACCCTCCCTGTTGCCTGTTGGCAGTTTTCTTGTTCCGTGTGTTTTCACCGGCTGTTGTTGTAGTCAAAGGTTCCGGTTGTTCCGGGTTTTGCTCTGTCTCTACTTGTGGGTGGATGTCCTCCTTCAGCTTTTGCACTAAACTGGCTAGATTTGGTCATCCAGGGGGTGTATATGCTCGGAGGGAGGAGCTACACTTTTTAGTGTAGTACTTTGTGTGTCCTCCGGAGGCAGAAGCTATACACCCCATGGTCTGGGTCTCCCATGTCGGAACTATAAGAAAAAGAATTTACGGTAAGTAAACAAAATTCTCTTTTTTGTTTACCTGCAGTGTTAGCTTAACCCCTTAGTGACGGAGCTAATTTTCACCTTAATGACCAGACCAAATTTTGCAATTCTGACCAGTGTCACTTCATGAGGTTATAACTCTGGAATGCTTCAACGGATCCCGGTGATTCTGAGATTGTTTTTTCGTCACATATTGGACTTCATGTTAGTACCAAATTTAGGACAATATTTTTTGCGTTTATTGAAGAAAAAAATTGAATATTGGCAAAAATTTTGAAAATTTAGCAATTTTCAACTTTTGAATTTTTATACCGTTAAACCAGAGATTTCTGTGACACAAAATAGTTAATAAATAACATTTCCCACATGTCTACTTTACATCAGCACAATTTTGGAAACAAAATTTTTTTTTGTTAGGAAGTTAGAGGGGTTCAAAGTTTATCAGCGATTTCTCATTTTTACATCAAAATTTACAAAACCATTTTTTTAGGGACCACATCACATTTGAAGTGACTTCAATAGGCCTAGATGACAGAAAATACCCAAAAGTGACACCATTCTAAAAACTGCACCCCCCAAAGTACTCAAAACCACATTCAAGAAGTTTATTAACCCTTCAGGTGCTTCACATGAACAAAAGCAATGTGGAATGAAAAAAAGCAAAAATTAAATTTTACCTAAAAATGTTGCTCTAACCCAAATTTATTCACTTTTAGAAGAACTAACACAACAAAATGGACCCCAAAACTTGTTCCCCACTTTCTTATGAGTGCGCCGATACCCCACATGTGGTCAGAAACCTCTGTTTGGACAAATGGGAGGGCTCGGAACAGAAGGAGCAATATTTGAATTTTGGAAAGCAAATTTGGCTGAAATAGATTGCGGGCACCATGTTGCATTTACAGGTCCGCTAAGGTACCTAAACAGAAGAAACCCCTCACAAGTGACACCATTTTGGAAACTAGACCCCTCAAGGCTTCTATCTAGGGGTATAGTGAGCATTTTAGATCCACAGGTACTTCACAGATTTTGTTAACGTTACGTTGTCATATTGAAAATTTTAATAATTTTCTCAAAAATGTTGCTTTAGCATCAATTTTCTCACTTTTTCAAGAGGTAATTCCAAAAATTTGACCTCAAGGTTTGTTAACCACTTTTTTATGAGCGCGGTGATACCTCACATGTGGTCTGAAACCTTTGTTTGGACAAATGGGAGGGCTTGGAACGAAAGGAGCAATATTTGAATTTTGGAAAGGAAATTTGGCTGAAAAAGATTGCGGGCACCATGTCACATTTGGAGGACCCCTAAGGTACCTAAACAGCAGAAACCCCACACAAGTGACCCCATTTTGGAAACTAGGCCCCTCAAGGAATTTATCTAGATGTTTGGTGAGTACCCTGAACCCCCAGGTGCTTCACAGAATTTTATAACGTTGAGCCATGAAAAAAAAAAAAAAAAATTTTACCACAAAATTGTTATTTCAACCAGGTAGCTTTTTTTTTTACAAGAGTAAAAGGAAAAAATTCAGCATAACATTTATTGTGCAATTTCTCCTGAGTTTGGCGATACCTTATATGTGGTGGAAATCAACTGTTTGGGCGCATGGCAGGGCTCGGAAGGGAAGGAGTGCCATTTGACTGCAAAATTGGCTGGAATCAATAGCGGACGCCAGGTTGCATTTGGAGAGCCCCTGAGGTGCCTAAACAGTGGAGGTCCCCCACAAGTGACTCCATTCTGGAAACAAGACACCTCAAGGCTTTTATCTAGGTGTATAGTGAGCAGTATGAATCCACGAATACTTCACAGAATTTGATAAGCTTAGGTTGCCATATTGAAAATTTTCATTTTTTTCACAAAAATGTTGCTTCAGCATCAAATTTCTCACTTTTTCAAGAGACAACAACAAACCGTGGACCCAACAGGTTGTTATCCAATGTCTTATGAGCACAGGGATACCCCACATGTGGCCAAAAACCTCTGTTTGGATAAATGGGAGGGCTTGGAATGGAAGCAGCACCATTTGAATTCTGGAAAAGTTGAAATAAATTGCGGGCACCATGTCACATTTGCAGGGCCCCTTGGGTACCTATACATTAGAAACCCCCACAAGTGACCCCATTTTGGAAACTGGATTTTATTCAGGAGTATAATAAGCATTTTGAATCCACAGGTACTTCACAAAAATGTTGCTGTAGCAACCAATGTCTCACTTTTAGGCTATGTGGCCATGAGCCAGCGACACGGCGTCTAGTACACAGTGTCAGCCTCCTGCAGAGATGTGAGTGTTGTCCACGGGAGAACGCAGCTGCCCATGCCCACGATTTGGGTTCAGGACGCTGTGGAGCTCTATGCTACCTGCAGAGAACACTCATCTCCGCAGCATAAATTGACATGCTGAGGCTCGGGAAGCTGCCGCCACAGGTCGGTTTATGCTGCGGAGAAGAGAAGTACATTGGGCAAGCACATTGGGCATGGGATTTCTAAAAATCCTTCCACTGTGCTTCTACTGCACAATGCAGCGTTATGGACGCAGGGAAAACACTCTGTGCCCAAAACGCTGCAAATCCCGATTGTGGGCATCCAGCCTAAAATGCTACAATGGATGAATGGATACATGTCAAACATATATAACGTCCCACCCCCTGCATATTCTAAGCTGGCGCCCTTTAGTGCCTTTCATGTGGCACTAAAGGGTGCCTAGCCTTGTATTTAGCCCCCCAAAAAAATAATAATTAAAATAAACGACGTGGGGTCCCCCCCATTTTTGATAGCCAGCTAGGGTAAAGCAGACAGCTGTAGCCTGCAAACCACAGCTGACAGCTTCACCTTGTCTGGTGATCAATTTGGAGGGCTCCCCAGGCGTTTTTTTTTTAAAAAAAAAAAAACGTGGGGTCCCCCCCAAATTAGATCACCAGCCAAGGTGAAGCGGACAGCTGGGGTCTGGTATTCTCAGGGTGGGAAGAGCCATGGTTATTGGACTCTTCCCAGCCTAAAAATAGCAGGCCGCAGCCGCCCCAGAAGTGGCGCATCCATTAGATGCGCCAATCCTGGCGCTTCGCCCCAGCTCATCCCGCGCCCTGGTGCGGTGGCAGACGGGGTAATATATGGGGTTGATACCAGCTGTAATGTCACCTGGCATCAAGCCCTGGGGTTAGTGATGTCACGGCATCTAAACAGATACCCGACATCACTAACCCAGTCAAGTAATAGACAAAAAAAAAAAGACAAAAAAAAAATTTATTTGAAAAAAAAACTCCCCGAAACATTCCTCTTTCCCCAATTTATTGAAAATAAAGAAATTACGGTCGCTGTAATCCGCTGTAATCCGTGAGGTCCCACGCCGACTCTGGATCTTCTAGAATATGGGGGGCACGTTCAGGGAACGTATCCCCCATTTTCTGGAAGAGCAAGCTCTCCATGAGCAGTGTGGGTGCAGTAATCTGAGAATACTGCACTCACACTGCCCCGGTCCAACTTAGGGCAGAGTGACCTGCAGTAACCTCATTCCAGAATATGAGGGGCACGCTCACAGAACGTACCCCCCATTTTCTGGAACAGCAGTCTCTCCATGTGAGGACCACACTCCTCACATGGAGAGACTGCTGATTACTGCACTCACTCTCCCCCGGTCCACAGTGGAGCAGCCTGTGCATCAGCGACGTCAGCGTCCCTGCAAGACTGACGTCGCTGATGCACAGGCTGCTCCACTGTGGACCGGGGGAGGAATCCAGCTGACAGCCGCTGTCTGCGCATGCGCCGTCAGCATTCAAGAAGGAGGCGGCGTGATCGCGGGACGGATCACCAGACAGGTAACGTATGACCGGGGGCTGGGGGGCTCGGGGGCTGGGGGGGGTGATGGGGGGTGACCTAGTGGGACCTGGGGACACCTTTCTGCCGCATGTGACGTGTCACATGCGGCAGAAAGAGCAGAATGAATGCGGGGGAGGGGGGGTGGCTCTGGAGACCCGGAGGGGGCTCCGGTGACCAGAGGGCTCCGGTGGACCGGAGGAGGGGTCAGGGGGAGGACATTTCCCTCCGATCTGAAATGTTTGATCATTTCAGATCGGAGGGAAATGAATGCAGAGCCGGCGGCGGCAGTTTTCAGCGCGCGTCGGCGCCATCTTGCACGCTCCGGAGGGGGGCTCTGAAGAACTGGAGGGGGCTCCAGGGACCAAAGAGCTCCGGTGTACCGGAGGAGAGGTCAGGAGGGGGACATTTCCCTCCGATCTGAAATGTTTGATCATTTCAGATCGGAGGGAAATGAATGCAGAGGCGGCGGCGGCGGGAGTTTTCAGCGCGCGTCGGCGCCATCTTGGATTTTCCGGAGGGGGGGGGGGGGTTGGATGGATTTCTCCGGTACCGGGGGCTTTGGGGGCACTAAGGGCTCACATTTATTTCTCATCTGACATGTTTGATCACGTCAGATGAGAAATAAATAAATTTTACCAGCCATTTTTTTTTTTTTTATGTTGTCGCCGGTATACGGTGTATACCGGCGATCGCATTAACGGGGTGCATACAAAACACCCCGATTCATAATCTGGGGGGTCTCAGCTACCCCCGGTAGCTGAAACCCCCGAGATTTTTCGTCACTGGGGGGCGCTACAGGGTTTTTCCGGCCTGACGTCTCAAGACGTCGGAACAGAATAAGTACCCTGTTTTTCCGACGTCTTGAGACGTTAGGCCGTCGCTATGGGGTTAAAGGGGTGGTTCACCCATTTTTTTTATTTTCTCTATTAGTGTAACTTACTATTTCAGTTGTCTTCTTAATTGGCTTCTATTTTCAGTTATGGCACTGAGCGGCGCTATCCTGCACGCTCAGTGCCAGTCACATGATCCCCGGGCGCTGCAGCTTCTGGTATCCGCTGATGTAACGTCAACTTCCGGGCTCTGAAAGTTGACATTACATCAGGGTATGCCAGCGCCACTCACACTGATTGACTAGGCTGTGGGCGGTGATTACCACACGTCACAGCCCAGCATCGAGGTGAGGATCCGGAGGATGGTACGGGGTGCCAGTGTGGAGAGGTGAAGAAGACTTAGCATCCAGCAGATTTGTGAGGTACAGGGCGCCAGTGTGGAGTACAGGTAGGGTTTCTTCAGCTGAAAACCCCTCTGTTGCACAAGTATCTTATCACACTATCCAACACAGCCGCCCGCTCTGCTCAGCTGTCAGGAGAGCGTGCGGTGCCAGGCAGTGTGATCCTGCACTCCCACTAGCAGTACAGGTGACCGGACGCAGCTAGAGACTGACAAGTTGGTGAAATGTAGCACACCATGTGTCAGAGCAGAGCATGTCACCAACTTGCTCTGCTCTGTCACCTGTTGTGCTGCATGTCACCAACTTACTCCACACTGTGACTTGTTGTGCTTCATGTCTCCAACTTTCTCCACTCTGTCACCTGCATAACAAGTGACAGAGTGGAGCAAGTTGGTGACATGCAGCACAGCATGTGACAGAGCAGAGCAGGTTGGTGACATGCTCTGCTCTGACATATGGTGTGCTACATGTCACCAACTTGTCAGCATGTGACAGAGCAGAGTAAGTTGGTGACATGCAGCACAGCATGTGACAGATCACCTCTGTTCTCTCTCTCTGCCCTCTTTCTTCCATCACTCTTCCATCTTTCTTCCCTCTCTCTATCTTCCCTCTCTCTTTCTTCCCTCTCTCTCTTCTCTCTCTCTCTTCCATCTCTCTTCCTTCTCTCTCTCTCTTCCCTCAAATCAAATAGGCTTTATTGGCAGGACCAAGATACAATTAGGGGTACTTTGCACACTACGACATCGCTGGTGCACATCTGGCATCTCTGTCGACATCGGAGTATGTGAATCCTTTTTACTACGATAAACGAGCGCAAAAGCGTCGAAATCATATGATCGGTGTAGCGTCGGTCATTTCCATAATTTCGGAACGACCGATGTTACGATGTTGTTCCTCGTTCCTGCGGCAGCACACATCACTGTGTGTGAAGCCGCAGGAGCGAGGAACATCGCCTTACCTGCGTCCCGGCTGCAATGAGGAAGGAAGGAAGTGGGCGGGATGTTTACGTTCCACTCATCTCCGCCCCCTGCTTCTATTGGCAGCCTGCCATGTGACGTCGCTGTGACGCCGCACGACCCACCCCCTTAGGAGGGAGGCGGTTCGCCGGCCAGAGCGACGTCGCAGGGCAGGTAAGTGCATGTAAAGCTGCCGTAGCGATAATTTTCGCTACGGTAGCTATCACAAGATATCACAGCTGCGACGGGGAAGGGGACTATCGCACTCGGCATCGCTACCATCGGCTTGCGATGTCGTAGTGTGCAAAGTACCCCTTAGTGTTGCCAAAGCAAGAAAAAGAAGTGTGACAGGTGAGTGGGTTAGGGTTGTGGGGATGGGGTGTTGGGGGCACAATTTGGGGAATGATGGTCCAGCTTATGACATGTGGTGACATGTTGGGCGATCTCCACCATTGATTCTTCTTCCCCCAGTAGTCGTCTAGTTAGCCGCCTTTGAACGGATTCTAACTTCTGTATGTCCTTTTTAAAATGTGGAGCCCAAAACTGGATCCCATATTCTAGATGTGACCTTAGAAGGGATTTATAGAGGGGTAGCAATATGTTGGGATCCCGGGATCTAATCTCTCTTTTTATACACCCTAAAATCTTGTTTGCTTTAGCAGCTGCTGCCTGACATTGAGTACTGCTGCTTAGCTTATTTGTAATTAGAATACCCAAGTCCTTCTCCTGTTCTGTAGTCCCGAGTTTACTTCCATTTAATGTATATGCAGCTATAGGATTACTCCGTTCTAAGTGCATTACTTTACATTTATCAACATTAAATCTAATTTGCCAAATATCTGCCCATTCTCACATCTTATCCAGATCTTTTTGTAATATTGTACTATCAAGGTCAGTTTTTAACATCCTGCATAGTTTGGTGTCATCAGCAAAGACTGACACTATACTATCAATCCCATTTATAAGGTCATTAATAAAGAGATTAAGAATAATCGGTCCCAGCACAAATCCCTGCGGCACCCCACTGCTTACTATAGCCCATTTAGAGAATGTACCGTTTATAACTACTCTTTGTTTCCTATCTTTTAGCCAATTTCTTTACCCAGTTGCATATACTGTAGTTTCCCCTATTCCTTGCATCTGGAGCTTTAGTATAAGGCTATCATGTGGTAGAGTATCAAATGCCTTTCCAAAGTCCAAATAAATCACATCAGCTGCATTACCAATATCCAGATTTGGTCTTACCTTCTCATAGAACCCCAACAAGTTGGTTAGACACGACTTATCTTTCATGAATCCATGCTGCCTCTCAGTTATTATATTATTTTCTGCAATATATTTTTGCATGTCATCCCTTAAACTCCCTTAACATGCCCTCAAAAACTTTGCATACTGATGTACTGGATGGTAGTTGCCTGGATCCACCCTCTTACCTTTCTTAAATATCGGTACTACATCAGCAATCCTCCAATCCTGAGGCACCAACCCTTTTACAAGCGAGTCTAAAAAGATGAGATACAGCTGTCTGTCGATTACGGAGCTCAATTCCCTCAATATTCGTGGATGAATGCCATCTGGCCCTGGGGATTTGTCAATGTTTAATTTACTCAAACGCAGGCGTACTTCTTCTTGTGTTAAATAAATTATATCGGGTGGTGAACTTTGATTTTTCACTTGTTGAATGATCCCTGGAACAGTCTGCTCCTTGGCGAACACTGATGAGAAGTGCCTGTTTAATATCTCAGTCTTTTGTTTGTCCTCTATAACTAACTTGTTATTATATTTTAAGGGGCCGATACTATCCTTTGTTTTCCTTTTGGCATTAATGTATTTATAAAAGATTTTGAGATTTATTTTAATGTCATTGGCGATTTTTGTTTCAGTAGCTAATTTTGCTTGCTTGATTTCTTTTTTGCATTTCCTATTGATATCTTTAGACTTCTGAAATGCTATTTCTGTATTCTCAGCCTTTAAGATTTTAAACGCTCTTTGTTTTTGTTTTTTTTATACTTTGTACAGTCTTATTTATCCATAGTGGTTTCTTTTTATTTCTGGACATTTTATTACCAGAGGGTATAAGTTTTTTACAGGACTCTAGTAGTATATCTTTAAGCTTACCCCATTTATGTTTGGTATCCCCAGTTACCATGACATTATCCCAATTTACACATTTAAGCTCTTCCCTTAATTTGTTGAAATCAGCTTTCCTAAAATTCCAGGTTTTAGCATTTCCCCTTTTAAAAGAATTCATGCCACACAGATGATACGGACGACACACAGAGACTAGGCAAGAGGGGAAAAAGTACTCTCATGACCCCATCATTTTTTCCCCCAATTATTTATTTTTTCACATGTTGCGCTGACTAATAATTTCTGTACACACACACCAGGCCTCGGTCCCACTTGCGCATTGATTGAGATGGCATCAGAAATCAATCGCAGATGGACACTGCCCCATAATTTTGCCCTAACTACTACTAAAATGTACAGCTTGCTAAATTGTGTATAAGGAGTTTAAGTGGCATAAATGAAAGACATTACACATGTAAGACTCCAGGCACATAGCTGATTCCACAAATAAATGGACTTGTGCTCTTTATGAACTTTGGTACAAGGCAACCAAGTAAATTGTATTAGGACATTGTTATGACACTGTTGGGGACAGTATATAGTGGCCTTTATTTTTTGGTACAAACCTCCTAATATACTTCTTTGTCTTTGGAATAAATCATTACCCTCTCTTCTACCCTAGAGCAATAAGAAACGAGCACAACTGTAGACCACCAACATTATGACCTTTATTCCCTCCACATTTTTACATCACCAGGGTAGTTTTAATATTTATTTTTCCTCTTTTTTGTTGTCGAAATCTGGGTGCATCTTCTAGTCCAGAGCGTCTTATAGTCCAAAAAATATGGTACTTAAAGTGTGTACATGCCCTTGGGTTGTTTTTGATGTTGGAATGCTTTCATTTAGGACTTTTTAGTTAAGGTCATCCCAAGAAACCAAAACAATTACTGGTCATCCTCTTCTAGAAACTGCATTTAGTAACCAAAATATAATGTATGTTTAGCAGAAATTTCTGGCTCCTGACAAAGCAACTATCCAGCCGAATGAAAGTCACGGAAAATTTTCAAAAGGAGGTAAAGACTAGTTCTCAGTTTTCTGTATCTAACTGCTCAGATGAAATATTTATATATTTCTTCTGCTGAAATGTTTTTTTATATATTTCCAGATGAGCAAATGGAGATAGTGCCTGACACACAGTTTACTGTTCGAAACAATCCCGTTATGTATGTATCTGAATATCTTAAGCAAAATGAAGTCAAGTGACATTTTTATTGTAATTCAGCCTAAAGGGGTACCATGGACTTTTTTTTCTTTTCTCTTTTGGGGCTAAGCGTTTATCTGGGGATGGTTGCTAACTATCTGCCTGTTTTACCTGGAGACGATGTCTGCCAGCTCAGGCAGTGATTTACCAACTGCTAATAACGTCACGTCAACAAAGCAGCTTCTTCTCTTTAGGTTTTCTCTGTCAACATAGTAGTTAGGCAGCGAGGAGCTGGTTGTCAATCAGAATGAAGTCGGCAGTGATGTTCTGTTGACAGAGGGGAAGAGAACAAGCTGTTCTGTCGACATGACGTTAGAGTCAGGAGAATCACCTTCTAAGCCAAAAGAGATCATCGCCGGTAAGAACAGGTAGATAATTGACAACTACCTGTTGGTAGGTTTTTAGCCACGTTCAGTGGATTTACAGTAAGGGTACGTGCCCACAATCAGGAACCACTGCGTCCTGACCTGCAGGGCCATAAGTCTCCTCCACAGGAGACCGCAGCTGCTCGTGCCTATGATCCAGGCTTGGGCAGTTGCAGTTTCTCTCTTCTGTTCTGCCTGCCAAGAACACTTGCCACTCCGCAGCAAATAATTGGCATGCTTGTGGCTCGGAAAGCTACAACGCATGTCAGTTTACGCTGCGGGCAGCACACACACAGTGTGCATGTGATTTCTAGAAATCCCATCCTCTGTTCTTGTACTGTACATCGAAGCGTTTTGGTGCAGAAAGAAGTTGAAACTACAACTTAAAGCCTACATATCTTGACATAAAAGTTCCATGTCCAACCGTAGCTCTTCAGTTTTCCCCATCCTTGAGCACTTACAAACTGAGATGGCTTGTAGTAACTGCTCTGATATCTGGCGTAGGTCTTTCTGCCCTGCCTTAATCTCATCAGCCAAAATGTCACCTCTCTGTTGCGCTGAAGCTTCACCCCTTAATGTTTGGGTGTTGTCCAGCTAGTCCCCCTACTGAATTTTTTGAGTTTATCTGCTGCACTAGAGTATTTATTCCTGCTCTTGCTAGCAGAAAATGGAGCGTAACTTGGAGGAGCATATATGGTAGATAGATCAGGACTACCTTACCCCACAACATCTCCTCTATTCTCTGTCTGCATAGGGTACGTGGCTAGGGTTTGCATACTTCAGCACACCAAGTGTGCAAAGGATGATTGTTGCAGCGTGAGGCATGACTACTCAGAGCTAATGTCCATGTCCAGAAAATGACACCGGAGTTTTGGTCATGCGCACTATGAAGCCGGGTGTACACGTCCTGGCTTCAAACTGTAGTAGTGCGCATGACCGAAAGTCCGGGGTCATACGCACTGATCCGAAATCCAGCGTTGGCGCAGATCATCATGTGTATTCATTAGCATGTTAGCACTCCCACAGTGGCATACTAACATGCAAATGGAGCCGACTAGCCAGGAGAACTAACGCCCAGGGGACTAGTCCCCTCACTCATTAGCATCTGATAAAAGATCTTTAGAAATACTTTTTTTAAAGATCTCTTCATCTATGCTAGTGTATACAGGGATGGTTAGGCAGGTATTAGCAATATGCACCCAGAACTGCTTGTGGTTCTGGGTGCATATTGCACCTGCCAAGTTCCCTTTAACTTTTTTCATAGAAAAACTCCTTTTATGTCTATCCATCCTGTGACTTCCATTTTACCAGGGCTTCTCCTTCTTGGGGTTGCAGCATTGTGTTTCATTAGTCTCCCTCTCTTAACGAACACTCAAGGCATCAATTGTTATGAACATCCTTCACTCTTTGGTACTTTAATCAGTAGTGAGTAATACATTGTACATCGTGCAGACCTATACATCCCCGGATGCTACTCTCAGTCAAAAACTCCTGTAGACAGCAGTGGACCAGATGAGACTGCATGTGAATGTCCCACAGCCTTACGGGTTTTTTTTCCCAATAGCATAAGGAAAATATTTTTGTGAAAATTATCTGTAAAATCTTTTTCTCGTTGAGTTCTGTGGGGAATACTGTTCCCATCAAGTATTTTTTTTTCCCTTTTAGTTTTCTAGGCATTAGTGAACTACTATTTTTCTAGATTTTGACCAAATTTTGTTTTAGGTTTATGCAGTTTTATATCGCCAAATGAACTCAGCAGGATTTTACAGGTGAATTTCACAAAATTCTTTGTTTTCTCCAGTATCTCACTGTAGAATGCATTTTTTAAACTTGAATGAAAAAAAAGCTTTACTAATACAACTGTTGTCAGTAAATCTTTATTTCCTCACTTATGTTCCATTATTGATCATAGGTTGCCTGGTCTCACAGAGAAATATATGGGTGTAAACAGAAAGCATCCAATGTCTACTCGTCAGAAAGAAAAAATAGCTGTGTCCGATGATTGTATAAGTAATAAAGGTAAATGTAATGCTGGGAATGGAAGACTATTATGTTATATAAGTAAATGATTACCTTTTGAGAGTTATTATTTATTAATGCTGCTTTTTACTATATAAAATATAATTTCTCTATCGCTTTATTGGGGAACACAGGACCGTGAGTGTATGGTGCTGTTGCCAGGAGGTTGACACTAGGCAAACTAAGAAAAAAAAGTTAGCTCCTTCTCCGCAGTGTACACCCTCTGACTGACCAGGAAGTAAGCCAGTTTTTACTTAGTGTCCTAGGAGGTGGACATGGGCTCTCAGGCCCTTTTGATTTTTTTTATTTTTCGATTTTTTTCACAGATGGGCGACAGGGTGTACCACACTCCTGCTCTCCCCCTATGCGAGAAGAGGGTAACAGGGTGGCCCCACCGCCAGGTCTCCCCACTTCCTAAGTGGCCGGACAATTACACTCTGAGTCACCCTGGTGCCCAGAACCCCTCACTGTACGTCCGCCCACTCTCCTCCTCACCGCGCTTCTAGGCAAGCTGCACTGAGAGTGCTCCCATATGTCGCGCTTCTAGGCAAGCTGCGCCGGGAGTGGCGACGTTCGGCAGTTCCAAGACCGGATCAAGCCTGCCATCCGCTTATCTGCTGCGTGGTGCAACTGAGCCGAAGTCCGCAATCCTCAACGTTTTTAACCTGGCTGGTGCAGCTTCCATCGGACCCCCTGGATGCAGGTAGGGAGCATCCTCCTCTCCAGGAAGGTCCTATTCAGCGTTGTAGCGGCAGGTGTTATGATTCAGTGACCGAGGAGGATCAGAAAAAGGACAGAAAACTAGGAAACCCAGAATGTTACCAGAGTGGTTTGGAATCTCAGCGAACTGCAGACCTAACATTAACACACAACTAGAAGTAGCCGTGGGACTTGCCTACGATGACCTGGTCGCCTCGACACAGCCGGAAAACTAATCATTCCTATAGAGACAAATACAGGAAAAGCTAATCTGCCTCGGAGCAGTCCCCAAAGATATAGATAGCCCCCCACATATAAAGATGACGGTGATGTAGGAAAACACAATACACAGGTAGAAAACAGATTTAGCAAAGATGAAGCCCAAACTATCTAAATAGGAAAGGACAGAAAAGCGCACTGTCTGTAGCTGTGGAAAAATACTGAGCCAACACGGACTCTCCCCCACTATATCAGTACACAGGTGTTACTGGGATCCAAACAAACACTAATTTAGTGGAGGGACTGAAATTAGTACCAAGCATGACAAAACAAAATACATAGCAGAATATGGAGCAAGGTACACAAACTTTCTTAGCAGGGAATGATCTAACTCCACCCAGAACTCCACACAGGCAAAATAGGAAATAAGCCTTAGTACCTAAACAGAAAAACAACAAGTAGGTGGAAACCACCAGCAGAGGTACAAAGACCAAACTTATATGAAAGGAGTTCTGGTAGACACAGAAGAAAGGGCTGGCTTCAGAATGTCCTTAACACACAGGAAACAACCTTGAGCACCGGCCAGGAACAAAAGAACAATGCTCAGTTATATAGGCCCAGTCAGAACAATCAGATTGTCAATCATCCCCAACTGTCTGGTTTCTATTCAGCAAGCCAACTTCACTACCAGCACTGACCACAAGAGGGAGTCCCAAACTGGAACCTAGTCCAAATGTATTCACAACAGGCAGGGTAGAGGGTCTCCCTGATTCAGCGACAGCTGTGCTGCAGCGTCGCGCTAACCCCAGAGCGTTTTCAGGCTGGCAACTAATTTAGTCCCCTGTCTCGGCGTAGCAATGCCACTGGCCATGCCCCCTTACTGTCTTTATCAAATACAACCACTGGCATCCCGCCCTCCAAGGGTAGGAGTGCGGGCTTCTCCTCGCACATTCCCGGCACAGAAAGAGTGCTTCACAAAGATGGGGGCTCTATCGTTCCTTACAGCAGCTGGGACAGTTTCTCTGCATGCAGGTGTCCCGCCTCTACAAGGTGGGGGGCTCTTTTATCACTGCCCTGCACATTCCACAGGTGAATGGGCTGTTTTCCCGTTTTGTAACCCGCAGCCTATGATACGCCCACACAGCGTCAGAGTCGGCCTATGAGGATATATCTCCAGAGTCGGTCTCCGACCTGGACATGGAGCAGGCATCCAGTATCCGGGAGATGGTCAACAGCTTAGTCTCGGCTGTTCACCAGACTCTATTAGTGGAAGAATATACGCCTGCGGCGGTTTCAAAGACTGTTTCCTTCAAAAAACGTAAACGAGCCCTGAAGTACTTTTCTAATAATCCCGAAATTATGCCATTCTGGTCAAGCAAAGGGCTCACCCAGAAAAACTTCTTTTTTTCTGGCAAGCGACGTCTCGCCCTTCTCTATCCGTTCTCTCCGGAACTAGTGAAGGATTGGGCTGGGTCCCCTGCCATCGACCCTCCTGTGTCTCGACAGGCCAAGCACACTGTACTTTCCATTCCAGACAGTACCTCTCTCAAGGAACCCACTGACCGCACCATTGAAGCTCTGGAGTTCTATTTTTGAGGCGGCAGGTTCCTCCCTCTGCCCCTCATTTGCCGCAGTGTGAGTTGCCAAGGCTCTTGCCGTCTGGAGTAAGAGTTACGGAAAGGTCTCCGCACAAAGGGTCTGCCTGCCGAGTTGGTTGAGCTGACCGACCATATAGCCATGGCTGCCAAATACCTTATATATGCTGCGCTAGACTCGGCAAATTATGCCACCATGGCGGCCAGCAATTCAATGGCAATCTGTTGAATTCTCTGGCTTAAAGCCTGGAGTGCAGACAGTGCATTCAAGAGATCCCTAACGGGGTTACCCTTTCAAGGGTCTTGCCTTCTCGGCGAAACTCTTCACAAAATCATTGCAGATGCAACTGGGGGTAAGAGCACCTCTCTACCACAACAGAGCCCAAAGCGGCCGTCATGACAGTGCTTCGTCCCAGGGGTATTGTAGTCATCCCGTACCTGGACGACCTCCTCATAAAGGGACAGTCATTTCGTGCCTGCTCAGGGAGTGTGCAGATCTGCTTGGACACTCTCTCGAGGTTGGGAAGGCTCGTCAACCAACAAAAGTGATCTCTACTTCCATCTCAACGTCTTGTCTATTTAGGCATGGTCCTAGACACTTCGCGAGCCCGGGTGTTTCTACCAGCAAAGAAACACACCTCTCTGAGACAGGGCATTCAGGTCCTCCGGCGTAGGTGCCGCCTTCCTCTGCGGTTTGGAATGAGGATTTTGGGGAAGATGGTGGCTGCAATAGAAGCCGCCTCGTTCAATCAATTTCACCTTCGCCCTCTTCAGCTGGCTCTCCTTTCAGTGTGGGACAAGAACCTGGCGTCCCTCGATCGTCCAGTTCTTCTTTCCCAGAAGGTGATTCACTCCCTCCTCTAGTGGAACCACCACTCCTCACTCTCCCAAGGGAGATCCTTCCTCCCGATTCAATGGCATGTAGTCACGACAGATGCTAGCCTGATAGGTTGGGGAGCCGTGTTCCATCATCATATGGTCAGGGTCGCTGGGCTCTCCCGGAACGCTCCCTCCCGATCAACACCCATATTTCTGGCTCTTCAAGAGTTCCTTCCGCTTCTCTCGGGTCTCCCGGTTCGGATTCAATTCGATAGCGCCACTGCAGTGGCAAGTTGTATTTTAGAGGATTTTTTTTATTATTGATCAACAACTATGTTCTCAATAAACCCAAAAGACTCATAAATATCAAAGCTTAATATTTTTGGAAGTTGGACCGGGTTTTTTTTTAGATTTGGCTATCTTAGGAGGATATTTGTTTTTGCAGGTAACTATTACTGTGCAGAATTATTAGGCAACTTAATAAAAACCAAATATATTCCCATCTCACTTGTTTATTTTCACCAGGTAAACCAATATAACTGCACAAAATTTAGAAATAAAAATTTCTGACATTCAAAAACAAAACCCAAAAAAATAAGTGACCGATATAGCCAACTTTCTTTATGATGACACTCAACAGCCTATCATCCATAGATTCTGTCAGTTGCTTGATCTGTTTACGATCAATGTTGCATGCAGCAGCTACCGCAGCCTCCCAGACACTGTTCCGAGAGGTGTACTGTTTTCCCTCCCTGTAGATCTTACATTTTATGAGGGACCACAGGTTCTCTATTGGGTTCAGATCAGGTGAACAAGGGGGCCATGTCATTATTTTTTCATCTTTTAGACCTTTACTGGCCAGCCACACTGGAGTAGTTGGATGCATGTGATGGAGCATTGTCCTGCATGAAAATCATGTTTTTCTTGAACAATACAGATTTCTTTCTGTACCACTGCTTGACAAAGTTGTCTTCCAGAAACTGGCAGTAGGTCTGGGAGTTGAGCTTCACTCCATCCTCAACCCAAAAAGGTCACACAAGTTCATCTTTGATGATACCAGTCCATACCAGTACCCCACCTCCACCTTGCTGGTGTCTGAGTCGGAGTGGAGCTCTCTGCCCTTTACTGATCCAGTTTCTGGCTCATCCATCTGGCTTATCAAGAGTCACTCTCATTTCATCAGTCCATAAAACCTTTGAAAAATCAGTCTTAAGATATTTCTTGGCCCAGTCTTGACGTTTTATCTTATGTTTCTTGTTCAGGTGGTCGTTTTTCAGCCTTCCTTACCTTGGCCATGTCCCTGAGTATGGCACACCTTGTGGTTTTTGATACTCCAGTGACGTTTCAGCTCTGAAATATGGCCAAACTGGTGGCAAATGGCATCTTGGCAGCTTCACGCTTGAATTTCCTAAATTCATGGGCAGTTATTTTGTGCCTTTTTTGCCCAACACGCTTCTTGCGACCCTGGTGGCTATTTGCCATGTAACGCTTGATTATTCGGTGATCACGCTTCAAAAGTTTGGCAATTTCAAGACTGCTGCATCCCTCTGCAAGACATCTCACAAATTTTGGACTTTTCAGAGCCCGTCAAATCTGTCTTCTGATCGATTTTTCCAAAGGAAAGGAAGTTGCCTAATAATTAAGCACACCTTATATAGGGTGTTGATGTCATTACACCACACCACTCCTCATTACAGAGATGCACATCACCTGATTTACTTAATTGGTAGTTGGCTCTCAAGCCTATACAGCTTGGAGTAGGACACCATGTATAAAAATTATCATGTGATCAAAATACTTATTTGCCTAATAATTCTGCACACAGTTTAATTCATCAAGTCACCAAGATCCTTCTTGGGCAGAGAAGCACACCTCTTCCATTTCCGCGGTTCACATCCCAGGGTCGAAAACGGCCGTGGACTTCCTTAGCCGACAAGAGCTGGCAGCAGGAGAGTGGTCCCTCCACGACGTGGTTTTCCAGCAGATCTGTCACAGGTGGAGTCCCACGGACGTGGATCTCATGGCATCTCGTCAAAATGCCAAGGTTCACACCTTCATAGCTCGCTCCCGCGACCCGCAGGCAATAGGCTCCGACGCTCTGGTCCTGCCGTGGTCCTAGTTACGGCTCCCTTACATATTTCCTTCGCTCCTCTCATCCCAAGGGTGATCAAGAAGGTCAAGGCGGAGAGAATCTCGGTGATTCTAGTAGCTCCAGATTGCCCAAGGAGGGCCTGCTGTCACGCTGTACAAAGGACAAGTGAGACGTAGTACAGCGTATTCCCCACTAGGTGGCAGCAGAGTAGCGAAGGAAAGTCAAAGTGACACTGTAACAGAAAGACAGCTGAAGTACAGCTGAGTAACTTCAGCAGGCAGTTAACAGGCAAACCACTAGGGGACAATAGAGTAGTCAAACAGGGTCTAGCCAGGAGAGTCAAGTCACAGCAAAGGGAGGATAAAAATCAAACCAGAAAACAGAACCGAGTCGGAAGCCGGGAGATCAGAAATGCAGAGGGAAATACAAACAACAGACAGGAGCGGGAAGTCAGGAACTGGGATAAACGGACAAACGGGGAAGGGTACAAGTCAGGGCACGACAACCAGGAGTCAGATCAAACAGGAATTCTCACCAGAGCAAGTCACAGGCTGCAGAACAAAACTATAACCAGCACAGGAATGCAGGTTCGGAGACCATATATAGTGTCTCCTGAAACCAGAATGAGGCTGATGGAAGTTATCCCCTGACATGACCAGGCCGGCCTGGTCTGTGAAACTCTGGAGCAGAGACTACTGGTTCGGGATCATGACTGTACCCCCCTCTCAAGGTGGGGCCACTGAACCCCCAGGTTTCCCAGGAAACAGTCTATGGAAGGCACGAACCAGTCGACTGGCATGGACAGATCATGCTGGGACCCAGGACTGATCCTCTGGTCCGTAACCCTTCCTATGTACTAAGTACTGAAGCAAGCTGTGGACCATCCAGGAGTCGATAATACGATCAACTTCATTTTCCATCTGCCCATCAACAGAAACGGGAGGAGGAGGAGATGGAGACTCAGCAGAGGAGGGAACATATGATTTGAGAAGGACTTGTGAAACACATTGGGGATGCGAAATGACTGTGGTAAGCGCAAACGAAAGGCAACTGGGTTGACAACCTCAACAATCTCGTAAGGACCTATAATCTTGGGACCCAGCTTACAGAGGGATGTCTCAGATGGATTTTTTTTGTCCCCCACCAGAAAAGTAGGTCCTACAGATCGACGCTTATCAGCAAAGCGCTTCTGTCTGCCTTGGGTCACCCCAATGTTCTTCTGTACCTCCCTCCAAACCTCCCATTGGACCAACGAATCAGCCCCCGGGCACCTTGAATCCAGTCTGGAAAATTCCCCAAAATGGGGGTGGTAGCCGTAATTACAGAAAAACGGAGTGGTGCCAGTGGATTGATTAATCCGGTTATTGAACGCCAATTCAGCTGTAGGCAATGAGGAACACCAATCATCCTGCTGAGACGTGGCCAGACACCGTAAAATCTGTTCCAGCTACTGATTGGTTCTCTCCGTCTGTCCGGTGGTCTCGGGATGGTAAGAAGAAGAGAAGGTCAATTCGATATCTGATCTCTTGCAAAATGCCCTCCAAAAATTCGCTCTCACACTGCCAGTGCCTCCTCCCTGTTCCCTGCATCGGTTAATTACCCGATGTGTACTCCGGCTACGTGTGCAGAGTACACATAATTGTGTCATCCGCAACCATGACCCGGTCAGGTTCGTCGTAAATAAATCCCAGGGCGTCAAAAAAACCCCTATCAACCGACATATGTTCAGGGGCTGTCGGGGGCAACAAGAAGGCCCAAGTCTGAGGACCCTCGCTGAGCAAGGAGATAATTATCCCCACCCGCTATCATCATCTCCAGAGGATTGGGGTCTAAGGGAGAAAAATAATCTACAACTCTCTTTAAATGTAAAAAAACCTTCCCTTTCTCCCCAGAGAATGTATCAAGAAGCTTAACCGTGGGTTCAGGAGAGTGTAGGGAAATATCACCAGGATCCAGCTGTTTAATGGCAGCCTGAGCCATGGAACCCTGGAGGGTTTTTATCACAGCCCCCCCTGAAGCTGATTATGGGCAGCGGCAAGAGTTCTATGCTCCATGGACAGCTCCTGCGTCATCTGTCATTAAAACCTGCTTTACACCTTTCAATTTCTCATACGATATCGTATGTGTGTGACCCGCCCCCATCGTATGTGCGGCACGTTCAATTTTTTTACCGTGCCGCACAATCGATTAAAAGCTGTCACACGTACTTACCCGTCCATACGACCTCGCTGTGGGCGGCGAACATCCACTTCCTGGAGTGGGAGGGACGTTCGGCGTCACAGCGACGTCACACGGTGTAACGCCTGCCTGGATCCACAAACTCAGATGGGCTGTAAAGGGGAGGCAAGAGGGAAGCCACTCACCAAGTAGGACACCCAGAACCCTGAAACCCTTTAACCCCTATACAGGGATTTGGAATTACACAGGACCCTGGAGATCACTACCTGTGGAAGGCTGCAGTCCGATGAGAGTAGTAGTCAGGCAGGGTCAAACCAGGAATTGAGGAACAGAGACAGAATCGGCAGGCAGTGACGTAGTCAGCAAACGTAGCAGAGGTCAGATCCGGGTCAGACAGCAAGGCACAAGAACAGTAAGCAGAAGGGTAGTCAAAAACAAGCAGAAGTCAACACAGGAATCACCAACAGAATAGGACGTAACAGGAGCCAGGAAAATCAGAACTATATCTGGCAGTGATCATGTGACAGGAGGGGAAATAAGAAGGGTGTGGTGTCTTCCCATTGGCTGTAGCTGAACGCTGGCAACTTCAGCTGGAAGACACATGCCACCCACAGTCAGCCAGCGATACTGCAGATCCCAAGCTAACCCAGCCCAGTGGATGATCGGAGCCTGCGCCCACTGGTGCCGCTGGCATCGACTTCTCTCCCATCACCAGCACCATCCACGGCAGGAACACGGCGTCGCCTGGCGATCGGAGCAGAAGTCGCTGGAGCAGACTCCGGCGTTGACGTAACACACGGCAGGCGGCCAATAGAAGCGGAGGGGCAGAGATGAGCGGGACATAAACATCAAACCCACCTCCTTCCTTCCGCATTGTTGGCGGGAGCTGCGGACGGAGGTAAGCTGTCGTTCAATGTTCCCGGGGTGTCACACACTGCGATGTGTGCTGCTTCGGGAGCATTGCACAACGGCACGTTCAATCATTGAGAAATGAACGACGTGCATGCGATGAACGGATTTTCGTTCAATTGCAATTGCATGGAGGTTTTACATGCTACAATCATACTTACGATGCCGGATGTGCGTCACTTACGACGTGACCCCGCCGACACATCGTAAGATTTATTGTAGCGCGTTAAGCGCCCTTTACTCTGACATCTGAGCTGCAAGTGGAAGTAAAGGGTCCATAACAAAAGAAAAAGTACGGGCTGGTTATAATGTCATGCTGTACAAATGGCAAGTGAGACGTAGTACAATGTATTACCCACTAGGTGGCAGCAAAGTAGTGAAGGAGAGTCATTGTAACAGAAAGGCAGCTGAAGTACAGCTGACTATCTTCAGCAGGCAGTTAACAGGGAAGCCACCAGGGGACAATAGAGTAGTCAAACAGTCAGGGTCTAGCCAGGAAAGTCAAGTCACAGCGAAGGGAGGATAAATATCAAGCCAGAAAACAGAACCGACTCGGAAGCCGGGAGATCAGAAATGCAGAGGGAAATACAAACAACAGACAGGAGCGGGAAGTCAGGAACTGGGAAAGACGGATGAACAGGTCAGGGCACGACAACAAGGAGTCAGATCAAACAGGGATTCTCACCAAATCAAGTCTCAGGCTGCAGAGCAAAACTATAACCAGCACAGGAATGCAGGTTCGGAGACCATATATACTGTCTCCTGAAACCAGAATGAGGCTGATGGGAGTTAACCCCTGACATGACCAGGCCTGGTCTGTGAAACTCTCAAGCGGGGAATACCGGTCCTGGATCATGACACCTGCTATTCGGAACTTGTCCAGCTACTAGGCGACATTCCCTGGAGGCTTCCTGACCGCCCGGATCTTCTGTCGCAGGGTCCGATTTGCCACCAGAACTCCACTCGGCTACGTTTGAAGGTGTGACTGTTGAATCCTGGATTCTAGCCAGGACCAGTCTGCTTCCCCAGGTTATTTCCACTATGATGAATGATAGAAAACCCTCTTCAGCTCACATTTATCATAGAACCTGGAGATTGTTTCTCTCCTGGTGCGAACAACATGGAAAGTCACCGCTTACCTTTTCCTTGTCTGACATCCTAACCTTTTTGCAGGTAGGACTGGATTCGGGGCTAGCCCTCAATACCCTCAAGGGACAGGTCTCTGCCTTTTTGTTTTTTTTTCCAGGTGCACCTAGCGGCTCAAACTCAGATTCGTACCTTTCTTCAGGGGGTAACCCATTTGGTTCCCCCCTATCGTCAGTCCCCTAGATCCATGGGACCTTAATCTGATTTCAGGGGTCCTTTTGCAAGCGCCTTTTGAACCACTGCGAGAGGTCTTGCTTCCTTCTTTCCTGGAAAGTCGCGTTTTTAGTGTCTATCACGTCGGTGAGGCAATTTTCGGGATTGGCATCTCTCTCCTGCCGGTTTCCCTACCTAGTTTTTCACCAGGACAAGGTTGTTCTTTGGCCCTCACAGTCATTCCTCCCAAAGGTAGTTTCTCCCTTTCATCTAAATAAGGAGATCGTCTTGCCTTCATTCTGCCCTGCTCCGGGTCATTCATTTGAGAAGTCCCTGCATAATCTGGATCTTGTCAGGGCTCTGAGAATGTATATCTCTCAAACTGCGCCATTCTGCAAGTCAGACACACTCTTTGTTCTTCCTGAAGGGCACAAGAAAGGTGCTTCACCCTCGAAATCCACGATTGGTCATTGGATTAGATCACCTATCCGAGAGGCGTACAGGGTCAAAGGCGTTACCCTTCCAGGACGTGTGAAGGCTCATTCCACCTGAGCGGTGGGCACTTCTTGGGCTGTTCGTCATCAAGCTTCGGCAGCTCAACTTTGCAAAGCCACTACCTGGTATTGCGTCCACACGTTCACCAGGTTTTACAGAGTACATACGCAGGCTTCTGCGGTGCTGCTCTGGGGAAACAGGTTTTGCAGGTGGCGGTGGCTCACCTCTGACTCAGAAGGACCCCGCTTTTCAGTTAATACCTACCTTTATAGTTATTGGTCAGTTAGTTTGTCTGACCTTACTAGTTGTTAATGGGTTTTCACTGCTTTGGGTTGTCCCATGGGCCTGTGTCCCCCAATAAGGCGATAAAGAAAGGAAGATTTTTGTGTACTCACCGTAATATCTTTTTCTCTGAGCCTTCTTTGGGGGACACAGCACCCTGTTTGGATTAGACATTGTTTTCATGCTTTGCATAATCTACAGCTACAGCTTCTCCTACTACTTTTACAGAAAACTGGTTTACTTCCTGGTAAGTCACAGGGTAAATACTGCGGAGGAGGAGCTAACGTTTTTCTTAGTTTTCGTAGTGTCAACCTCCTGGCAACAGCAGCTTACACCCGTGGTCCTGTGTCCCCCAATGAAGGCTCAGAGAAAAAGATTTTACGGTGAGTACACAAAAATCTTCCTATTGTACAGTAACCTTGTCAATATCACTGAAATAGCACTATAGGCGCCAAACTAAAATCCCATATAAACCCCATGTCATTGTATACATAGTTCTGTTCAATTTCTTTTCATTTAGTTGCCCATTATTGTACTAAGATTTTCAATAATCTTCTGAAGAATTTACATATTTTGTGAATATAATATTTATATATATGTATTTACAAATGCATACTTATATTTTTACTTTCTCTGCTCTCAGAAAAATCATGTGCTGTTTTAGATAAACTACAAACTCCCTGTTCTGTACTTGAGGTTAAAAAACCAGCACAAAACACAATGGCAAGATTTATTGGTAATCAAAAATCCAAAGCGGAGACATCAGATCCATGTAAAAGCACCAAGAACGAAAAAAACACAAGGACAGAGGTGAATGAAAACAATATTAAACCGAGAACATGTAATAACAGTTTTTCAAGCACAGAAACATCCTTTAGTAAACATATCCAAAAGGTTGTTTCTCATTTACCATGTAAGATTCCTGAGACAGAGAAAACCAAGAATGAGATCATAGAAGCAAAGTCCAAAAGCTCCCGATATGTAACAAAGAGGAAAGAAACAGAAAACAATATGGTGAGGATTATGTCCCTGTTAAAATGGATATTGAGTCTTAGTAAATACACACTTGTCGGATTTGTTGTACAAAAATTTGTAGCTGTCCTATTAAAGGGACTCTCACCAAGTTTTTGCTACCCCATCTGAGAGAAGCATAATGTATAGACAAAGACCCTGATTCCAGCGATGTGTCACTGATTGGGCTGCTTGTTGTCATTTTGATAAAATCACTGTTTTCTCTGCTGCAGATCTAGTAGTTATTTGAATGTAGAGCAGAGTTATAATGAGCTCATGCAGCTGCTGGACTACTTGGCAGCAGGCGAAGTACTCCTCTAATGGTAATCTACTGCTAATTAAATAGTGATTTTTTAAAAGCTACACTACACAGCTCAGTAAGTGACAAATCGCTGGTCTCTTCTTTCATCATGCTGCTCTCAGATTAGGTGGCAAAGGCCTGGTGACTGAGTAGCTTTAGCCCCTTCATGACCTATGATGTACCCACACTCCATGATTGGAAAGGGATTTCTTACCTATTGCGTATGGTTACGCCATGGCGATCATGCAGAGCACAGCAGCTGTGCACTTTTCAATCTCCTCCGGGAGCTTGGCTTACATTACGGGCCCTTTTCCACTTGCATAACGCTTCCTATGCGGGAGCATCGGAAGCGATATGCTAATGACCCTCTGCTGCGGGTGTCAGCCAAGGGTCATGTGACTGTGATGTGATCTTACGATCGCATCTCAAGAGCGGAGAAGATGGAGGGAGTACTTTCTCCCCATCTCCTCTGTTGTTTGTCTCTGTATGCACCGCACTGCAGTCACATAACATGCGAGTGCGATTTTACACACGCGTAAGCCGAGACTCGCATGCTGCGATTGCACCGAGAGCACAATTTGTGTGGAGAAAAAACAGGACAGAAGAAACTGCCTCATGGATTAACATTGGTGCGAGTGCAATGCGATTTTTTTATCGGATTTCACTCGCCCATGAAAATCGCAGATAGAAAAGAACCCTACAGCCGAGCCCGGCGCTCACAGCCAGGAGAAGTGCCTGCTCCTGGGCTGTTTAACTCAATAAATATGTATTGTATTGTGTTAGCCAGTAGATAGAAAAAAATGTTTAAATGAACTGAGAGTCCTCAGTGGTTGATACCTTTTAGGATTTACATTTTTTTCTGGTTGCAGGGAAATGATTCCTATTGTTGTTGGAGAGAACAGGGAGCTTCTGACAATGATACTTCTTAGATTTGGGGGCCTGACTAAAACAAAGAAATGAAGAAATGGGGGTCTGGAAAAATAGATTTTAATCAGACATCTGTTTGCAATAATGGTTGTACTTTCCGTGCAGCCTCCTCTTAACACCTCTAGATTTGAATTGCAGGTGATTACAAAAGGTACCCGGTTGTTTTGTTCTTTAGTTTTGTAATGTACGAGATGATTTCTTGATAGTGGCTCTTGTAATCTGCTTTTCAATTGGTCTTGGATGATAGCCCTGATTCAAAAATGTCTTTCTTAGGCCTTCAAGGTGATTATCTCTATCTTATGATCATGGTGATACCCCACATGTAGTCAGAAACCTCTGTTTGGACAAATGGGAGGGCTTGGAATGGAAGGAACAATATTTGAATTTTGGAAAAGCTGAAATAGATTGCGGACACCATGTCATATTTGCAGGGCCCCTAAAGGTACCTATACAGCAAACATCCCCCATAAGTGACCTCAATTTGGAAAGTAGACCCCTCAAGGATTTTATTCAGGGGTATAGTGAGCATTTTGACCCCCCAGGGGTATCACAAAAATGTTGCTCTAGCAGCAAATGTCTAACTTTTAGGATATGTGCCCACGATCCGGCGACACTGAGTCTGCGGAGATGTGAGTGTTGTCCACGGAAGAATGCAGCTGCCCATGACCTCGATCCAGGTGCGGCTGCTTCTGACTTTAGCTCTATTCTCTCCACGGAGAACTCTCCTCTCTGCAGCATAAATTGACATTCTGCAGCGCCAGATGTCAGTTTATGCTGTGGAGAAAATAAGCACAGTGGCAAGAGATTTCTAAAAAATCCTTCCACTGCGATTGTACTGTATAACGCAGCGAAAACACAATGTCCAAAACGCTTGAAACCCTAATCGCGGGCACGCAGCCAAAAAAGCCATTAAGAATGGATTAATTGATAGACAGATGTCAAACACATAGTGTCCCACCCCCCTACATATTCTAAGCTGGCACCCTTTAGTGACTTTCATGTGGCACTGAAGGGTGCTTAGCCTTGTATTTAGCAAAAAAATAAATAATTAAAAAAAAAAAAAATGACGTGGGGTCCCCCCATTTTTGATAGCCAACTAGGGTAAAGCAGATGGCTGCAGCCTGCAAACCACAGCTGGCAGCTTTACCGTGGTTGGTGATCCAATTTGGAGGTCACCCCAGGCTCTTTTTTATAATTATTTATAAATAATAATAATTACAAAAAAAAAAGTAGGGTCCCCCCCAAATTGGATCACCAGCCAAGGTAAAGGGGACAGCTGTGGTCTGGTATTCTCAGAGTGGGAAGCTCCATAGTTATTAGCCCTTCCCAGACTAAAAATAGCAGGCCGCAGCCGCCCCAGAAGTGGCGCATCCATTAGATGTACCAATCCTGGCGCTTCGCCCCAGCTCATCCTGTGCCCTGGTGTGGTGGCAAATGGGGTAGTAAATGGGGTTGATAGCAGCTGTAATGTTACCTGACGTCAAGCCCAGCAGTTTGTGATGTCACGGCGTCTATCAGATACCCGACATCACGAACTGTCAGTACTAACAATAAAAAAATAGACGACAAAAAAAGAATTATTTGAAAAAACACTCCCCAAAACATTCCCTCTTTCACCAATTTATTGTAAGGAAAAAAAAATCTGGTCCACAGTAATCCAATAAGGGGATCCCACGACGACTCTGGAGCTTCTAGAACATGGGGGACAAGCTCAGGGAACGTATCCCCCATTTTCTAGCAGTGCAGACCCTCCGGAGGATGTGAGGAGTGTGGGTGCAATGAATCTGCATCCACTCTCCCCGGGTCCACAGCAGCAGAGTGCGTGCTGTAAGCTCAGCCTCTCACTGTGACTGAACATAGGAAGCTGAGCTGACAGCCGCGCTGCTGTAAAGGAGGAGGGACGCGGGGGATCAGCACTGCACAGGTACCGTAGATCACCGGGGAACACCGGGGGGGGGGTGTGATAGGGGGTGACCTGGCAGGGCCTGGGGAGGAGTTTTCTGTTGTATGTGTCATGGCACATGAGACAGAAATCAGAGGAGTAGGGTGAATGTGGCCGGCGCGCTGCTGTGTGCGCGGCCATCTTGGATTTCCGGGAGGGGGTCGGGGGGGGCACTTTGGTGACACCGGGGGACCGGGGAGGAGATTTATCTCCCATCTGACATATTTGTTCATGCCAGATGGGAGATAAATCATTTTTTACCGGCGCTGTCATTTACTGTAACGTGATCATCGGTATACAGTGTATACCGGTGATCACGTGAGCGGGGACCCGAAAAACCGGCTTGAATCATGATGTCCAGGGTCTCAGCTACCCCCGGTAGCTGAAACCCCGGAGATTTTCTGACGCTGGGGGGCGCTATTCACCTATTGCTGCCTGCCGTTTATAAACGGCAGATCGGAATAAGTACCTTATTCTTCCGCCGTTTATCTCCGTAAGGCTGTCGTAATGGGGTTAAAAAAGAAATTGTGTTTTATTTAAAATAGGAAGTTTCAGCCAGGAAAAAATCTTAACAAAATGATATTTAATTTTTAGTTTTTGTTATTTTTTGTTTATATTTTTATTATATAGAAGAGAAGAAGAAATAAACATATTAAAAACGTTAAAAAAAAAAAAAGGTTTGGAGGAAAAAATGAGAACGTATGCAAATCTAAAATCAGTCAAAGGTGAAAATTTCAAAGTCACGGTTGAGTCCATTTGCACCAAGGAATCTAAATTGAAGATCCATCTGGACTCAGCCCGTGACATTTTGTGTATCAAGTTTCCACCACACAAATCTTTGGAAATTGTTTCCACACCTAAGAAATGGGTACCTTTAAGGCTTTTATTATGTTTAAAAAGGTAATGTCTAGAGAGTGGATGCGTTTTAATGCCTTTTTTGATATTATAAAAATGCTCTCTAATGCGGATCGAAAGTTTGCATATTATTCGGCCCACATAATATTTTTCACAAGGACATGTAATGACTTATATGAGTGGCGGGAAATATGTTGTGTAATCCTAAAGAGAGATTCCCCATATGGTACATAAATTTCTTTGCAATTACGGGGTGTCATAGGGGCATATCTACACTCATAGCAAGTGCTAAGTTATTTCTTCTCTTATATAACAAAAATAAAAACAAAAAATAAAAATTAAATGTAATTTTGTTAGATTTTTTCTTGGATTAAACTTCCTATTTTAAATAAAACACAATTTCCTTTTTAAAGATATACATATATATTTTTAGATTGTTGTACATTTTCGGATCCCTTCATTATTTTTTTACAGTTTAACTATTGGTAGAGAAATCCAGGTTTTTAATTTATCGCTTCAGGGTTCATATAAATATATTTGCTTTTTAAAAAATAAAAAAAACAAAACCCCCCGTTTTTTATCTCTCCCCCCCTCGCAGGTTGCATATAAGGCAGGCCATGTGGGTATCACTGAGGAAGAAACGAGTCAGTTTTGAAATGCATTCGATTGGCCCTTGCAGGCTGCCGTACTCAGTGGTGATGTCACCCCTCCTGCTTCTGCGTGTCCTGCATTGAGCGCTTTGCTGTGTTGAAGGCGCCGACGGCTGAGGCATCCAGCAGCAGCATCGCGCCCGGTAGACCGGGAGCTTGCTCTACTGTGCTGGGATAGACTCTCACAGTACCCCGCACCGAGGTCCCCCTCAGAGGTTGGCGCAATTACAAGCACTAATTTGCTGAGCACTCCGTAACAGGAGCTCACTCAGAATCAACGCTGAAAGTTTTTTTTTTTTTTTTTCCTCTGCACATTACTGATCGCTACCAGCCTGATCCTGGAGGGTTCCTGATCTACACTCCCGGTCATACAGTGCCATGGGTGTAAACCTCTTGATTATGTTGCGCTCCGTGGACAAAGGAACATCAAGATCTCTGTTGATCGACTTCAGATTGTTGATATTTTTTAACAATTTTGGTTCTCAAGTCCTCAGAGTTTTCCTCTTTCTGTTCACCATGCCTAGTGTGGCATACAGACACAGAATGCAAATATTGCGTCAAGTTCTCTCCTTTATATCTTATTGAAGGCGTGATTTCATATCATCCACAACTGTTACTTTCCACAGGTGAGTTTGAACGGGCATCACATGCTTGAAACAAAGTTGCCTACCCACAATGTTGAAAGATGCCAACAATTTTGTTCAGCCCATATTTTAGGTTTTTTTTGTAAAATTATGTCTAGTTTGCCTTTTTTTCCCCTCTATCTTTTTATGTGTTGTTCCAATACATACAAAGGAAATAGAAATGTCTATGACAAAACATTTAATTGCAATAATTTTCTTGGAGAAATCCTTCATTTTCTTGAACAATTTCAATTGTGCCAACACTTTTGGCCATGACTGTATACCAAAAACTGCTGACAGATTCCCTTTAAAATGAATAGTGATTGCAGACGTCACTGCACTTGCTGGAAGTACAGCCATATTCAATGAATTGAACAGATATTCAGTAGCAGATATTTCTGTAGCAAATCTGTCAAATGAAAATATCCACTTACAAACATCAATTATTCTGATGTACCCTCACAGATGGATATCAATGGCTGAAATCTGTTTAGAACGTCTCAATATTCTCCTTATATCTGTATGTGAACTTAACTCAGATAGGTAATCTACTCACAGTGCTAGCCAAAAGTATTGGCACCCCTGCAATTCTGTCAGATAATACTCAGTTTCTTCTTGAAAATGATTTAAATCACAAATTCTTTGGTATTATTATCTTCATTTATTTTGCTTGCAATAAAAAAAACACAAAAGAGAATGAAACAAAAATCAAATCATTGATCATTTCACACAAAACTTCAAAAATGGGCCAGACAAAAGTAGTGGCACCCTTAGGGGTACTTTGCACACTAAGGCTATGTGCCCACGGGGAAAGTGTCCTGCGGATATATCCGCACGACATTCCGCAGGTGCTCCCAGGAAACAGCACCACAACTTTTGTCTGTTTCCATGCTGCGGAATGTCGTGCGGATATGCTGCGGGCATTCTGCATTGAGGATACAGTGCCATGGCTTCGGCACTGCATCCTCAATGCAGAACAAGTGCTGCCGTGATCGGGGAAGTTTATACTTACCTCCATCATGCAGCACCTCGCTTTCCGGCGGCCGGGTCCCTGTCAGGCAGTGTCTGGTTTCACTGTGCTGGAGGTGGGCGGGCCTGAACTAGCTCCGGCTGTCACATGACCGAAGCTCGTGCAGGCTCCGCCCACCTCTTCCTTCCTGTACCCGGCTGGATCCACCACGCTGCTGCCGCTACACCGGACGGAGAAAGTGACTCGGGTCTCTATCAAGGCAGGTAAGTATATGGGACCCTGTGGAGAAATCCGCTACAATAATTGACATGCTGCAGATTTTTCCGCACGGAAATCCGCACGATTTCCGCTGCGGAAAAATCCGCAGCGTGGGCACAGTATTTCCCAAATGCCATAGAAATGGCTGGGGAGTAGCTGTGCTGCAGATTTTCGGAAAATCCACGGCTTTTCCGCGAGAAATCCGCGGCAAAATCCGCGCATTTTCCGCAGCGTGTGCACATAGCCTAAGACATCGCAGGTGCGATGTCGGTGGGGTCATGTCGAAAGTGATGCACTTCCTGCGTCGCTCTCGACATCGTAGTGTGTAAATCCTAGATGATACGATTAACGAGCGTAAACGCGTCGTAATCGTATCATCGGTGTAGCGTCGGCGAATTCAATAATTACGCTGACGCGACGGTCCAATGTTGTTCCTCGCTCCAGCGGCAGCACACATCGCTGTGTGTGAAGTCGCAGGAGCGAGGAACATCTCCTACCTGCGTCCCGGCTGCAATGCGGAAGGAAGGAGGTGGGCGGGATGTTTACATCCCGCTCATCTCCGCCCCTCCGCTCCTATTGGCCGCCTGCCATGTGACGTCGCAGTGACGCCGCACGACCCGCCCCCTTAATAAGGAGGCGGTTCGCCGGCCAGAGCGACGTCGCACGGCAGGTGAGTGTATGTGAAGCTGCCGTAGCGATAATATTCGCTACGGCAGCTATCACAATGATATCGCAGCTGCGACGGGGGCGGGGGCTATCGCGCTCGGCATCGCAGCATCGGCTTGCGATGTCGTAGTGTGCAAAGTACCCCTTAGCCTAATACTTGGTTGCACAACCTTTAGCCAAAATAACTGTGAACAACTGCTTCCGGTAACCATCAATGAGTTTCTTACAATGCTCTGCTGGAATTTTAAACCATTCTTCTTTGGCAAACTGCTCCAGGTCCCTGAGATTTGAAGGGTGCCTTCTCCAAACTGCTATTTTGAGATCTCTCCACAGGTGTTCTATGGGATTCAGGTCTGGACTCATTGCTGGCCACTTTAGTAGTCTCCAGTGCTTTCTATCAAACCATTTTCTAGTGCTTTCTGAAGTGTGTTTTGGGTCATTGTCCTGCTGGAAGACTCATGACCTCTGAGGAAGACCCAGCTTTCTCACACTGGGCCCTACATTATGCTGCAAAATTTGTTGGTAGTCTTCAGACTTCATAATGCCATGCACATGGTCAAGCAGTCCAGTGCCAGAGGCAGCAAAGCAACCCCAAAACATCAGGGAACCTCCGCCATGTTTGACTGTAGGGACCGTGTTCTTTTCTTTGAATGCCTCTTTTTTTCCTGTTAACTCTATGTTGATGGCTTTTCCCAAAAAGCTCTACTTTTGTCTCACCTGACCAGAGAAAATTCTTCCAAAACGTTTGAGGCTTTCTCAGGTAAGTTTTGGCAAACTCCAGCCTGGCTTTTTTATGTCTCGAGGTAAGAAGTGGGGTCTTCCTGGGTATCCTACCATACAGTCCCTTTTCATTCAGATGCAGACGGATAGTACGGGTTGACACTGTTGTACCCTCGGACTGCAGGGCAGCTTGAACTTGTTTGGATGTTAGTCGAGGTTCTTTATCCACCATCCGCACAATCTTGCGTTGAAATCTCTCGTCAATTTTTCTTTTCCTTCCACATCTAGGGAGGTTAGCCACAGTGCCATGGGCTTTAAACTTCTTGATGACACTGCGC